>NC_134653.1:23512288-23820874 GCF_030463565.1 Pelecanus crispus | reverse complement strand
ACCTCCAGCCTGCTGCCCGCTCTCGCCAGGGGAGCCTCCGAAGGGGGGGTGGAGGGGTGATAAGGGGGAGGAAAATACATTAAAAGGGTTCAAAAAGCCATTTCAGAAGAAGAAGAAGAAAATATGATATAATATCATATAATTCATCATATAATATCATATGATAAATATAAATAAAAAGAGGATGCCAGACTATCAGACCCGAACTGAAAAGACGAAGAATAGCATAGCATGGCAAATAACATAACATAACATAACATAACATAACATAACATAACATAACATAACATAACATAACATAACATAGGAAGGGAAAGGGAAAGGGAAAGGGAAAGGGAAAGGGAAAGGGAAAGGGAAAGGGAAAGGGAAAGGGAAAGGGAAAGGGGAAAGGGAAAGGGAAAGGGAAGGGAAGGGAAGGGAAGGGAAGGGAAGGGAAGGGAAGGGAAGGGAAGGGAAGGGAAGGGAAGGGAAGGAAGGGAAGGGAAGGGAAGGGAAGGGAAGGAAGGGAAGGGAAGGGAAGGGAAGGGAAGGGAAGGGAAGGGAAGGAAGGGAAGGGAAGGGAAGGGAAGGGAAGGGAAGGGAAGGGAAGGGAAGGGAAGGGAAGGGAAGGGAGGGAAGGGAAGGAAGGGAAGGGAAGGGGAGGGGAGGGGGGAGGGGAGGGGGGAGGGGAGGGGAGGGGAGGGGGAGGAGGGGAGGGGAGGGGAGAGGAGAGGAGAGGGAGAGGAGAGGAGAGGAGAGGAGAGGAGAGGAGAGGAGAGGAGAGGAGAGGAGAGGAGAGGAGAGGAGAGGAGAGGAGAGGAGAGGAGAGGAGAGAGAGGAGAGGAGAGGAGAGGAGAGGAGAGGAGAGGAGAGGAGAGGAGAGGAGAGGAGAGGAGAGGAGAGGAGAGGAGAGGAGAGGAGAGGAGAGGAGAGGAGAGGAGAGGAGAGGAGAGGAGAGGAGGGGGGGAAAAAAAAAAGAAAGGAGAAAGAGAAAAGAAATAGAGAGGGCTTGCCAGACTACCATACCCAAACTGAACAGAATAAGAAATATCATATCATATCATATCATATCATATCATATCATATCATATCATTAAAAAGGGGATGCCAGACTGAACCACATAGAGCTGTTACCTTCTGCTCAACGTGTTTGCATCAGGCTGGGACTCACTCAGGCCCTTCGCAAACCACAGTGGTGAAAACCCACCTGCACAACTGTACTGGTTTTGGCTGGGGTAGAGTTAATTTTCCTCCTAGTAGCTGGTATGGGGCTATGTTTTGGATTGTGCTGGAAACAGTACTGGTAATTCAGGGATGTTTTAGTTACTGCTGAGCAGTGCTTACACAAGAGTCAAGGCCTTTTCTGCTCCTCACCCCATCCCACCAGCGAGCAGGCTGGGGGTGCACAAGAAGTTGGGAGGGACACAGCCAGGAAGGCTGACCCCAACTGACCAAAAGGGTATCCCACACCATATGACATCATGCTCAGCATATAGAGCTGGGGGAGAGAAGAAGGAAGGGGGGACGTTCGGAGTGATGGTGTTTGTCTTCCCAAGTCACCGTTACACATGATGGAGCCCTGCTTTCCTGGAGATGGCTGAACGCCTGCCTGCCGGTGGGAAGGAGTGAATGAATTCCTTGTTTTGCTTTGCTTGCATTTGCTTGCATGCCTTTTCCTTTACCTATTGAACTGTATTTACCTCAACAGATGAATTTTCTCACTTTTACCATTCTAATTCTCTCCCCCCATCCCACTGCAGGGGGAGTGAGTGAGCAGCTACGTGGGGCTTAGTTGCTGGCTGGGGGTTAACCCATGACAGTCCTTTTGGGCACCCAACATGGGGCTCAAAGGTTTCACGGTAACGACAGATTTGATTGGAATGTGCTAGATCGAATTTATAGCTGTTATTGCTGTTTAGCTATTGACAGGCTCATGTGCTTGCCATGGGGCTTGCTTGCCTTACTGTATGTTAGAGTCCAGTGCTCGTTAGTGGCTGCTTTTTGCTTTCGCTGCTTGCTGTACCGCTGTACTGCTTATCATCTTACTCTGCTGTGCCTGGGAACATTCTGATAACAGCAATGGCGATGTGACTGGGCTGGCAGATGGCCAGGGCATCGCTGCTGTTTCTGTGCAGCTGTACTGGACAGGCTGGAACTCTAGCATGAACTCGAGTCGAAGGGACTGTGACCTGTGGATGAGTCCATGCAGGAGCAGGACACCCCAAAGCATCTGTGGCCATGGATAAGCCCATGCCAGAGCGGGTACACCTCGAAGCATCTGTGGCTGTGGTTGCATCTGTGCCGCAGCAGGTATATCTCTGAAGGGATTGTGGCCCAAGCAGAAGTCCACACTTAAGTACACCTTGAAGCATCTGCGGCTGTGGGTAAGTCCATGCTGCAGCAGGTACACTTTGAAGCATCAGTGGCTGTGCATGAGGTCATGCTGGACCACCTCAAAGCATGTGGCCATGGATAAGCCCACGCCAGAGCAGGTACAGCCCTGGAGGGACTGCAGCCATGGGTAAGGCCATGTTGGAGCAGGTTGACTTCTGAAGGGACTGTGGCTGTGGGTAAGGCCACACTGGAGCAGGTCTGTCTCTGAAGGCATTGTGGCCCATGGAGAAGGCCATGCTGGAACAGGCACGCCTCAAAGCGACTATGGCTGTGGCTAAGTCTATGCCGCAGCAGGTACACCCCTGGAGAGACTGTGCCTCATAGATAAGGCTCCACTTGGAGCAGGTACACCCCTAAGGGACTGCAGTCTGTGGGATAAGTCCAAGCTGGAGCAGGGGCAAGGGAAGGAGTTCATTGCAATGTTAAACCTGATGGTCTGGCCCAAAGGGACCAGGGGTGGAGATTGCAATGGCAACACCTTTAAATTGTTGTAAACCATTATTTGAGTTGCACGTTACAGGAATTACTATAGCAGGAACCACCTGAACGAACGGAGGACAAGCCTTACAAAAAGCAGTGCAAGTGCAGCAGTGCCCCGACCTGAGCTGGCTTTGGCGCCAAATAACTCCATGCAACACACCCTCTCTCCTGTCCTGAGTGACCACCATAACAGATGGAGCCCGAAGTCATGGACTAAATGAACTCATTTAATGTTCATAAATGTACCTGCTCCAAAATGGACATTTTGTGGACGTTTGTGGACATTTTAAAGACATTTTGGAGGGGTGGTCCATAGACTAAGGGAATGATATCTCTGTATTATATCAAAGGATGGGAAGGTTGGTGGTGGGTAATGAGAACATATTGGATAGTGTGGGACCTGAGCATGATGTAAATGGTATGGAATAGGGCGTGGAGAATGTGCTGGTTTTGGCTGGTATAGAGTTAATTTTCTTCCTAGTAGCTAATATGGGGCTATGTTTTGGATTCATGCTGGAAACAGTGTTGATAACTGTCCTGGTCTCAGCTGGGATAGAGTTAATTTTCTTCCTAGTAGCTGGCATAGTGCTGTGTTTGGGACTTAGTCTGAGAATAATGCTGATAACACACTGATGTTTTAGCTGTTGCTAAGTAGTGCTTACTCTAGTCAAGTACTTTTTCAGTTTCCCATGCTCTGCCAGGTGCACAAGAAACCAGGAGCAGGCGCAGCCAGGCCAGTTGACCCAACTGGCCAAAGGGTATTCCATACCATATGACGTCATGCTCAGTACAGAAAATGGAGGGAGTTGGCCAGGGGGCAGCGATTGCTGCTCAGCAACTGGCTGGGCATCAGTCAGCGGGTGGTGAGCAATTGCATTGTGCATCACTTATTTTGTATATTATTACTATTATTATTTTCCCTTCCTTTTCTGTCCTATTAAACTGTCTTTATCTCAACCCATGAATTTTACTTTTTTTTTCCAATTCTCTCCCCCATCCCACTGGGGAGGGGGAGAGTGAGCAAATGGCTGTGTGGTGTTTAGCTGCCTGACAGGTTAAACCACAGCAATAACACCGGGATGGTTTAGTTACTGCTGAGCAGTGCTTACACAGAGCCAAGGCCTTTTCCGCTCCTCACCCCACCAGCGAGCAGGCTGGGGGGTGCGCAAGAAGTTGGGAGGGGACACAGCTGGGACAGCTGACCCCAACTGACCAAAGGGATATCCCACACCATATGACATCATTCTCAGCATAAAAAGCTGGGGGAAGAAGAAGGAAGGGGGGGACGTTCAGAGTGATGGCATTTGTCTTCCCAAATAACTGTTACATGTGACGGAGCCCTGCTTTCCTGGAGATGGCTGAACGCCTGCCTGCCGGTGGGAAGTAGTGAATGAATTCCTTGTTTTGCTTTGCTTGCGTGCATGGCTTTTGCTTTCTTACTTTTACCCTTCCAATTTTCTCCCTGATCCCACCAGGAGGGATGAGCGAGTGGCTGTGCAGTGCTTAGTTGCTGGCTGAGGTTAAGCCACAACAGCGACAGAGCAGGCAGCTGGAAAGAAAAACCTGGTGCAATTTTGTAATACAGAGGATCCCATTTTATCTGGACTGAGTTCTCACTTTTGTTCTTAATTTCATATGCATATATATATATATTTATATGTTTCAACTGGGTGTTTTAGCTGGAGTGGATGGGAGGAAGCAGCACTGTAGCAGGTGGGTGGCACTGGTGCAGCCCCAGGGGCTGCGGGGGGTCCCAGGGAAGAAGCTTCCTCCTGCTCTGCCGGCTTTTCCTCCAGGAAGGAGGAGGCAGAGCCCTCCGGAAAGGCCAGCATTCACTTGACTGCTGTGGCAGGTGCTTGGGGAAGGCAGTAATTGCCAGATATTTAACTATCACCCGTGTTGGAAATGTGATGTAATTCCTGTCATTAACTGGAGCACAGGACAAAAAAACCCCACCATGCTGGAAATTTTCTCTCCTGATGGCTTCTGTGGTTAATCAAGTCTTTCAATAACCAAACCAGAGATAAGAGGGCAAGGCACTCTCTGTACTCAGTGCATTTGTAACAGCAGATTATTTTTTTTCCCTAAAACATTCAAGCTACCAGCCCAGCCATTTCTGGGTCTGCTGTTCCCAAATCTGATTACAAGGCAGGGAAGGATGGGATGGTACCCAGAGGAGAGAGGATGCTGAGAGTCCCAGCTCAAAATTGGGGTGCTGGGGAGCAAGCGGATCCCTGTTGGCATCCTTTGCCCATGATGCTGCTCCCCCTCCTTGTGACTCCGACAGCTTCCAGTGCAAAAAAAATTCCCACAATCCCAGTATCTGCCCTTCAAAATAAATAAATAAAGTAAAATAAAATAAAAATAAAATAAAATGCAAGCAAGGACACTCCGCTGGGAAAAAAACAGCCAACCCAAAACCACCAGCAGCAGGAGACCTGCAGTGATTTCGGGTGTATACTAAACCTCATGCTCCCCAAAAAACCCTATCGTAGCCTGTGCGACAACTCACGCGCTTGGGCTGGCCTGCGGTGCGAAAGACAGATGCATGTTATGGCTGGCAGGAACAGGCCCGAGATCAATAAGAAAACCTGTGTTTTTCTATTCTACAGCGTTGGACAGCTTGAATTATTCATTTCCTTCGTTATCAGTGCCTGGATTCCATACACGGGCTAGCTGTGTGCGTTGTTACTCAGCAACATTAACTGCTTCATTTCTTAAACACAAGTTGTTTTCAGCACAATCAGTTCATATAAAATGTATCTTGTAATGACTTAATTCACCTGTGTTGGCTTTCTTGCATGTCCATGAGCTTGGAGCTACTGAGAGTCTCCTGAAATCAGGTTAATTTTCACGTGACGCCTAGTGAGGAGGATGCTCTGCCAGGGCACAGCATCCAGCTGGGAAGGGAGAGGGCATCCCCTCAGCACAGCCAGCTCATCACCTCCAGGCAAACCCCAATCAAACCCCGCCTTGTGAAACCAACCCTTCACCAGCTTGCGAGTCTCCACAGTGCCATACAAGGCTTTTCCCACCAAATTCCCCATAAAACCACCCCACGAGGCTTTTATGTGCTGTTGACCATCAGCCACTAGTGCTAAATCATTGCCCTGGCTTGTTGCTGACCCCTTAAATTCAGAGTTGTCTCCATTCATCTTAAAGGCTGGGTGCCAATCCACGTGTAAGGGGCCTTTCTGATATTAGCATTTTTATTTCTTTATTATTAACATGCCGAACAGCATCTCCGCCTCCGTGATGGATGGGTCTATCCTTTGGACTTCGCCTCTCGAGGGGCACCCGTTTCTCTTCACTGTGAAAGAGCACCTCTGCCGCCATCATCTCTGCCGCCACGCAGAGCCACCAGCTACCCGGAATTCCCTTGTCCTCTTCCGAAGGATGTGTCTGATGCCTCAGGGCTGTTAACGCACCTCTCAATAGTGCTATAAATTTATAGCGCTGTTTACCAAGCCTGATGTGACCTGCTGGTCCCCTGCCCAAGGGATATGATAGGTAAATAAGCCAAGACAGGCTGCTCAGACACTGGTTAATAATTCAGCCGGTCCTAACGATGCAGAATCATTGCAAGGGGATGCACCCATCAATTTTAACAATGTTAAACAACAACCAAAAAAAAAAAAAATCTTTAAAGCTATCTGGTCAAGAAAGAGGTGAAATTGCCTGTGAGAAATATCACTGTGGATCTGAGCACCGGCCGCAAGCAGAAGGCTTTGCCTGCCCCCTCCAAAGATTTTGCCTGGTCTGAAGCTCAAGATTTATTAATGATGGGGCGGGGGGGAAGAAACACTTGGAAAAATCAATTTTGAAGGTCAAGAGCCTGCCCCAGGTGAAGGCAGAAGTGAGGAGAGAACAGCGGCTCCGGATCCGCTACATAGGGTAGAAGCCCAAGCCCGTCAGGACTCCAGGTTGCACCTCCCAGCCGGTTCCCAGGTGCTTGGGAAGGACCTCGCAGCTCCTCACCTGCCATTGGAAGGGCCATCTGTCACGGCCGTCATGCACCCAGAGGAATGGCTGAGGCTTGCTGAGCTCAGCTTCAAGCTCCTGCTTTCCCTTACAGGGCTGGGGGGCAGGGGGAATAGGAGGGGAAAAAAAAAAAGGGAAAAAAATTAGGAAAGCAGCTGCTCTCTGGCAGCTTTTTGGGTTTCTCTAGGATTCAACCTGGAGCTCTTGATGTTTTCCCTTCCCTTACCAGCGACAGGATTTCTCCATGATTTTTTCGCCCTTCCGATATATTCCCTATCACCTCTACTTCCCAACGGACCACTTTCTGTCATCTCTCCGCCTGCGCTTTCCAAGCCAGAGCCACTCACTGCAGCCCTGCTCGCCTCTCTCCATCCACGTCACTTAAACCGAAGCAGCGCCTGAGCATCCCCGCCAGCTAGCTTATGTTCTTTTTCCCTCGAAGCCCCTTCTCAAAGGAGGCTCCAGCCATTTCCCAAAGCCCAGCCTGCAATAGCACGGACCCCTCTCCCTTTGGAGGCGACTCTGGCGAGAAGAGGCCGCACCCAGCACCTCCCAGCCGGGAGCCACCCGGCCCCGGGCAGGGACACCCCCGTTACTCCGCCAAAAGCGCTTTGGCAGCATGAGGGACAGAAGACGGGGCTGGATTTTCCAAGTTAGACAACCAGAGGGGGGGGAAAAAAAAAAAAAAAAAAAAGAGACCTGGAAATCTTCGGGCTGCTCTCGCATAGCGGGAAGCGGCAGGGATAAAGTTGGTTTCCTCTTTGCAGCCAGCTCTTGAGTTTGCTGCTCCCGTGGCGCTGGGGGAACCACGGCGCCGGTCTCCTCCAGCCCCGGGAGCTGCCCCCCCTCGCCCCCAGCCTGCGGGTGCCCCCCCCGCCCCCCCGAAGGGGGTTTCCAAGAGCAGGAGGTCACGATGCTCTTCCCTAAAAGCGCGCCCACAGGTTTCCTTCAGTAATTCCCAGCCCTGGGCTGCCTCCGAAAGCACAAGCACCGCCTTGCTTGGGGGAGCTCCAACCTCGGCTCTTCCTCACCCGCTGCGCCGGGATGGGGCGGAGCGGGCGGGGCGGCCCTACGGCCGCCCCGCCCGCTCCGCCCCATCCCGGCGCTCTCGCGAGGCGCTGTCGGCGGAGGATGGCGCGGGCAGGCGGCGGGAACCTGCCGTGGTACGACCGGGACCGGAGCGGGACGGGGAGGTGGGAGTTAAAGCAGCGAGCGCTGCCCCAAAGCTCACCCCCCCCCCCCCCCCCCGCCGCCCCGTTGGGGTTGCGCTCTCTCCGGTGCAGGGTGGAGAAGTACCGGCCGCAGACGCTGTCCGAGCTGGTGTCTCACCGGGATATCCTCAGCACCGGTAAGTAACCCCCCCCTCCCGCCAACACACACCCCCCGTAACACCAGTGGGGGGTACCGGGCATCCCCCAACCCCGTTATCCCTTCTGCAGTGCAGCGGTTCATCAGCGAGGACCGGCTCCCGCATCTTCTCCTCTATGGCCCTCCCGGTACCGGTAAGACCTCGACCATCCTCGCCTGCGCCAAGCAGCTCTACCGGGAACGGGAGTTTGGGTCCATGGTGCTGGAGGTAAGGAGGGATACCATGGGGGAGGGTGACGGTGGGGTCCTCCCCACCCCTGGGTGCATCCTTGGGCAGGGATGCATATTCACGCCATCTCCCTTCAGCTCAACGCCTCCGATGACCGGGGTATCGACATCGTCCGAGGGCCCATCCTGAGCTTCGCCAGCACCAGGACCATCTTTAAGTAAGTGGCGGGTCTGCGCTTCCCAAAGCTCCCCATCCCTTTGTCATCCGCCCTCTGACACAGCCTGCCCCTGCACCCAGCTTGGAAGGTGGGTTTGGGGGAGATCCTGGGGTAGGAAGCGTGCCAGAGTGGATGGGAAGGAGTCAGGAGTGCCCTGCAAGCAGGGAGGATGAGGGTGGTAAGGATGAATGATAAAGATGCTGGTCCGGAAGGTAAGGAGGGCTCCCTGGCAAAGTTCATGGGGGTCAGGCTGCGAATAAGTGTCCCGCGCTCCCGATTCTCCAGCAGCAAGCCAGCAGCTGGGACCAAAGCCACCCCCTTTTTTCTCCCTTTTTAAGGAAAGGCTTCAAGCTCGTCATCCTGGATGAAGCTGACGCCATGACCCAGGATGCTCAGAACGCCCTGAGGCGAGGTGAGGAGCGCCGGGGACCCCACACCACTGGCACCCCTTCAGCCTTGCCCAGCCCAGCGTGGGGTGGGAGCCTGTACAAGGCAGCAGACGAGAACCAGCCTCTCCTCCCTCCTCTTTGCAGTGATCGAGAAGTTCACAGAAAACACTCGCTTTTGCCTCATCTGCAACTACCTCTCCAAGATCATCCCCGCCTTGCAGTCCCGCTGCACACGCTTCCGCTTCGGCCCCCTCACCCCGGAGCTGATGGTGCCCCGGCTGCAGCACGTCATACAGGAGGAGGGGTGAGCCGGGGGCAACGTGGGACGTGGGGTGCTCCACAGCATCCTCTGTGCCCCCTTTTCCCCATTCCCCTACGCAGGTTTTCCACAGTTGTATTTCCCTCCAGCAGTGCTGGCTCCCTCTGCAGCCCCGGATCTTGTTTTCCAGGGTGGATGTGACTGAGGATGGGATGAAGGCTCTGGTGACCCTCTCAAGTGGTGACATGCGTAGAGCCCTCAACATCTTGCAGGTACGGTCTGTGGCTGCGGCCGCTCTCCCTTGTGTAAGCCAGCAGCAGTCGGCCCCACGCAGGCAGCTGCCCTGGAGCAGTCGGTGGAGGAAGGGCTGAGCTCTTCATCCCTCCTCTTCCTCAGAGTACCAGCATGGCCTTCGGGAAGGTGACGGAGGAGAACGTCTACACCTGCACAGGACACCCCCTCAAGTCTGACATTGCCAACATCCTTGACTGGATGCTGAACCAGGACTTTACCACTGCCTATCGCAGTATCCTTTTTCCTCCACTGGCCCTGGGGTTTAATCCCCACTGCTATAAATCCTCCTCTTTGCCAGGGCTTCCCATCCTGTGACCTCCTGCTCCGGCTGGGGTGGGTGCTGCTCGCTGGGGAGGGTCCTCGGGGTTGTCGTGGGGATGAGGGGTGGGATCTCGCAGGGAAAGGCCTGGGAGAAAGCCCTTCACTCGCTCTCATCTCAGAAATCATGGAGCTGAAGACACTGAAGGGCTTGGCCCTGCAGGACATCCTCACCGAGATCCACCTGTTTGTGCACAGAGGTAGGGGCTTGCAGGGCCAGCTCCTGGCTGACCCTGGGAGGGCCAACCGTGCCCCCCACCCGCGCTGATGCACGCCATCTCCTTCTCTCTGCAGTTGATTTCCCACCCTCGGTCCGCATTCAGCTGCTGATCAAAATGGCAGACATCGAGTAAGTGTCCCTTCACCCCCGCTCCTTGCCCCAAAACACCCCAGCTGGGGGGCTGTCAGCGTGCCCACCCCACGGGGGTCACCACTGCCACGCTGTGCCGAGTCCTGGCAGCTGGTGGGCACCGCTGGCAGCCGCTGTGCACCTGCCCCTGCCGCATAAACCCGCCAGCACTGTGCTTGGCTTGCTCTGTCCCGGCCAGGGCTGTCGCTTTGTCAGAACGCAGATGGCGGTGTAAACACCTGAACCTGCCCTTGCCCCCTGCACCAGGTACCGGCTGGCTGCTGGGACCAGTGAAAAGATTCAGCTGAGCTCCCTCATCGCGGCTTTCCAAGTCACCAGGGACCTGATCGTGGCTGAAGCCTGAGTCCTGCCGGGTGGATCCTTGCAAAGCCAGATCTCGCAGAAGCTGGAAGGGATCACCAGCCCCGTGCCTGGAGCTGCTCCCTGCAGCTGTTTCCTTTTTGCAAGCCTTGAGCCTGCAGCCAGGGTGTGAGAGTCGGGCAGCATTGTTTCTAAGCTTCACTGGGAAATACAGATGCCTCTAAAGCCCACCAGGTTGCACTTGTCTTGTCTTTTCCCTCCTGTACAGCAAGGACCGAAGGGAGGTGGTCGAGCCTCACCCCCTGCCCCTGTCACATTGCAAAGGCGTTGCACCCACACAGGCTGAAGTTCAGCTGTTGTCACCTGCCTGCAAAACCTCCCTTCCTTGCAGGGCAGAGCTGCCCTGGGCGGTCACGCCCTGAGGAGTACAACCGTGGCTTGTGCCACCCCATCGCTCATGTAGCTGAGCGGGGCAGCCATGCACAGCAAGCTGCGCAGGGCCAGCGCGGTTTCTTGCAGCGACATCCCCCTGTTACAAGAGGGAACACAGTTCTGAGTGACACCTGTACATGTTAGGGAAACACCAGCTTTCTGGGTTCAGCTGCTTGCAAGGGAAAACATCCCGGGGGGCAGTTTAGAGGAGACATTCCCCGTCTTCTCCATCAGCTGGGGTCACAGCCTCGGGCTCGTGCGCAGACCGAGCCCTCTAGCATGCAGGGGGCTCAAAGCACGTGCTGTCACTCCAGACACCAGCTAAGCTGCAGGGAGACAAGCACACAAGACTGCTTCATGCACAGCATGTCCGGACAGTGGCTGCTGGAGTGCCAAGCTCCAGCAGGGAGGGAAAGCAACGGAGGAACGGGAGCTGGGGGCTGTGAAGCCCCGTGTCCCACCTTCACAGTGGACTGATCCTCCCCAGCACCCACCGCTGAATACTTACTGGTCTGCTGCACTTCAGAGCCGAGTAAGCACTCACTGCCACCCCGACAGCCACAGCAGGAAGGCTGGAGCCCCTGGGCCCCAGCCCACTGGAGCCTGCCCTGCCAGGGATCCCCAGGTCACCTCTACGAGCCAAGAGGAAAGACGTGAGGAATAATTTTTTATTCTGTCATCGCTGTCGTCTAGTCCGCAGAGACCTGCTCGGGTTTGTCCAGCCCGTGCCCAGACCAGGAGAGCGGCAGAGCCCGTACTCCTCCAGGAACTAAGCTACAGTACAAGCCGGTCCCAGTGAGGGTTGCTTTTGTCAGGGATGGTTGTAGCCCCGTATTCGTACAAATGACAAAAGCTCTGCTCAGACTGCGGCTACTAACCTTCAACCCACAACATTGCACTTGGAAGCAAAAGCACCTGACCCAAAACTTGCAGATAGCAGGGGGACAGGGGGACCTGTGTCCCCTGCGGGGCCACCACAGCTGCGCCCCGTGCCCTCTGCATGCATTTTTGCTGGGTTCTAGTATAATTATACCAAAAAATCCCTCCACATTCACAGACACAGCCCCCAAACAAGGGGAGTAGCAATCCTCCTGCCCCACAGCTCACGAATCAGCAAGATGTCGTTGCTGCGGTGCCTCCTCTGACTCAGGCCAAGCCCCGCCGCCAGGCAGAGGGCTCTCGCCTTCGTGCCTCCACTTTCCACGCTGCCTTAAAAGGTCCGGTAAGTGAGGAATTCCTTCAGCTTCCTGGGGATGGGGAGCGCGAGGACCTGGTATGTCGTCAGGAAGGTGCGCAGAGCTTTGCGACACAAGTGCTTTAGCGATGAGAGGACCCTTGGAGCGGTCCAGAATTGGACGTGGCCATCTCTGGTCCTGCAATGGAACCCGAACAAGCCGTGAGCACGGGGCAGAGTGACACAAGAAAACTCAATTACACCCAAATATCCTGAACTTGCAGCAACCACATGTTCCCCAGCCCAGGAAACCAGTCCGCACCCCCAGGGAAGCCCAGAATTTGCTGAGAAGACCCAGAGCTGCAGGAGGAGGGAGCAGCCATGTGCTTCTCCGCTCTCTTCTCCCACATACGCACCCTGTGGCAATGAAACCGCCATGTGGAAAGTACATGCAGCACAGGCCGTTGGTCATGGGAGCAAACGCAACTGGAGACCGCAGCTCCAACGCCCAGATCCTCAGGAGCCTAAGGAGAAAGGGAGGGGACACAATGCCAGGCCCACATCCACACAGTGCCTGCAGCTAAAATAAAGCCTCTGGGTTCACCTGAATGCATGCAAACTCTGGAGTAGGATTTTCTTCCCATGGGCTTAGAGCATCCCGAGAGTGTCACAATACGGCAGCAAGGCGGGAGGCACTGTCCCCTGTAGAGCTGAGCTGGATGCAGACAGAGCTAGTGACTGTGCTGAGGGGCACAGCGAGGGCAGCACAGCACGCAGGAAGACACGGGCCCTGGCTCATCGCTCAGAGGGGCCACGGGGCCCTGACCTTGCTACCCCTTGCCACAGCCAAGCCGCAGTGTCCCAGGCAGCCTGCCCTTTCCCCTTACACCAGGCATTGGTGGGGACCTGGCATGCAAGGTCTGTTCCCCACTGGCATGTCCTGAGCTCCTGGTTTGTTTTGGTGGTGTCCTCCTGTGACCCTCTTCCCGCTGGAGGTCCCCAAGGGGGTTCACTCACCTGTCATCCGCCACCGTGGCTAGGTAGAGGCCCTCAGGAGAGAAGCAGACAGAGCGCAGG
Organism: Pelecanus crispus; assembly: GCF_030463565.1. Lineage (NCBI taxonomy): Eukaryota > Metazoa > Chordata > Aves > Pelecaniformes > Pelecanidae > Pelecanus > Pelecanus crispus. The sequence goes on along the minus strand of NC_134653.1, from coordinate 23,807,673 downwards.
GAGCTGGTGTGGACTTCACTGCTGTAGTCCACCGCCGAGTGCAAGGGGACGTGGCTGCGGGTGGGGAGAACAAGCCCAGCATCAGCCCCAGGCTGCCATGACCTCCATCCCCAGTGCTCCGGGGCCGGCAGAGGGGCCAAACCCGGCAAGTCAGAGTCCCACTTCAGAGGCCGGAGACAGGGGAGAGCTGCTGGCTGTGCCCAACTAGAAGGGAAGGCCATGCTCAGCCCCAACAAACCCCCATGGCATTGCTCTGTCCCCCTTCCACAGTCCTTCACTGGCCCCCCGGCTCCATACCGCAGCGTCCTCAACTGCTCCCCAGTGTAGGGGTCCCACATGATGACGCAGGCATCATAGGAAGCGGTGACGAGGAGTGCCGAGTCTGGCGAGAAGTCGCATGACACCACACTGCTCTGGTGCCCCTCGAGCCTCCGGATGAGGGTGTAGGACCGCATGCTCCACAACAGCGCCTGCAGAACATGGGCAGGGGCTGAGGCTGGGAGCATCCCTGGGGTGGGAACAGAGGAGAAGCATCTCCCCCTTGGGGTTTAAGGCACATGGGCTCTGGTCCCAGCTCCTCCATGCAAAACCAGAACAGTCAAGGAGGGAGGGTGGCTCTGGCCTGGCCCCTTCTCGTAGCAGGGTTTCTTGCATGGGGGGTACCCAGAGGGCCAAGGGGAGCACTGGATTCAGCAGGACACGGGACAGCTCCCATCCTGCAGGACTCACCGACTTCTCTCCGGCAGCGGAGCAGAGCATGCTGCAGTCTGGGGAGATGGAGCAGCAGTAGACCCACTGCACGTGGCCCGACAGCACCTGGACCTGCCGCCCTGGTGACAGCAGGCATGTGAGTCACGAGAGGGAAGCACAAGGGGCAGCGCTGGGCCCTGCCCCTGCCCTCCCCTCCCTTTCCCGAGAGGGAATGCAAGTGGGGCTGGAGGGTTCCCATGGGCAGATCCCAAGCTCTGTCTACTTGCAACCCCCTCCTGCACCTCCCAGCCCCCACCTGGAAGAGGATGGTTCTGCTCCATATCGTAGGACTCTACGCTGCTGCCTTGAACACTGTCCCCAAATATCCTCTCCCACCATCTCCCCTACTGAGGCGGGTTTCTCCCCCCTTTCCTGCAGCAGAGCCCAGCCTCAGCCAGGGGTGAGCTAGCACCGGGGACATCCCCGCACACTCCTACCATCTCTGCTCAGGTCCCAGATGCGCAAAGTCTTATCCCGCGAGGCCGACACAAGGATGAGGCTTCCATTGGGAGCGAAGCTCAGGTCTCTGACGACATCCTGGTGCCCCAAGAGGCTGAAGAGGAGGTGTCCTGTGGAGAGGAGCCGTGCTCAGCACTGTCCCTCCACGGGGAATGAGGCAGTGCTCCTCACGTGCAGGCAGCCCCTCTTGGGAGAGGGCAGAGGCTTCCGCTCACCCCGGGGAAGTATTTGGGGAAGGATGGAGATCGGATCTCCTTCCAAAGGCGAGCAAGACACGAGCCTGAAATTGTGACTGCTCCCACCGTTGGCAAGGGCCACTCACCTGTCTGCACCTCCCAGACCTTGATCTGCCCGTCGTTGAGCCCGGTGGCCAGGATCAGGCAGGGAAGACCCACGGCGCAGGTGGGGTCTGTCTGCCCCGCCTCTGCCGCCGGCCAGGCGCTGAAGGCGAGGCCCCACACGATCTGGCCGCACTCAAGCGTCTTCTCCTTGGCCACCCCTCGGCTCCTTGCCTCCGCTTTGCTGCCACGGCTCTTGCGCTCTGAGGTTTTGCAGCTGCTGAGAGAAAGGAGGCATGCACGATTACCCCCAGGGCAGCCTGGCCCCCCAGGATCCCCCATCCCGGCTCCGTGCACCCCGTCTCCATCCAGCCGCCCCCCATACTCACAGCTCGGCCTCCTCCAGGGGCCAGGGGATCAGCTTGACCACGCAGTGTCCCTGCGACCAGGCGAACCAGGCGCCTTCGGGGGAGAAGGCCACGCTCCAGGTCTCGCAGCTGGATTTCCAGTCGTACCGCTGGGGACGGCCCGGCTTCAGCTCCGCCAGCAGGACCGGCTCCTCTGGGCGGCGGGACGGCCACGTTACCCCCCGGCCTGGGCCTCACCCCGCTCCTCCCGCCCTCCCCATGGGGACGGGGGGCCCGGAGGGCGGGTACCCACTTCCCCGGCCCTCACCGAGGCGGCCCCGGCCACGGCCGAGCCCGGCCGCCGCTCGCCGCCCCGCCTCACCTCCGCTCGGCTTCATGGCGGCTCCGCGGAGCGCCCGGCCCGGCCCCGCCGCCTCCGCCCGGCCACGGCAAGGCCCCGCCGGGCCGGGCGCGGCCTCCGCGGGCCCAGGCCCAGGCCCAGGCCCAGGGTGGCGGCAGCGGCGGCGGCGGCGGCGCGGTGAGGGGAGCCCCGCTGCCTCCTCCTCCTCCTCCTCCTCCTCCCCCTCCGGCGGCACCGCCCCGCCGCGCCCGGCCGGGGCCTGGGCCTGGGCGACGGCAGCCGGGGACACCGGGTGCTGCGGGGGGGAAGGTGCCCGGGGAGGGACCCCCGCCGCCACCGTCCCCTTGCCGGGGGCTTCCCGGGGGTGGTGCCGCCCCGGGCTCGCCGGAGCTGGGGGCGGGGGGGGGGGCAGAGCGCAGACCCCGGGCGGGAGAAGCGGCGGCACAGGCCCGGCTACCCCGCCGGACGCCGGGGCCTCCCCTGCCCCGGGGCTCTGCCGCTCCCCGAGCCGCGGGGCGGCAGCGGGAGGGACGCGGGCACAGGGCACCCGGGGAACAGGTCGGACGGCAAACAAAGCACCGAGCCGCACCAGGGCCTCCCCCATGGGGACGCCTGCCCCCCCATCCCCCCCGGGTGCTCTGGGGCTGGCGGCAGGGGGGCCTGTCCTCCGGGCTGGGGGCACCGGCGGATGTCAAGCCCCAAGGGGCATTCCAGGGACCCAGCACCCACACGGTGACAGCCCCTGGCAGTGCCCCCCCCCCAGGGACCCAGCACCCACACGGTGACACCCCCCTGGCAGTGACACCCCCCCCAGGGACCCAGCACCCACACGGTGACACCCCCCTGGCAGTGACACCCCCCCACCTAGCACCCACATGGTGACACCCCCCTGGCAGTGGCACCCCCCCCAGGGACCCAGCACCCACATGGTGACACCCCCCTGGCAGTGACACCCCCCCAGGGACCCAGCACCCACATGGTGACAACCCCTGGCAGTGACACCCCCCTGGCAGTGACACCCCCCTGGCAGTGACACCCCTGGGACCCAGCACCCACACAGTGACCACCCCGGCAGCAGCACCCCAAGGACCCAGCACCCACTCAGTAACTCCCACCCTGGCAATACCTACCATGAGTCACTGCAGGAGACATCTGGCCAGCCCACCCCCACACCTTCCCCCTGAATTCGCCATCCCTCCAGCCCCCCCAATGCCCCTCACTATGCCTGGCGGGGGGGGGGGGGGGGCACACACCAACAGGGCAGTGGGGACGGGGGGACCTCAGCCCCCACTGCTCATCCCCCTTCATCCCCTCCCGGTGTCCCCAGTGCAGAAAAGCCACGGTGTGGGGAGTGTGGGGATCCAGGAAGCATCGCAGTGCTACACCCACAGGCACCCCAGGATCTGCTGGGGTCACCCTGCTTGGCTCAGGATGTTGGGGTGCAAGGGCAGGGGGCACCCAGGGTGGGGGGCAAGGTCCCATGGGGGTCTCAGGGACGGCTGTGCCAGCAGCCCCCTAAGCTGGCCGCTTCCTCTGCTATATCCCCACCCCAAGGCCAACGCTCATGCCAGGCTCCCCATGGCACCCACTGCCACTTCAGGGTCTGGGGAGAGTCCCCCAGCCTAGGGACAGTCCCCTGTGCCACTCGAGTGTGATGGGACAGGTGCTGCCCCACCCCACCCCCCCGAGGGGCCAGCGCTCTGCGATGGCCCTGTGCCTCAGTTTCCCCATTGCTAGGATGGCGGGGGGGGCTTTGCCCACATGGGTGGTCGCTGGTACACGGGGGACCCTCACGGGAGCTGCTCGTCTGCTGGGCCCCGTGGGCACGAGGCCAGCCCACCCGAGCTCGCCTGCCGCTGCGTGCCCGCGCTCTGGCTCGCTTGCTCTCGCCCGCTGCTCCGGCGCAGGTGGGGAGCGAAGCAGCGAGAAAAACAACCGAGAAGAGGAAAAAGGAAGAAGCGACAGCGAGAAGCGGTCGGGGAGGAGGAGGAGGCTGGTGGCGGCAGCCTTACTGGCAGTGCGGGGGGCTCGGGGCACCCCGGGGCACCCACTGCTGAGCCCCCCATGGACTCCTAGGCGCCCGCCCCGAAGTTCGCCGGCATGGCCAAAACCACCTCCCTGCACTGCCGGGTGGTGGAGGGGAAGGACCTGCCCGCCAAGGACGTGTGAGTGGCTCGGGGGGCTCTCGACCCCCCAATTTCACCCGGTCCCCCACCCTGGGATACATGGCGGGGGGGGGGGGGGGGCTGGGTGCCCTGGGTGCTCTGCTCTCCCTGTGGTTTTGGGGGTCCCTGCTTGCACCCATGCTGACAGGAAGCCATTGCCTCAAAGGAGGGGTCTGGGGGTGGCAGGGGACTGCCAGCCCCCTCGGCCCCCCCCACGCAGGAGGTGTATGAGGCCCCCCAACCCCTTGGGCATCCTCTTGCTGCCCCCCAGCAGGGTGGGCACAGGGTGTCCCCCCAGGGCTGTGGGTAGCACAGAGGGGCACAGCCCCCCGCACCCCTACATACCTGCTGAGTATCCATGCCCTCAAGGGGGGGCTGAGGAGGGCAGGGAGACCCCCTGCCGGTTCCTGTCCCATGGATGCACCTCGGCGGAGCTGGCAGCCCCGGATTCCTCCGGATGTGCCAGCCTGGCACTGCTGGCTGCTTCCAGGGCTGGGCAGCCAGGGATGGCTGCGGCAGCAGGGCCCCCCTGCCTCAGTTTCCCCACCTGGTGGGGTTAATGGTGCTGTGCTGCGTGCCCCACTTGGGGGGTTTGGCTGCAGCAGGGTGATCCTGACCCACCAGCGTGGAGGCAAGGTGCCCGGTGCCACTCCCAGCTCCCCCAAATCCAGCTTGGGGCCATCCTGGGGCTGCGTAGGGGCTCGGGGTGACTGCTGTCATCCAGGCTCTCGAGGGGGTCAGGAGCTGTCAAGCCCACAGTGCGCTGCTGAGGTTTGCCTGCCTGCCCCTGCCAGACCGACCGGGCTGTGGGCTTTGCTCTGCTGGGAGGCGCTGGGATACCCCTGGGGACTAACAAAATCGCCTGGGCTCACAGCAAGCGGTGCTGAGCCCCAAGCCTCAGCCAGGACCTTCCCGTCCCCCAGCCTGTGGCTGGGGTCACCTCCCTTGCCCCTCCTGGGATCTGGCTCCTTGCTGGAGCACCTCCCGTAATCCCCTGCCTCCAGCAGCTGGGGATTCAGGGCTCGGGCATTGCCCCAGGGAACGCTGCCCTGGGCTGGCATCCCTCAGTGCAGGTCCAGCTGCCATAAATGAGCAGGGAAGGGGCTTTGCAGGGACCAGGTGACAAAGCCCTGGACCTGGCCCTCGTCCCCTCCATCCCATCCTCCCCCGCGGAAGGGGTTAAGCCTGGGAAGGGCCCTGGGCCAGGCTGGTGTCACCCTGACACTGTGGGTTGCCACAGAAACTCTGGCTTGGCTGTGCCGCTGGCAAGACACCAGTACCCATGGGTGGGGGGCACAGGGATGCAGGGTGATGGCTCGGGGTGGCCCGCAGTGGGGCCAGGAAAAGGTGTTGTCCCCATCCCAGTGTCAGTTGCGGGGCCAGACTGAGACCGGGCAACTCATCTCACCCCCTGGGGCTGGTGCTTCACTGGTGGGATTTGAAGTGATGCTTGGATCCAGCCCCCTAAGCCCCCCAAGCCCTCCCAGCAGCAGCCCATGAGGGCTGGTGGGACCCCCAGGTGGGGGTCTGACCCCATGCACGCACATCCCCTGCCCAGGTCCGGCTCCAGTGATCCCTACTGCGTGGTCAAGGTGGACAACGAGGTGGTGGCCAGGTAGGGGGGACACCGTGCTAACCCAGGGGAGGGGACGTGCAGGGATGGGCACTCTCCCTGGGGGTGCAGCCACATCTCCCATCACCGGCAGGACGGCCACGGTGTGGAAGAGCCTGAACCCTTTTTGGGGGGAAGAATACACCCTGCGCCTGCCCCGTGGCTTCCGCAGCCTTGCCATCTACGTGCTGGATGAAGACACCATCGGGTAGGGGGGACAAGAGGGGCACGGGTGGGCACCAGCCACCCATGGGGAGCCCCCTGAGGGTGGCATGTCCCCGCCAGTGGCCTCAGCGCCTGCCGTGCCTCTGCCCTCACAGGCAGGATGACTTTATCGGCAAGGTCTCACTCAGCCGCCAGCAGATCTCAGCTGAGCCACGGGGTGAGTGGGGGGCACAATGGGGGGTTGGGGGGGGCGGCAGGGCCCATCCCCACACCTTGGGGTACCCACCCTTGGCAGGTGTTGACAGCTGGCTCAGCCTGGCGCCTGTGGACCCTGACGAGGAGGTCCAGGGCGAGATCCACCTGGAGCTGCAGGTCCCCGAGCAGGGCCACCCACGGGTGCTGCGCTGCCACCTCATCGAGGCCAGGTAGCAGGGGGCTGGCAGGGCACGACAGGGGTACGGTCATCCCAGGGTCTTATTTTTGGCTGGGGGGATCTGGGCAGTGGGAGGAGGGGAAGTGATGGGGATCGCGGTGGCACGGGGCTCATCCTCCCCCCTCAGCACCAGGAAGGGCCCTCACTGCGTCCTTCTTGGGGACATCAATGTTGCCAACCCACGTGTCATGACACCGTGGGGTCTCAGCAGGGAATGGGCTGCCTCGGACACTGCCAGCCCTGCTTGGGGATGAGGACAGGGGGGATGAGGGTCAGAGCTGGGTGGCCCAGAGGGTCATGGGGTACCTGGGGACGGTCCCCATCAGACCAGCTGGCTCTTGCGCTGGGTTTCTCCCCTTTGGCTTCAAAATTGGGGGAAACTGAGGCACGCCCCCAGCTGTCCCTCTGCTTTGCTCTAGTGTGTGTGCGTGTGCCTGTGTGTGCACATGTCTGCATGTGTGTGTGTGTGTGCCCACACACGACTGCCAGACGGCAGCGGAGCAGGTGGCAGAGGCAGCATCCCGCTGCCATGGCAACTGAAGCGGGTACCAAGGCAACAGGATGGCCATGGGGACAGCCAGGAGGGACAGCAGAGCCCCCCCGCTGTGCCATTTGGCCCCCAGGGACCAAGGGGGGGGTGGGGTAGGAGCTCTGGGGAATGGGGACCCACTCTCACCAGCATCCCCCCAGTACCTGCTGGCTGCCCCACGTGTGCCCCATGTGCCCAAGCAAGCTGGGGGAAAGCAGGGGGCACAGGGGTGCAGGGACCGTGCTGGCGGAGACGGGCCCACTGCCCACTGCGCCCCTGCTGACCCCCATCTCCCTGCAGGGACCTGGCCCCCCGGGACCTCTCGGGCACCTCAGACCCCTTCGCCCGGGTGTCGTGCTGTGGGCACACGTTGGAGACAGCCGTGAGTTGGGGTGCTGTGTGCTGGGACCCAGAGGCTTGGGCACCTCATGCCCCACAGCCACCAGTCCCTGTGCCCAACAGGTGATTAAGAAAACCCGTTTCCCTCACTGGGATGAGGTGCTGGAGTTCAAGCTGGCAGAGGGCGAGCCAGGGGAGGCCGTGCTGAGCGTGGAGGTGTGGGACTGGGACATGGTGGGCAAGAACGACTTCTTGGGACGGGTGAGGACCTTGGGGCACACTGACACGGGGCAGGCTCCCAGGGGCACCTCTACACCCCCTGCCCCTCCCCATGCTTGGGGTCCAGGTGACCACGGGTCAGGACCCACGGGGATGGGGGCAGGGGTATGTGCACCCGCTGAGCCGGGGGCAGTGCCGCATCCAGAACCACTGCGTGTCCTGGGCTCTCCCCCGAGCAGGGGGCCCTGCTGGCAGGGGCAGCGAGGTGCAGCACAGGGAGCTGGCACGTGTGTGTCCGCCCCCCAGACCCTGCCTCTGGCCCCCCAGGTCGAGTTCCCCCTGGACACCATCTACACAGACCCCACCAAGGGCTGGTTCCAGCTCCTGCCCTTCCCCACTATTGCCAAGGACCATGGGTGAGTGCAGGCAGCGGGGCCAGGCAGCTGCCTGCACCCTGCATGAGCAGCTCCCCAGGGTGGCTGTGCCCAGGGCAGCATGGGGTGCCCCCCCCCCCATCATGCCAGCTGGGAAGCAGCCGGGGTGGTGGAGGGTGCTGTGTGCAGGATCCGGCCAAGCCCCTCCCGTGTCGTTGCAGGGGGCAGCTGGGCGCCCTGCGGCTGGCGGTGCGGCTGGTGGAGGACAGGGTCCTGCCTGCCCCCTGCTACCAGCCCCTCATCCAGCTCCTCGCTGAGCCCATCCTCTGCCCGGGCCAGGTGGGTGCTGTGGGGTGGGGGGACCCTCGGGGGCAGCTGGGGACCACCCCGGCATGGGGCCCTTGCCGTGCCCACTCTGCCCCCCCCCACAGCCCCTCGCCAGCACGGCCCTGGGCATCCTGGAGGAGGTGACCTCAGGGGAGAGCCGGCAGGATGTGGCCACCAAGCTGGTGAAGATCTTCTTGGGGCAGGGGCTGGCCGTGCCGCTCCTGGACTATCTCACCACCCACGAGCTGGCCAGGACTTGTAAGTGCCAGGGCTGGGGGCACCACCTGCATCCCCTCAGCTGGGAAACTGGGTTGCCAGAGTCCCCCCAGACCCGCATGAGGAGAAAAGAGTAGGGCCACCAAGGGGGAGGCAGGAAAGGTGCCACATGTCCACAGGGTTGGGCACACCAGGGGTGGCTGGGGCATCACTCCATGGCCACCTCACCACAGCCTCTGCATTCTTCCAGCGGACCCCAACACCCTATTCCGCTCCAATTCGCTGGCCTCCAAGTCCATGGAGCAGTTTATGAAGGTGAGCATGGGAGGGGACACTGGCCGGGTTGCCACTGTGCCCTCCCATGAAGACATTGGGGCACAGAGCTGGGCTGTGTCCCAGCAGGGCATCTGGGAACAGTTTGGGCACAAAGATGGGATGACTTCCCATCCCTTGCAGGCAGTGGGGCTGCCCTACCTGCACGAGGTCCTGAAGCCCGTGGTGAACCGCATCTTCGAGGAGAAGAAGTACGTGGAGCTGGACCCTGGCAAGATGGAGCTGAGCCGCAGCAGGCGAGTGTGGGGGCATGGACGGGGGGGATACCTCGCCTGGCACATCCCAAGCTATCCCCATCCTGATATCTCCTGTGGGAGGGATCACCCATTGGTGCTGAGCCCGTGGGTCACCTCAATGGCTTTTGGCCAATTTGGAGTGACCTGTTCCTGTGCATTGCATGCCCCCTGACTTGGCAGTGTTCCCCCAGGAGGATCTCCTTCAAGGGGTCCCTGTCAGAGGCACGCGTGCGGGAGAGCAGCCTGGAGCTGCTGAAGGGCTACCTGGGGGACATCATCGACGCCATCGTGGGCTCGGTGGAGAAGTGTCCCCTCCTCATGAGAGTGGCCTTCAAGCAGCTCCGCAGGCGGGTGGAGGAGCGGTTCCCCTCAGCGCAGCATGAGGTGAGGCAGGCGGTGGGGCCAGGGCTGGGGGTCCGCAGGCTGCTGGGACCACCACCCTGAGCCTTGAGCTGTCCTTGTCCCCGGCCAGGAGGTGCGGTACTTCTCCATCAGCGGGTTTCTCTTCCTCCGCTTCTTCGCCCCTGCCGTCCTCACCCCAAAGCTATTCAGCCTCCGGGAGCAGCATGCCGATCCCCGCACCGGCCGCACTCTCCTGCTGCTTGCCAAGGTGCGGGGAGCCCGGGGAGGGATGGGGATGCTGGGGAGGGACAGGGATGCTGGCGAGGGACAAGGAGTCCGGGGAGGTATGGGGGTGCTGGGGACAGATGGGAATGCTGGGGAGAGATGGGGACCTTGGGGAGGGTTGGGGACCACTGGGAGAGATGGGGACCCTGGGGAGGGTTGGGGACCCCAGGGAGGGGCGGGGATCCTGGGGAAGGACAGGGACCCTGGGGAGGGACAGGGATCTCAAGGAGGGATGGGGAGTGCAGGGAGGGATGAGAACTCAGGGAGGGACCCAAGAAAGGGACTTCAGGGAGGGATGTGGACCCTGTGGAAACATGGGGACCCATAAGGGATGGGGATTCCAGGGAGGGGTGGGGACCCCAGAAAGGCAGGGAGACCCTTGGGTGGGGTGGGGACCCAGGGGAGGGATGGGAATCCCGGGGAGGGACGGGGAACCTGGGGAGGGACAGTGAGCCCAGGGAATGATGGGGATCCCAAGGAGGGCAGAGCCATTCCTGCCCCCATGCCACATAGCACGGGCTGGCTCCTTGCCACGCCACTTGAGGCCAGCCCTGCCAGTCACCAGGCCATGCCACCACACGTCAGGCACAGTGCAGGAGCTGGCCTGGGGCAGCAGCTGGGTCCCATCACCCCCTGGGCTGCTCCGCTTTTCCAATTTCCTCCCCAATTTCCAAGCCCCCTGGGGTTCAGGGGAGCAGCCAGAGGGGAGTCCCCCCTCGCATCCCCCACGCCATGGGTGGTACGGCAGCATGAGCCCTTCCCCACACGGGGCAGGCGCTGCAGAGCATCGGCAACCTGGGGCTGCAGCTGGGGCAGGGCAAGGAGCCGTGGATGGCCCCGATGCACGCCATCCTGCTGCCCAGCATCACACGTGTCAAAGCCTTCCTGGACGGCCTGGTCGCGGTGGAGAGCGCTGAGGGTGAGCAGGCACACGGGGCACCGTGGGGGCACGGGGGGCACCACTGGTGCTGGGTCCAGCTGTGCCAGCACCCAACATGGAGGGGTGGCATCATCCCTGCTGTCCCCCGCATCCTGGGAGCATCCCCAAGGAGGGGAACCCACTCGGTGCCATGCGGATGCTGCTGGGATGGCCGGGGACAGGCATCCTCGGGCTGGGGGAGGCAGTGGCACTTGGGGTGATGCCGCTGCCTCCTTGCCTGTCCATGCTGCAGCCGCAGTGGGCGAGGGGCTAGTGCCGCCGGCACTTTTCTGCCCCTCGGCCACCATCAAGGAGGGGTACCTGCACACCTGCATGGCGGGGGGGCCTGCCCTGCTGCCCCGCTTCACCTTCAAGAAGAGGTACTTCTGGCTCAGCAGCGAGGCCCTGACCTACTCCAAGTCCCCTGAGTGGCAGGTGGGTGCTGCCCATGACCCCCACCCCACACCTGGTGCCTGGGGAGGGGATGCAGGTGCAGTGAGTTGCGGTGTTCCAGGGTCCCCAGGTGCGCTGCTCCATCCCCGTGCCGCAGATGCGGGTGGTGGAGCGGGTGGATGAGGGCACCTTCCAGCACCCCCACGTCATGCAGATCGTGGCGCAGGATGGTACCGGGCAACTCCACACCACCTACATCCAGTGCAAGGTGGGTGCCCCCCACCCTGCCCCGGGAACCCCAGGACCACCCTCGCCAGCACCCAGCCATGGTGCACCCCCGGGTCCCATGGGGACAATGGGAATGGTCCTGGTCCCAAATCTAGCTATACCTGGGCACCGGCTGTACTGGAAACACTGGGGTGCCCAGCCCTGTCTGTACTGGGCCCAAGGGGGTGTCTGGGCCCTGGCTGTACTGGGAAAATTGGGGTATCCTACTCTGGCTGTACTAGGGTCATTGGGGTAACCAGCTCTGGGATACTGGGATCAGTGGGGTATCCAGCCATATCTGTTCTGGGGTCTCTGGGGTCCCAGCCTTGTCTGTACTGGGGTCACTGGGGTACCCTGAATCCTGCGGTGCCATCTCCCCACCAGGTCCTACCTGGGCAGCTTTGCCATCAAACTGTCACTCTCACTCACCTGGCCCTGGTGCCCACCACCATCCCTGGTGCCCACCCCTGCTGGGGACCCCATCGGCATCGCCCGTGCCCACCTCCACCCTCCTCCTCCTCCCCGCCGGTGGTGCCCAGCGCAGGGTGCCCATAGGTGCCTGGCGGGGTGCCACCCTCCCTCCCTGTCCCCACAGAGCGGCCAGGAGCTGTGGCAGTGGCTCTGGGCGGTGCGGCAGGCCAGCAGCGCCAACGAGGCCATGCTGCCCACCTGCCACCCCGGCACCTTCCGCGCCGGCCGCTGGACCTGCTGCCTGCAGCCTGCCTGCACCGGTAAGGCCAGCTGGCAGTGTAGGGTGGGGGTTCCCCTGGGCAGGGGGTGCGGGGGTCCCCCAGCACCCCCACTGCCGCTGTCGTTGGCAGCACCGGGGTGCAGCCGGACCCACAGCACCGTGGCGCTGGGCGAGTGGAGCGACCCCCTGGACCCCGCGGCGGCCGCGCAGACCCTCTATGGGCACCTCCGGCAGGCGGGGGCCCAGCTGCGGTGAGGCTGGGGGGGGCTGGCCCGCTGCACGGGGGTCCTGGGGAACCCCAGGTGCTGGCAGGCAGGGTGGGGGTGTGCTGAGGGTCCCTCTCCTGCAGCACGGCGGGGGCCGAGGGTCCGGAGGGCAGCGCGGCGTCCGAGCCCCCCAGCCTGGGGCAGGCAGGTACGGGCAGCCCTGCTGCGGGGGGCGATGGGGACCCTGCACCCCGGGTGCCGCCTGGGGCGGCCCCTGCGTGGGGCAGCTGGCACACGCAGGCACACGCTTGCACACACGCACCCCCCCAGCACTCGGCTGGTCCCCTCCGCCAGGGGACAGCAAACACACACGGCCACGGACACAGGGACACACGCCCAGACACGCCCACGCACGCGTGAGCACACACGGATACGCACGCTCGGGCGCGCACTGAGGCAGGCGCGGGTGCGTGCGTGGGTACACCCACACCCGCACCGAGCTGCAGACACACGCACACCCCTGCCCACGCACACCTTTCCCCCTCTCCCGCCGGATACACACCCCCCCCCCAAACACCCACCCATCCCCACGCACACCCACCTGCACCCCCATACACACTCCCCATGCACACGCACCCCCCAGCAGTGCCCGTCCGTGTCCGTGGGACGTTGAGGGGGATGGGGGCTTTGGGTGGGACGTGGGGGGACGGATGAGGGGCGGCGGGACAGGCTGGGATGGGGTGACACGGGGGGATGGGGTGGGAGGGACATGGTGGGATGGGGGGGTGGTCCGTGGGTGGGTACCGCGGGTGGGTGTCGGAGACGGGTGTCAGGGATGGGGTGCCGGGGATAGGTGCTGGAGGTCAGTGCTGGGGGCATGCCGGCCGTGGGTGACGAGGGCGTACCCCGGATGGGTGCCGGAGGTGTACCGCGAGTGGGTGCCGGGGATGGATGCCGCGGGTGGGTGCTGGGCGCGGCGCTGAGCCTGCCGGGGGGCGCAGGTGGGCCCGTCGGGTGGCGGCTGCAGGCGGTGCTGCGGGACCTGGACATCGCCCACGACGCCTTCGCCCGCCGGGAGGGCGCCCCGGGGCCGCCCCCGAGCCCCCGCCCGGCCCCGGCTCCCGCCCCGTGAACGGCGGCGATTGGGACTACACTTCCCAGCACGCCCTGCGCCCCCGGCCCGGCCTGCCCGCGCCGCGAGGCCTGCTGGGAGCTGTAGTTCTCGCCATCTACCACCCTCCCGCTGCCCCCCGCCTCCCCCCTCTCGGTGGGGGCCTCATCCCACCCGCGGCCCGTGTCCCGAAGGGCTGCCCGTGTGCGGGGACAGCGGGGCTGGGCCCCCCTCAACACACACGTGTGCAAACACACACACATAGACAAAAAGGCTCCTCTGTCCACGGGGGTGCCCCACGCCCCCCTGCCAACCCAGCATCCCCGCAAGGAGGGACCAACACCCACCCTCAGCAACACCTCACTGGGGGACGGATCCTGCAGCAATGCTACCCAGGACCCTGGGAGGGCAGGAGGTGCAGAGGGACCTGAGTGGGGACACGGGGACACTGGCCCGGCACAGGGTGTATTCTGTAACACGGAGATGTACACATGGCACCGGCTGTACGCGGCTCTGTGGGGCAGAGACGGGTGGCATGGGTGGCATGGGTGGCACACGGTGGCTGACGCGCAAAGAGGCCACGGGTAAAAAAAGAAAAGCACCAGCCCACGATGCTATCGCCACGGGAGCGGGGCAAACCGAGATGGGGTGGGGGACAACACGGAGACACATGGCGGGTGGCACCGGGTGGCCCGGGACGGGGGGTGAGCCCACCCGGCAGGGCTGCGGCATTGGCAGCAAAGCAGCACGGGCAGCGGTGGCACAGGCAGGGACACAGGGCCACGGGGCGGTCGGAAGCCCCTCACCCTTGCCTCAGTCCTTCAGGGTGGCCTCAGAGACGCCCTGGGCCAGCAGCTCAGCCAGGACGTTGTCCAGGTAGTTGGGGTCGGGGTAGCCGTGTCCTGTCAGGTTGGAGCCAAACTCGGTCTTGTGGTGGATCTCGTTCCACACCACCGTGTCGGACTCCCCCGTGGTGTTGGAGGTGCCGATGGTGAAGATGAGCCGCCGGTCCCAGGCCACGATCAGCAGCTTCAGCACCTGTGGTGCGCAGGCACAGCCATCGCTCACCCACCCGGCACCCCAAGCCCTCCTCCCTCCCTGCCACCCTTCCCTGTGGCACACCCCAGCCCCAGCCTGGCACTGCTGTATCCTCGCCATCCCTTCCCCTCCCATCCCTTCCCCTCCCATTCCATTCTATCCCACCCCCCCCAGTGCTGTTGGGGACACTCACCTTCCTGCCCTTCTCGTTGTCAGGCAGGTAGCAGTGCCGTGGGAAGCCACGCGCCGTGAACTTCTTGCCGGGATTGGGGTGCTCCGGGCCCTGAGTGGGAGGGCAAGGGGGTGAGCAGGTGGCACAGGGTGGGTGCACCCAGCCCAGTGGGGGTCCCCAGGGCAGCAGGCACAGGGACCTCACCTGGATGCCGGTGGGGATGTCATAGACAATCCGGATGGTTTTGGAGTCGGTGTAACCCGGGAGGGAGTGGGGGATGAGGTGAAACTCCATCTTCCCGGGGGGCTGCGTGCCTGTCTTCTCCCCGTAAATGGCCTTACAGGTCGGGCACTGCAGGCTGCCGTCCTGCACGAGCACCCGGGCTGGCATCAGGGACGGCACCCATCCCACAGCACCCACCTGTGGGGGTGAGTGACCACGGGGAGGGTGTCCCCCGTGGGGACGGTGTCCCCCGCGGGGTGGGTGGGCCCAGCTCACCTTGTTGCCATTGTTGTACATGGCCAGGAGGCAGAGGAGGTGGTACATGTGCCCACACTTGCCCAGCTTGCCCACCAGCTCTGGCTTGATGCCCCTGTGGCTGAGGACGCCCTCGTAGCCGGAGGAGGTGACCAGGCGCTCCATGCAGATGGTGCAGTCCTGACAGGCACAAGTTGACTGGCCTCAGCACCCAGGTGGGATGGGGAGGACATCTCTGCCCACCACGGGGGGTTGCCCATCCCCTGCCCACACCTCTCCCTGTGCCCGAGCCCTGCGAACATCCAGTGGCCCTGAGGCGAGCCCATGGGCCGAGCAGCGGTGCCTGGGGATGCCCACTCACCTCGTCCGGGGGGTTCTTCACCTTCTGGATGTAGCGGCGCACCACATCCTCAGGGGTCTTGCCTGCCATGGGCAGAGGGGGGGGGTTGCAATCAGAGCCTGCCCACAGTGCCCCCAATGCCCTGCCACCCCTGCCACCAGGGTGGGGACAGCACAAGGAGGAGGGGGTGCCAGCATGTGGCATGGAGGTGCCATGGGCATCACTCCAAAACCCTCAGGCAAACCCCTTGGGGGCTCCACACCCACAGGAAGCAGCAGTGCCCGTGCCTCAGTTTCCCCTCTGGCAGGGACTGGCATGGCCGGGGGCGCGCAGGGACACCGCAGCTCCTTACTCTTTTTGAGATGCTTCTTTTTGGTTTTCCTGCAGATGCCATTGACGCCGGGCACAGGTTTGATGTCACTCTTGCTGACGGGCGGCGGGTGCAGGATGGGTTTGGGGGCGCGGGTCAGGCAGACAGGCAGCCCGGCAGCGCACATGAGGATGCCCGTCATCCCTGTGCCAGGGGAGAGGTGCTGTCCATCCACCCACCCAATGTCCATCCATCCCTCCCTCCACCCGCCCCACGATGTCACATGGTGGTGACACCCAGCCGGTGGCAGGACCCCCCTTACCTGCAAGGGCAGGATGGACAGGGCCGGTGCCATTCAGGTTCTTGACTGGGAGGGCTGGCACCCTGCACGGAGACGGGAGGGGAAGGGGCTCAGATGGGCTGGCACTGTCCCCCCTGCCCATGGCACGTCCCCAGAGCAGCATCCTCCCCATGGGACACAGGGCAGGGTGTCCCCTTGCCAGCCCTGGGGGGTTGCTGTCCGGTCTCACAAGTCTGTCACCCAGTGCCCTGTGTCCATCCCTGGGGAACCAATGGCTCTGGGGACATCACCTCCTCCTTGACCCAGGGTGGGTGCCTTATCGGGATGTCCCAATGGCGATGCCCTGTGTCCTGCATCCCCCACGGGGATCATCCCTGCACCTCAGCACCTCACCCATCACCCTTCCCATCGCTTCCACACCCCAAGGGGACCCTCATCCCTCCAGGGCTGCCAGCACCAAGACCCCCAGGACAATGGCACAGTGCCTCCCTGCCTGCTCACCCCCGCTGACCCAGGCCACCTCCCATGTGCGTGTGCACCCGCGTGTGCACCTGTGGCTGGGTGCGCAGCTGTGTGTACATCCGTGGCTGGGTGTGCACCCATGCGTGCACAGCTCTGGGTGCGCACCCGTGGCTGGGTGGGCACCCGTGCGTGCAAGGCTGGGTGTGCAGCTGGGAGCGCAGACAGATGCGTGTGCAGGCAGGTCTGGGTGGGAGCTGGGGGCTCGTGCGCAGGTGTGTGCAGGTATGGAGGTGGCTGTGCCCATGGGTGGCGGTGGACAGAGGGATGGATGGACAGATGGATGGACAGGCAGAGGTGTGGCTGGGCGAGTGGATGGATGGACAGACAGATGTGTGGCTGGGCAGATGGATGGATGGATGGATGGAAGGAAGGAAGGAAGGAAGGAAGGAATGGGGCATGCACTGGGATGGACGACAAGCAAGAAAGCCCAGCAGAGGAGCCCTGCATAGTGCCCGAGTGCTCTCCTGCCCCAGGGGGGCCACCCCAGCTCAGCAGCCTGGACAGCAGCCCCCGCCAGAAATGTCAACCCCCCCTTCCCCAATCCCAAAAGCCCCCCATGCACACAACCATCGCGGTGACGGGTTCAGCAGCGCTCAGTCCGGGGCTGCAGGTGTTTTTCCTCCCACTCCCAAAGTTGCCCTTACCCATGCCAAGGCAGGGGCAGTGGCGGAGGTCCCAGCCCAGCACCCCCCAGGGTCTTTCTGGTCTCTTCCTACCTGTCCATGGAGATGCATGGGATGGGGCCTGCGTGCCAGTATGGGGATGGGGACAGTGATAGGGATGGGTACAGGGCCTGCTTGGCCCAGCGCCCAGCACACGGAAGCGAAAGCAGCACGTCAGCAGGGGAAGGAAACGCACCAGGACCTGCTGGGGGCTCAGTGAACCTGCCTGTCCCCCGGCCCCCACCTCCCAGCCCCAGCTGGGGTCCCTCTGCCTCCCCCTGCACCCCTCAGTCGGTGCCGGATCCTGCCCCCATGGCAGGGAGCTGGGAGGGATGGGACAGGCTCACTGCAGCCCGGGGCGCTTGCTCCCCTCTGGGGGGGAGCTCTGACCAAATACCCTGGGGCTGGATCCAGATCAAGCTGGTTCCCACCCAAGCAAGCAGCACCGGGGCTTTCCCAGGCAAGCAGGCTGCCAGCCGTGCCATCACAGCCTGCTCGTCAGGCCAGGCTTGGGGCCATGGCCACTCCTGCCTGCCCCTCGGCTGGCGACAGCCCTGTGCCAAGAGCCCCAAGGGCATGCCAGGCCGACCCACCGAGGGGTACAGCTGTGGGGGCTTGGCTGCTGGGACAGGAACACCCACCGGGATGTCCCACTGGGGGTCTGCTCATCCACCCAGATCCCCTTGGCGAGTTATTCACATCCATGTAGGGGACACCAGGGCTGTGGTCCCCGCAACCGTGTGCCTCCCAGACACCTGCCTGGTGACATCAGGCCACAAGCCAGGGTCATACACGCCATGCTGGACAGCAGGGACACAAGTCCCCTGGGACCGGGCACTCCATCTCCTCCAGCTGGCATGGCACAGCATGCCACGCCACGGCATGGCACAGCATGGCACAGGATGGCATGCTGCAGCACGCTGCACAAATCACCACAGCCCCTCTGCAGGGGCAGGGATCTAAGGGACCATCCAGGATGAGCCAGCTGCTGGGGCTGTCCCTCCTGCAACCATGTCCCCAGGGTGGGGAGCCTGGGGCTAGAGGTGACAAGGTGCCGGAAGGGCTGGGGCTGCTTGTGCCAAGTGACAGGAGGGGACGAGGCACCTTCATCTCCCCTTTCACCCCGCTCTGTGTGCCCATCCCTGCGCCCACCTCGCCTGGCATCCCCATGGCCTCAGTGACACCGCAGCCGTCCCCTTCCCCAGGCTGCCCTCCCCCAGCCAGCTTACCCCGGGGGGACAGTGGCGCGGGCACTGAGTCCGGCCCCCCGCTGTGTGCCAGGCCGGTTGAGGTTGTTGAGCCCCGGCAGCGGCACCCCGCCGGGCACGCTCTGGCTGGGGGCAAATGCCCCGCTGGGCACCCGCAGCCCCTCGCCCTTGGTCGTGCCACCCGCCACTGCTGCAGTCCCCGTCCCTGCCGGCCATAGAGCTGCCCCGGCGAAGGTGCTGCTCTGGCGGACGGCACCCGGGTAGAGCTTGCGGCGTTGGGAAGCCAGGATGGCGTTGGAGGCAGCGCGGGTGCTGTTGACCAGCAGGCACTGCGGGCAGGAGCAGGGGGTCCCCGTGCTGGTGCCCACTGGCCACGACTGCGACTTGGGGATGGAGCCCATGGTGAGGGGATACGCCAGGTCCATGCGACGCCGGAGCCGGCGCTTGCGTTGGGTTTGCCGGTTCATTTGGGACATGCTGCTGAAGTAGATGAGGTAGCAGAAGCCCAGGGAGGAGAGGTCCAGCCAGGGGTGCTGCTTCTCGTAGGCGTTCTGGATGGTGATGCAGATGTCCATGTCGTAGGGTGTCCAGGAGTTGTTGTCGTTCTCCCATTCCCACACAATGCCCTTACCCGGGGCTGAGGATGGGTCGTAGAAGTTCCTCCGGACAGGGCGCATGGTTCCTGTGGAGACAGGGGGAATGAGCACCCCCGGGGCTCCAGCACCCCGGGAAGCCAGTGGAGGGACACACGCCTGCACGCACATGTGTGTCCAGTTCCCAGCCCGGCACCCACAGGAATGGGGATGCAGAGGCACTTTGGGGTGCAAGCAGCCAGTCTCACCCTCCACAAAGCACCCCAGGGTGCAGGAGGGGTGATGGCACCACACCCCAACAGGCAGCACCTGCCTCCCCTCTGCCAAGCAGCAGCAGCCGCGGTGTACGATGGATCGATTGGCGTGTCTGCAGGGCTGTGCCTCCCCGGGGACTCGTGAGGCTCAACAACCCTCCATTAGCGGTGGCGGCGGTGTGGGCTTGGCTGCCGGCCGGGCTGCCGGCGGTTGGGATCACGGCCCTGGCCGCCGTGGGAAGAGCGATGCTGCTTGGCCCCCAGCACCTTTTTCCATCCCTCTGGTCCAGGCCCACCTCCGCCCTCTCTGGCCAGGGTCCCCTCACCATCCCCGGGGCGGGGGGAGCATTTCCTGGTCAGGAGGGGTTTCCTGACAGCTGCTGCAGCTCCAGACAGCACTGGCAGTCACGGGAGCGAGGCGTTGTCCCCCATGCAGGGCCAAATCCTGGGCCCTCGTTGCTTGTTTGCCTCTGGAGCTCCACGGTGAGGGGAGGCATTGCAGCCCCCTCCTCGAGCTGCAGCCCCGGAAGTGCCCCCACAGCACGGTGCTTTTCTATCCCCTCGCCAGCACTGTTTGCCCAGCCCGATTAACGAGGCTAATAACAGTCATTAATCATCGTCCACGTCAGGTAGCAGAGCCTGGCCCCAGCTGCCAGCTTGTGCTGAGGCAGCTCAGCTGGCGGCCCCGCAGGAGGGAGGCCGGGAGGCTGCTCACCCTGATCCAGCAGCCCATGGAGAACTGCTCGTCCCCACTGCCCGCTCCTGCCAGCATCCCGAATACCACTGCCGGCTCATATCCACATCCCGCTGCCCGCTCCTGCCTACATCCTGCTCACATCCATGCCCTGCCTCCCACTTGTGTTCACATCTGTGTCTGCCTCCTTGCGTCCATGTCCCCCATCACGCTGCCCGCTCATGCCCACATCCCGCATCCCACTCACATCCGTGTCGCGCACCCGCTGGTCCTTGCAACTGCATCCCATGTCCCGCTGCCTGCTTGCAGCCACATCCCGCATCCCCCTGCCTGCTCACATCCACATCCCACATCCCGCTGTCACAGAGCAGAGGGCAAGGGGATGACACCCCAGCCCATGCACATGGGCACACGCAGCTCTGGGTCCCCAAGGGCCACTGGCTGCCCCCAGCCCCACAGCCCCTGCCCCCTCTGCCAGCCGTGCCGGAGCCACGGGGCCAAGCCGGCATCCTCAGGGCCACAGGAAGGGGATGTGTGTCCCTGCTGCTTGGAACAGGGTCACCTCATTTCGCACTGTCACCGTTTTGGCTTGGGTTTCTCCCTCCCCAGACACAGCGCGGGCCAAACCCCCCTCACCCCCAGCCTCCTGCCCACCTTCACGGTGTGCCACAGAGGGCACCAGGAGCACCCTCAGCATGGGGCACCCTCGTGTCCCCGAAAACCATGGGACTCCAGAGGCATTTGACACCCTCCAAACCCGGCTGCCCCCAGGACACATCCCAGGGCAGAGATGATGAATGGAAATGGGTACAGGGATGGGGCACACAGAGACAACGATGCCGAGGATGATCTATGGGATGGAGCCAAAGCCATGGCCACATCCCCTCCCATGACATCCCTGGGGATGGCAAGGCCCCTCTCTCAGCATCCCTGTCCCCAAGCCCTGCTGGCACAGGGACCATGGTACCTGGGGACATCCCAGGAAGAGGATGTCTTTACTCCCAGCAGAGACGTGTCACCCCCAAACACAGCTGTGGCCCCACCGTGGACACATGTCCCCCGGGAGCACCCGGCACCACGGCCATGGGATATAATGCCGGGTGCCTGCTGTCAGAGGATGGGTCCTGGCCAAAGCTGGCAGGAGCTGGCATGGGGACAGCCAGGGTGTGCCAGTGGCACCTGCAGTTCTGAGTCAGCACCGCCACAGCCGCCGGCATGACCCAGGGTCGTGCCGGCGGCCGTGGCGGTGCTGACTCAGAGCTGCGGGTGCCAAGTTGCCCCTTGCCAAGCCCGTGACTGGCTGGAGACTGATTTAGAGCCAAGCTTGATGGCAGAAGCAGGGTGGCAGGTCCCCGGCTTGGTCCTCATCTCAGTTCCCAGCCCATCACAGGAGCCACATCAGCACACAGGGTCATTCGCCATCGCTGGTGACTGGGAATCGTGGCATCGGTGGCTGGGCAGAGGGGCACGGCCATGGGGGTCCTGCTCTGGGGTGGCTCGTGTGTGTCCCCAGGCAAGTCTGGGGGGAGCTGGGGGTGTCACCTGGGTGTGTGCAGGTCCCCTGCCTGCTCTGCCTGGCCTGGGGCCGGACCCTGCCCTCAACAGCCTCATGCTTCCTAGCAAGCGGGGATGCAGGGATGGCCAGGAAAACACCTGAACTGGTGAGTCCCCCGTGGCACAGCCAGCACGTGCTGGTTTAATGGGTCACACCGTGACGGGGACACATTTAATGGGGTCTGGGCTCCGTGCCGCCCTGGAACCGGCTTTGATTTCCCCCGAGGATGTGTGGCCTGGATGCGTGCTGCAACACTGCGCCGTCAGCAGGCAGGCACCGACTGCCACAGCTGCATGGCTGCAACCAGCCCAGTGCCCTCCACAGCTCCCAGAGCCCAAACTGGGGCCTCCCCAGTTCCTTGAGGACCCCAGATGGAGCAGCTTTGTGGGGCAGACGGGTGGCCAGTGTGGCGGTGGGACACACCACCCACCACAGCACCCCACAGGGGGTGAGAGGGGATGGAGGCACTCTGGGACACATCCCTCCAGGGCAGGGGACCACAGTGGAGGGGGAAAGTGGGGAAGGGGAAAGGGAAGGCCAGGAGGAGCCTCACAGGGTCCATGGTGGGAGTAGAGCCCAGCAGGGCAAGGGGAGGAGAGAAGGAATGGGAGGGACAGATGGACAGAGAGGAGGGTGTGTGCAATGGGATGGAGGGACAAATGGACAGGCGGATGGATGGATGGATGGATGGATGCATAGATGGATGGGTAGATTCGTGGATGGAATGACAGACAAACAGATACGCAGTGAGATAGATGCATGGATGAATGGACAGCCAGACAGACGGATGAATGGAACAACAGGCAGATAAATAGATACAGACTGGGGTGGAAGGATGGATGGATGGGTGGAGGGGTGGAAGGATGGATGGATGGATGGGTGGACGGGCGGAAGGATGGATGGGTGGATGGATGTTCCCGGCTCAGTGCCAGCCCCTTACCAGTGTCCTGCCGGAACTGGTGCATGGACTGGAGGTCGATGACATAGGGCGCCAGCTGGACGTCGACCTGGCCCAGCACCACACTGCCACGGGCATCCTCCTTCAGCACATTCTCGATGTGGTGGCAGACGGCGGCCGAGTAGGGCCGCCAGCGCCCATGCTCATTCAGCCACTCCCACACCACCACGCGGGCCAGGTTTTGTGGGGGGAAGCCCAGGCCACCGGAGGCCAGCATGGCCCCCGAGCCCTGCCGCGCCATGCCGGGGGAACGGTGGCTCAGCCCCGGGCCATGCCCTGGCACAGGGATGCAGGGCTCACCCGGACCCCCTCCAAATCCTCCTCCCAGCTCCTGCTGGCTGCAGGCTCCGGAGCTCAGCAGAGCAAACGCTGCGGGGTTCTGCAGAGGCGGGCGCTGCCAGCCAGGTCCCCAAGGTCCCCGAGACGCCCGGTCCTGCTCCCCTGGGGCCGCCGCGCTGGGCTGGGGCCATCCATCACCCGGCACGTCTTCCTCAGCCCTTCCTCCTTCCAGTAGCCCTGGCAGGGCTCAGGATGCAAAAAGTCACTGGGAACCCCAGGGCTGTGTCGGCTCAAGGGTGGCTGGTGGCCATGGACGATGCTGGGGACACACAATCACGGTGCTGTCGCCAAGACACCCCCTCTTCCTTGTGTCCTGCTGCTCAGACTACGTCCTCAGTGGCTCCACGGCTGTTCCCGCCGCCCAGCACGTCACCAGTAGCAAATGAGGGGGGTGTCACCTGCAAAACAGGGCCACAGCACTGGTCACCCCGGTACTGCCATGCAGGTGGCACCTGGGGGACTGTCCCCATCACCCCCGTGGTGCCGGTGGGCAGCGAGGCCACTGTGCCCGCAGCCCTGGCAGTGTGGGCTGCCTGCCAGCCCCGGCCGGCTGCTGGACTCCAACGTGACAGCAGTGACAAGGAGGATGGGGGGGTGGGGGGGGACAGACGACCCTGCTCACGGCCCCAGGGGGCTGGTGGGTGCCCCACAAGGCCAGGGAGCCCCATTGCTCCCTGCCTGAGCAGTCTGGGTGCCAGGGAGCCCGAGCCCGCTCCAGCCGCCGCTGATTTATGATCTGCACTGCAGGCATCAGGCTGGGGGTGATCCTGGGCCACCCGCCCTGGCCCCCCACTCCCTGGCCCAGCCCCTCGCCCACCCACGGCAGCCCCCAGCCCCACAGGGGTGGGTGGGGGCTGGGAGGGGGTGTTTGCTGCACAGCCGCCGTAGGCAGACAGACGCATGGACACGGCC
Organism: Pelecanus crispus; assembly: GCF_030463565.1. NCBI lineage: Eukaryota > Metazoa > Chordata > Aves > Pelecaniformes > Pelecanidae > Pelecanus > Pelecanus crispus. Next base: position 23,783,981 of record NC_134653.1, on the reverse strand, counting down.
AGGCACACACAGACACACTGACACAGAGACGTACACACGGGCACACGCGCTGGCACACACACGCAGCCGGTGACACAGACAGCGGGACCAAGAGAGACAGACAGACAGACAGACACGGGAACCCACGGCAGTGCAACAACACCCCCCCAGGGATGCACACACACCCCCCAACACAAGTGTGCACAAGCGCACCCTCACACCTCCACACGCGTGTGCACCCTCGCACTCACCCAGCACCCGCCATGACCCCGAGCACCGCGGGAGCTGGAGGGACCCACAACCCCCGGGCCCCCACCTGGGCCCGGGCTGTGGGGACGACCCCCGGTGCCAGCCCCCCCCTCGGGGCCCGGCTGCTCAGGGAGGGGAGCGGGGGGTGGAAAGGCGAGGCCCGGCCCCCGGTGCACGGTCCCCCCCGGTGCAGAGCAGCCCCCCAGCACCCCCGGTGCACGATATCCGCGGTGCACAGCAGCCCCCCAGCACCCCCGGCGCACGGCAGCCCCCGGTGCACGGTCCCCCGCCGCTGCACGGCAACCCCCACCCCCCCCGGTGCACGGTCCCCCCCCGCTGCACGGTCCCGCCACCGCCCCCCCGGAGCCGGCACCCCCCGCCCCGCCATGGCCGCCGCCGCCGCCCGGCATCGCCCGCGCCCCGCGCCGCTACCTCCGGCAGCCGCAGCCGCAGCGGGACCCGCAGCCGCACCGGGAGCAGCGGCGGCGGCGGCGGCGGGCGCGGGGCCGGGCGGCGGCAGCGCTCCGCCAGCGCCAGCAGCCACGGGCACCGGCGGCGGCGCGCACGGCTGCGCGGGCACCCGCACCGGGGACACGCACCGGGACTGGGCACCCGCACCGGGGACACGCACCGAGGACTGGGCATCCGCGCTGGGGACACGCACTGGGGTCACGTAGGGGGCTGGGCACAAGCACCGGGGACCTGTACCGGGACTGGGCACCCACACCACGGCCGGGCACCCACGCCGGGCACCCACACCAGGCACGCGCACCGGGGACCAGGCATCTTCGCCAGAGACACGCGTGGGGGACCGGGGACACGTAGAGGACCAGGCATCCACACTGGGGACATGCAGGGGACCGGGCATCCACGCCAGGGACCTGTACTGGGACTGGGCACCCACACCGGGGCTGGGTACCCAGGCTAAGGACACACACTGGGGCCAGGCACCCACAGTGGGGACATGCACAGGGGACTGGGCACCCACGCCGGGGACGCGCACTGGGGACACACACTGGTGCCCTGCATTGGGGACCCACACTGGGGATGGGCACCCACACCCAGCACCCACATCGGGGACTTCCACCTGCTGTGGGCACCCACCCTGGGACTGAGTGCACCAGCCACACGTACACCCACACCTGCAACTGGCCACAAGGCCAGGACCCACACCCACATTGGGGACCCGCACTGGGGACCCCCACCAATGCTGGGCACCCAGCGCCCACACTGGGAACCTGCACCCAGTGCAGGACCGGGCAGTGGCACCCGCAGGTGGCTCAGCCCGGGGGCACGGGCACACAGGCATGTCAGAGGGGCGAGCATGCCTGTGCTCACACACACACGTGGGGTGGGGTGTCCCCATGGGAGGCTGCCCCCCAGGCTGCCCATCCTGGCTGGGGGGGCACCTTGTCCCCCTTAGGGTATGTGATTCCCACAACTCTGTGGGGAAACGGAGACACGGGAGGTGGCAGGAGGCCCTGAGCCGTGGGGACACCCCAGTGTCTGCCCCACTCGCCCCCATCACCACCCCCCTCTGCCCAGGGGCTCGTCCTGCCTGCTGCAGGACAGACTTGGGGGCAGATTTGGGGTAGAGGGCTTTTAGTCTGGCTGTATCCATGGAGAGGGCAGATTTGGGGACAGAGGGGTTGCCACTATGGCCACGACCGTGGAGGGACAGACTGAGGACAGATCTGGGGACAGACGGGTTGTTCCTCCCGGGCTCCCGCCGCCGGGAAGGGGACACTCATGGGCCGCGGGGCTGGCCGGGCAGGACCGCCGGGGACAGGGGCTGGCCACGGGGGTGGTCGGGGGTGGTCGGGGGCCGGGCAGCGACGGCCACGGTGGCCTCGCAGTGCCACCTGGTGGCCTCGGCCACGCGGCGTGGCAGCCCGGGGTGGCACCACGGGGGGTCCCGGTCCCTGCCCCGAGCACCCACCCCCAGGGCTGGGCAGGGGCTGAGCGGGGTCGAGCATAGGGACACCCATCCGTCCCTGTCCCCACGGTGGGGGACTCGGCTTTCCGTCGGCCCGCATGGGCAGGAGCCACCCACTGCCCCATCCGTGCAATGAGCTGCACCCAGGTCTCATGCCAGGAGGCGGCCCCAGGGCGATTGGGGCTGGGAGCTGGCACGCTATGCCACAGCTCAGGCAGGGATGGGGGTCCTGGGGGGCTGCTCTGTGAGCCCCATCAGCACACTTGGGACTCACGAGCAGCCTCTCCCCATCCTGGTGTGCCCCACGCCTCACTGGGAGCCAGGCTGGGAGGGCACATGCTGTTTGGGGACCCAACGGCGTCACAGAGGTAGCTTGAGGGACACAGAGCTGGGGACATTGGCAAGGACACGGGGCAGGGCCCTGTGGGCACTAATAGGCTGTAATTGCCCTGAGCGGCCCCACCTGGGACCCCCCAGCCTTCCCCTCACCCAGGAGCCTCATTTAAGCTCAGCTCTGAGCCCTAGTCCCTGCCTGGGCCATGGCATAGGGACATGGAGGTGGGACAGGACCATGGCATGGGGACATGGAGCCAGGGCAGGGCCATGGCATGGGGACATGGACTTGGGGCAGGGATATGGCACGGGGACCTGGAGCCAGGGCAGGGACCTGGAGCTGGGACACCATAGGCGGACATGCCATGGGGACCTGGAGCTGGGCCATGGCATGGGGACATGAAGCCAGGGCAAGGACCTGGAGCTGGAACATGGCACAAGGACCTGGAGCCAGGGCAGGGACATGGCATGGGGAGTTGGAGCTGGGCCGTGATATGGGGACATGGACCTGGGGCAGGGACCTGGAGCTGGGCTGGGACCGGAACAGGGACATGGGACAGGGACCTGGCACCAGGCTGAAACACACCTGAGGAGCCTTGGAGGGATTCAAGATGTCAGCAGGGGGTGGGCATGGGTGAGGGGACCCCAGGGCCAGCTGAGGGTCACCCAGGGGAGCTGTGGGGACAAGGCCCTGTGCAGCCTGAGGCTGGGCCCTGCATGCTGAGATCTGGGCTCGGAACAACCTGGGACGGCCATCAGGGAGCAGTGGGAGCACGGCTGCCCCACTTTGGGGGACAAGATGGGGGACCCCAGTGCCTGCAGCCCCCCAGAGCCCCAGCCCCTGGGCTGCTGGAGGGAGCCTGCCAAAGCCAAGCAGGATCCGTCCCGCCCTCACAGCACCCCAGCCCTGTCCCCACCATGCATGGTGGGGACCACCCAGACCTGGGTGGACACATGCATCATCCAGTGTGATACTCACCCACCCCCACCCAAGGGCCCCCGCCAGACCCCGGGCACCTGACCTCAACCTTGTTTAGTCTGAGGAGGCACGCAAGTGACCTTCAGCTCCTCCGAGCACCCACGAGGGTAAACAGCTCGTCCTGGGCCCTGCAGCAAGGACGTCCCAGGGGCCAGGCAGCCAGCAGCACTGCAGGGGGGCCGGGGAGGGGTTTGGGGACACCCCCCTGCTCTAACCACCAAGGGGGTGGCTGCCAGCTGGGGGGTGCCAGCAGGGCTCTCCCCAGGGAGTCAGGGCGATGGGTCCCCCCAGGTGTGGGTGGGTGCTCTGGGGCTGCATCCCTTCTGCCTGTACTGTGCCAGGTCCCCATTTATGCCCCTGCCCAGAGGAAGGCAGCACCCACGGGTGGTGGGGGCCCTGTGGGAGCACTCCCTCATCCGCTCCAGCACAGAGTCCTCCTGCCCCGCTCTTCCCCCTGAGACCGACTCCAGGCCTTCCAGGGCTCTCTCCATGCTGGGGGGGCAGGGAGACAGAGCATAGCCCCCCCTCACACGCCCCCACCCCACGGATGGGGGGCCCGGACGTCTGGGTTCCCCACTGCCTGTGTGGGAAGGGACTCAGCGGGTTAGCAGATGAGCCCACGGCGGCCACCCGGACGCCTGGCTCCCCCGTGCTTACAGGGTGGGGGGGTGGGTGCTGACAGCCTTGATCAGAGGACTGATGCCCACACCCACACGCCACAGAGGAGAGGGGTGGGGGGTCCCAGGGTGCCACCTGTGTGGGGACATGTCCCCAGACACAGACAGACAGACATGCACACGCATGCTGCCTGTAGGGTCCCCCCACCCCCACTGACACCCCCGGCAGGGACCACCCACGCACGCCCATGCACACACGTGGCCTCTTTGCACGCCCCAGCACAGGGACCACACACATGCACACATGGAAGAGGCAGCTGGAACAACGGCCAGAGACAGACAGACAGACAGGCCAATGTACAGGCACCTGGGCCGTGTACGCACACGTACACACACAAACACACCTGTGTGTGCAGAGACACACATGGACCTGCATCGCATCGCACATGGATGGGCACGTGGGCATGTGGGTGTGGGCACGAGGACACGCAGATGTGCACACACATGCACACACGTGTGTGTACCCATGCGCACATTCATGCGCACACGCATGTGCACCCGTGCCCACACAGAAGCACACACATGTGCGCACCCATGCACACAGGGAAGCACACACGCCTGTGTACCCATGCACACACAGAAACACACATATGTGTGAACCCATGCCCACACAGATGTGCACACGCATACCCACACGCACACACACGTGTACCCATGCACACACAGAAACACACATATGTGTGTACCCATGCACACGCAGGTGCGCACACACGTGTACCCGTGCACACTCAGATGTGCACACACACGTGTGTACCCATGCGCACACAGGGCCGCACACACGCGTGTGTACCCACGCAGAGGGACGCGGGGGGGCTCACACCCGGGACACACCCGCTCACACGGGGCCCAGGGTCCCGCGTCTGGGACCCCCCGCTTCGTGCCCCCTCCCTGAGCGGAGGCCCCCCCCACCGGCCCCCACATCTGGGACCGGGTCCCCCCGATCCTGCCCCCCCGGGCCAGTGTGTGCGTGTTCCCCAAATTCTGCCCCCCTCCACGGCCGTGCTGCCAGCGGGACCCCCGGGCCGGCGGGGCGGAAGGCGGGGGGGCGGGGGGTCCCTCCTCCCCTCCTCCTTCATCCCTCCTCCTTCATCCCTCCTCCTCCCCTCCTCCCCTCCCCTCCCCCTCCCGCCGCCCCGCTCGGTGCCGGTGCCGGTGCCGGTGCCCGGGCAGCGCCGCCCCACGCCGAGCCCAGCGCAGCGGCATGGCGGGCCGCGGCCGGGGGCCCTGCCGCCGCTGCCTGCGCCTGCCTGCACCCCTGGGGCTCTGCCTGTGCCTCTGCCTGTGCCTCTGCTGCCTGCTGCTGCCGCCCGCCGCCGGCTCCTGGAGCCCGGCCGTGCTGCAGCCCGCCGCCCGCAGGTACCGGCACCGGGGGCACCGGGGGCACCGCGGGTCTCTGGGCGCGGGGGTGGGAAGCACCCGGGAGGTGGAGCGCGGGAACCGGGGGGGTCCGGGCACGGGGGGCACCGGGCACGGAGCGTGGGTGGCACCTGGGAGATGGGGATGCGGCCACCGGGCACGGGGGGCATCAGGCACCGGGGGGCTCCGGGCACCAGGGGCTGCGGGTACCGGGGTGCATCGGGTACCGGGCACGGGGGGCATCGGGTACCGGGGGGCGCCAGCTGCTGGTGGTGGCAGAGCAGGGGCTGCCTCGGCTGTGCTGTTGGGGCTACCGGGGCTGGGAAGGCTGCGGGGCTGCTGGGGCTGGGGGATACTGGGGCTAGCGGGATGTACTAGGGCTGGGGGTTACTGGGGCTAGCGGGATGTACTAGGGCTGGGGGTTACTGGGGCTAGCGGGATGTACTAGGGCTGGGGGTTACTGGGGCTAGCAGGACTTACTGGGTCTAACCTCGCTGCTGGGGTTATCAGAGCTACCCTGGCTAGCAAGGTGCTGGGACGTGCTGGGGCTGCGGGGGCTGCCTGGGCACGCTGGGACTGCGGGGCTGGTGTAGGGTGAGCGGCCCCGGCCCCAGGGTCCTGCCCGTCCCTGAGAGGTGGCAGGGACCGGGGCAGCCCGCTGCCCAGTTGAGGGGGGCTCTGGTCCCTGTCCCCACAGTCCTATCCTGGTGGAGCGGCAGGCGGGTGGCGGGGGGGTTGTTTACAGGAAATCTTTGGCTCTGGCCATGTCTCCGACACCGGATTGCCGGGACCTCCCGGTTCCGCTCGGGTCAGTGAGGCGACGGGCAGAAGCTGCCTCATTTCCCCTTCCCCTCCTGGCCAAGCCCAGGAAGCCCCTGGCGCCTTGGCACCACCCTGCCGTGTGCCCCCCCGGATCCCCCCAGTCCATGACCCAGCGCCCACCACCCTGCTGCTGGCACCGGGGGATCTGCGAGTCCCCCTCCCACCCTATCCCTCTCATCGGGCTAATGCATCACTGGGGTCCCACGTGCCCGAGCCGGGAGGACGTGAAGCCAACAGGCTGGTTTTGGGAAGGGGGTGGGATTCGGAGCCAACCCCGACATGGGCTTTGCCCCAGGTACATGCATGCCCCGGCAGCAGAGCCCGGGCCTGCTCGGTGCACAAGTGCTGGCCCAGCAGCGGGTGGGCCGGGTCAGGCCGGGCCATGCAAGCACTTGCAAGCCAATACCCGCCAGCTCCTGCCCCGCTCCCCAGGAGGGCATTCCCCCACATCCTCCCTCTGCCAGGCGGGAGGCGAAACGGGCCGGGACCCATCCCCATCCCCGCAGGCGCCAGGCGCAGCTGGGGCTGGCACCGCTGCTGCATCCTCGCCTCGAGACTGCGCGGCCGCATCCCAATGCAGCAGCCGTGCCATCCCCATGTGCATGGGGAGCATCACCCAGGAGCTGGATGCCCGCCTGGGGGAGAGGATGCTGGGGGCTGGCACCCTGGGTAGGGGGGCCGGAGGTGCCGCTGCCCCCCGGGACCCTGCTTGGCATCGCGGGGCGGCAGCAGAAGTGTGGAGACAACCCCAGCGGGCTTGGCGCTTTCGTGGCCCTGGCACAGGGCCCGCCTGGGACGCTGCCCGGCCGGAAAGCCCTGTGCCACCCTGCTGTGCCCCCCCCCCCCCGGCACCTCCCAGACAATTGTCCCCCCGCGGCGCCCACTCATCCCCGCCGCCACCACCTCCCTGCTTGCAGGGGCTGTGCAGCGCTGTGGTGGTCCCAAAAAGCTTGGGTTTTGACCCAAATTGCACAGCCTCGGAGTTTGGAGCTGCCGAGGGTACAGTGAGTCCTGCCCGCGGTGGAGACAGGGACACTTGGTATTGTGGCACTGGTGTCCCCTCCTTCTGCAGGGGGAAACTGAGGCTGAGGGGACATGCCCGGGCCACGCAGGGTGGGCAGTGCCTGGCACGAGGAGCTGGCGTGGGGCAGGCAGGCGCCGGAAGAAAGGAGCCTTTGTGTGGGGTGGGCCGGGGGCGCAGGGGGGGGCTCTGGGCCCCGCTCCAGGCCAGCCGGCGCCAGCGCCATGCCAGCCGGGAATGCAGCAGGAATGCGGGGCCCCAGCTCCCCCCAGCGTGCCAGGGCAGCCCCCGCCTGGGAGGGTCCTCCATGGGCACCCCGAAAGCTGGGTTTGGGCATCTCCTGCGGCAATCTGGGGGGAAGGACCCCCTGGGATGGGGGGGGATACAACACCCCGGGTGGCACTGCCACCTCCACCAGCCCTGCAGTGTCCCCTGGGCAGGTTTGACAGTGCCGGTGGTTTCCCTTCCAGCAACTGGTGCTCCTACACAGTGACACGGACAGTGTCGTGCCACGTCCAGAACGGCACCTTCCTCCAGCGGGTCTTCCAGGGCTGCCGCTGGCCCCTGGCCTGCAGCGGGGGCAGGTGAGGGGGGCCACAGGGGTCCCCTGGGAGCAGGCACCCAGCGTCCTGCCCCAGCACCCTGGGGTGCTCCACCACCCCGGGGTTTCAGACCCAGGATGGGTCTGAAAGCACTGCCCCGCTCTGTGCCAGCAGCTACCGCACCATCGTCCGGCCCATCTACAGGGTGACCTACAAGACGCTCACGGCTCTGGAGTGGAGGTGCTGCCCTGGGCACACCGGGGCCAACTGCGAGGAAGGTGGGAGCTGGCACCTGGGAAGGGGCCGGCCATGGGAATGGGCCTTGTCCTGCCCCGGCGCTCGGCTTCTGGTCCTCTCCATGGCCGGGGCACGGTGGTGTCACCTAGGGGGCTGCGCCTGGGCTGTGGGCCCCAGCCGTCGGCATCGCTGGCCGGGATGGGCAGGGTGGGGTGGGGAGGGCTGGATGGAGAGATGGACCCATGTGTGGGTGGGAGGGATGGCTGCCTGTTCCTCTGTGTGGGTGGGTGGATGGATGAATGGATGGATGGAAGGATGGATGTTCCTCTGTGGATGGATGGATGGATGGGTGTTCTTCTGTGTGGGCGAATGGGTGGATGGATGAATGGGTGTTCCCGTGGTTGAGTGGATGGAGGAATGGATGGATGTCCCCGTGGGTGGGTGGGTGGATGGATGTTCCTGTGGGTAGATGGATGGATGGCTGTGTCCATGGATGGATGAATGCATAAGCAGGCAGATGGCTGGATGGATGTGTCGGTGGGTGGGTGGATGTCCCTGCGTGTGGATGGATGGGTAGGGGGATGAGTGGATGGGTGGATAGATGGAGAGAGATTCCTGTGGGTGGGTGGGTGGACAGACGGGTGGATGGCCCTATGTTTGGCTGGATGGATAGATGCAGGGGTGGGTGGGCAGATGGATGCTTGGCTGGCTGTGCCCGGGGGTGGATAACTGGAAATGTCGATAGATGGACAGGGTGTGGATGGATGGACGGATGGTCAGACATTCCTGTGTGCGTGGGTGTGTGGCTGTGCCCGCGAGAGGATGGCTGCCCGCCCGCTGTTCCTGCGTGTGGCCGGATGGCGGGTGGGCAGCTGCCTGCATGCGGGTGGATGAATGGGTGTAAGGCTGTGCCATGCGTGGCGGGATGGGTGCTGCTGCCTCCGCAGCTGGCTTCCAGCCTGCCTCCTTACGGGGGGGAGACCTCTTTGTCCCCATCATCACGGGTATCCTCCTGCCTCCCTCTCCCCTGGGACCCCGGCTGTGGGTCCCCAGCCTGGCCCCAGCCCTGCGGGGCATGGGGGAATCAGAGGCTATAGGGACAGCGGGTGGCACCCAGGGGTGGGGGCACCCTGGGGACAGTGGGGTGGCACCAAGGGCCTGCAGAACAGTGGCTGGCACGAGGGGCTCCGGAGCCAGCTGGGTGGCAGCAGCACGGAGGGAGGCGTGGGGCTCTTCCTCCTCCTCCTCCTCCTCCCACTCTGTGCGTGCTTGGCTGGGTGCCCCACATCTGGGCCCACTTAGAGCGGCGCTGGCTGTCCCCTGCAGCATGGCGGTGGCTGTGCCGGGGTGGGGTGGCAGTGTGGGGGGAGCGGGGGGAGCACAATGCCACCGGCTCTGCTCCAGACACCCCTTTCCTGCCATGCTGGGTGGCCCTGAGCCACTGTCCCCAGGGTCCCTCAGTGGGGATGAGGGGGGTGGGACCCCGCGATGGGTTGTGTGTGTGGGCAGTGTCCCCAGGAATGTGCCCCCCCTCCAAAGCCACCCCCAACCTGGGACTGGGGGGTCTCGCTGGGGGCCATAGGGGTGTTTGGGAGGGTGGAGTTCAGGACCGTGGCAGGGTTTGGGGAGGTCTGGCTCAGGGTTAGGGGGTGGGTTGGGGGTTCTTGTGTATGGTCATGGGTGGGTTTGGGGGGCTCTGGCTGAGGGTTATGGGGTGGGTTGGAGGGATCTGATGGGTGGTCATGGGTGGATTTGGGGGGGGGGTCTGGCTGAGGGTTATGGGGTGGTTGGAGGGATCTGATGGGTGGTCATGCGTGGGTTTGGGGGGGGTCTAGTTCAGGACTATGGGTGGGTTTGGGGGGATCTGGCTGGTCACTCATGGGTTCGAGGGGGATTTGGCCTGGGGACATGGGTGGGTTTGGGGCTCTGAGGCTTACCAGGAATGAGGATGGGGCAGAAGCAGCAGGAGCCCTTGCACCCCCCTGCCCCTATTTTGGGGTGAGGGGCAGCAGGCTTTCGCAGCCCCGTGGCCCTTGGGGGTCTCCCAACAGAGGCAATGCACTGGCGGAGTGCCCCCTTCCTGACCCCCCCCCTTCCCTCGGCAGAGTCTCACACCTTCCTTACCCTGCGGGATGCCACGCACCCCAACACTGCCCCACGCCGGCCCCCTCTGCGCCCCATGGCTTTCTCAGGTGGGTGCCCCCACTTGCCAGCACATGCTGCATCACCGTGGGTGACAGAGGGTTGGGTGCCCCCCACCCGACCGCCCGTGTCCCCCGCTCTCCTCCCACAGGGTGCTTGAACTGCAGCCGCGTCGGTGAGCTGACAGCCCGGCTTGCCACCCTCGAGGCACAGGTGAGCCCCCCAATGTGCCACCAGCCCCGGGTCCAGCCACCCCTTGAGGGGCACAGGAGACTGGGGGGGTCACCTTATGGTCTCTCCCACTGCACCACCCAACCCTCCTGTCTCTTTGCCAGGTGGCCCGGCTGTCAGTGGCCGAACCCCCCACCTCCCTGGCACCCAAAGGCAGCGCCCCTAGCAGGGGGCCAGGGACTGGGCAGCTCTGGGGGTCTCCAGCTGCCCATGGGAGCCCCGGGGATGATGGTAAGGCAGGCAGTGCAGGCAGCTGCCCCGTACCCCCCCACAAGTAAGCCACATCCTGTGGCACAGGCGGTGGTGGCAGTGCCACCTGGCAGCACCGGCTGTGCCATTGCCCAGTAAAAGCGCCTGGGTGTTATCAATATTTGGGGGGTGCACCTGGGGGACCCCCCTCTTGGAGCCACTCAGCTTGGGGGAACAGGCTGCAGTCCCACCCCAGCTGTCCCCAGGGGATGGCGGTGACACTGAGCCACGTGTGGGGACCAGGCCACCTCTGGGGAGGGTTTGAAGGGCTTTGCTCCCTGCCCCCACCCCACCCCCCCCAAGTGCTTTGGTTTGGGGCAGGGTGGGAGCTCCAGCATGGGGCTGCAGCCCTTGGGGTGCCCCCCCAGTCTGATGCTCTCCCCACCCACAGCAGGGTTGCGGCGTGGAGCCCTGCCGGGTGTGATGGCAGGGACCGGGCATGGGTGGGAGGCACCTTCCGAGGGGCTGTCCCCCGGGGGTCTCCCCTGAGGGTGCTGTTTGGCTTCAGGGAGACCCGGCCCGTGGGGGCCCCCCGGCCCCTCCGGCCCGAAGGGAGACGCGGGACGGCGGGGACCGTCGGGCATTCCTGGGGTGAAGGGTCCGATGGGGCCGCCAGGTAAGGGGGAACGGGGAGCCCTCGTGGGAGGGGGGGTCCCAGCCCGGTGCCTGGCTCCAGCTGAGCACCCCCCCTCCTGGCGGCAGATCTCGGGGGGTCTGTGCAGGGGTGTGGGGGCTCAGAAGGGCTCTAGCGCTGCACAGCTTCAGGCATCGGGAGTTTAAGAAGCACTCCCCCCGTCTTCACGCTCCTCTTCCTCCCTGCAGGTCCCCCCGGCCCCCCAGGACCGCCCGGCCAGGACGGAGCCAGGGGGCTCCCTGGAGAGAAGGGGTTACCCGGGCCCCCCGGCCCTCCGGGCCCCCCTGCCCCCGTGGGGCCAGCGACACCCCGCAGAGCCGAGCCCAGTAAGGAGGGGCTGGGGTGGGGGGGCGGGGGAGGAGGTCCCCTCCCCGGGCTGACCCCAAGGATGGGGCTGGGCGGGGGGGCTGTACCGCGGCAGGGCGTCCCTGCTCCGGCGATGGGGCTGGAGGGGCAGCCCGGCCGTGGGGAGTGGGCTATGGGGTCCGGGGGGGCAGGGGCGGGTGGGAGCATCGCCCGGGCTGGGGGCGGCGTGGCCGGGTCCTGCCCGGCCGGGCCGTGCTGGGAGCGCCGGGGGGTCCGGCCCCTGCCCACCGCCCATGTGCTCCCACAGGGGACCCGCTCCTCTCCAACACCTTCACCGAAGCCGCCGAGGGCATCGTGGGTCCCGCCGGACCCCCCGGACCTGTGGGGCCGATGGGTGAGTCCCCCACCGCTTCCCTACCCCCGCCAGCACTTTGGGGCGTGTGCCAGCGTGGCGCACCCTGCCAGGGCCAAGCTGATCTGTGCCCCCTCTCCTTGCAGGTCCCCCCGGCCCCCCGGGTCCCATCGGGCCACCCGGCCCCCCAGGACCCGACGTAAGTGCTGGGAGCCCCGGGGTGGGGGGCACGGGGTGGGCTGAGCCCCGCCGGGCCCCTCCCTGTGGCTGATGGCACCCACCTTGTCCTTGTGCAGGGTAGAGCCGGGGCACCCGGAGCTGCCGGCCCCCCTGGGGAGAAGGGAGACAGGGTGAGTGCCCGCCAGCCCAGCACCGTGACATGAGTTGAGGAGGTCTCAGCTGGGGGGGGGCTGCCAGCATCTTCCACAGTGGAGGGTCTGGCCGTGTCCCCCAAGTGCTGACGGGCTCTCTCCCCCTGCCAGGGTCCCCAGGGACACCCGGGCAGCCGTGGCCAGGACGGGGCACAGGTACGTTGCTGGGTCGGGCCCCCCTGGGCCACAGCCCCCTGTGCCCCCCCTTGCCAGCCCCTCTCCTTTCTGTGTTTCAGGGCGAGCCGGGCCCCAGGGGCGAGCCGGGCGAGAAGGGCACTTGGGTGAGTGGCAGGTGGCACCGGGGACGGGAGCGGGGACACATTACTGACAGGGGTCAGCCACCTGTGGGTGCAGTGGGGGCAGTGATGGGTGCAGGGGGGACCCCTGGCCCCCTCCCCTGGTCTCCCCCACGTCTTGTCCCTGGGACCCCAATGATGGCACAGGGGTCCCCTGCAGCGCCAAGTGCCCCCCCACATCTTGTCCCTGGGACCCCAATGACAGTGTGGGGGTCCCCAGTGCTGCCCAGTGCCGTGTCTCATCCCTAGGACCCCAACAGTGGCATGGGGGTCTCCAGCTGTGCCCAGTGCCCATGTCCCATCCCTGGGACCCTGGTGATGGAACCGGGGTCCTGGCTGTGCTTGTCCCTCCCCACCCCTGCATGCTGCCCCCTCCCATGGGGGCTGCACCTGGGCGGGGTGATGGGGCGCAGAGCCAGCCCCCCCAGGGACCCCCCAGCACAGGGGGGCACAGAGCTGTGCTGGGGTTGCAGGGCGGGCTCAGACCCCCCAGGGGTAGGGCTGGGGGCCAGTGCCCCCCCCCGGGGGGTGCCCCCACTCCTTCCCCTGGTGTCGCAGTGAGTCGGGGGGTGCTGGGAGGTGGAGGGTACCTGTGTCCCCTCTGTGCCCCCCTCCAGGGGAGGTGGTATGGGGCCATGCAGGGGTCTGCCCCCCCCCTCACCCCCGTCCCTCTCTTCTCCCCAGGGGGAGGGTTTGCACCAGCTCCGTGAGGCGCTGAAGATTTTAGCGGAGAGGGTTTTAATCTTGGAAACAATGATTGGGCTCTATGGTGAGTAGGGGGGGCCAGCCCGGGCCACGGGAGGGGACGGGGACCCCTGGGGTGGCCCCCAACCCCGCTGGCAGGTCACCAGGCCCCCATGACATCACTGTGGCCCTTGGCTTGCTGATGTCTTGGAGCTGTGGGGAGGGGTCCTTCGGCACCCCCTCCCCTCCCCTCCCCCACTGAGGGCAGGGCACCGGGGTGAGGTGTCAGCTCCCTTTGGCTGCGGTGTGATGTCATCAGCTGCGCATGATGCCATCACCCACACTGTGGCATCATGGCCAGCACTGGGGACCGCTCATAGGGTGGGGGCCACCAGGGCATGCCCTGCCCGCACCCACAGCTGGGCACCCCAGGAACGCGCCCTGGGCACTGCCCAGGGTGCCCACCACGGGCAGGGACACCTGTGACAGTCTCTGTCTTGGGGACAAGCCAGTGGCCGCCCAGGCAGGTTGGGGACATGTCCCCCACATGTCCGGGGGCTCGATGTGCTGGGGGGTGGCAGAAGGAGCACGCCACTGGGACTTGCCCGGGCAGGGGACAGCCATGTCCCCATTGGGGCACTGCTGGGTACATCAAGGCAGCTGCGGCTGCCGCAGGGTCAGCACGAGGGACCCCCGGCCCCCCCTGGACCCACAAGGATGGGGGCCACGGGAGCCCCCGGCACCCCTCTGAGACCAGGAGGAGCACCCTCCTGGGAGACCTGGCACCCCCCACCCATTGCACCAGCACCCCCTGCCTGCTGGGGCTGCACCCATGCTATGCCACCCATGCAGTGCTATGCCACCCATGCCATGCCATGCCGTGCCACCCATGCTGTGCCCATCGCGGGGCGAACGCGCGCTCTGCTCTGCTCTCTCACTCTCCCCCAGGCCAGTAGCTTCCAAACCCTCCTGCGGCAGCAGGCCCGGCTGGAGGTCCTGGCTAGAAGGGTCACCTTGCTGGAAGCCATCATCTGGCCAGGTAACCGCACCGCCTTCCCTCCTCCCCTCCCCGCATGAGCTGGGCACGCCGCGGCCCCCCTGGGAGCGGGCATGGAGCACGGGGGGCTGGAGCCCCTGGGAGCAGGTCCCTGGAGCCCCCCCAGGGCCAAGGGAGACCATGGAGGCCACCTTGGATTGAGAGAAGCAACCATGGAGACTGTCTTGGGCCAAAGGAAACCCTGAAGCTCCCCAAGGTTCAAGGGAGCCCCTGGAGCCCCCCAGGGCCAAGGGAAACCTTGGAGCTCCTTGGACCAAGGGAAACCCTGGAGCCCCTCTCAAACCGAGGGAGACCATGGAGACCCTCTTGGATTGAGAAAGACAACTGTGGAGACCCTCTTGGGCCAAGAGGAACCCTGTAGCTCCCCAAGGTTCAGGGGAGACCATGGAGCCCTTCTCAAACCAAGGGAGACCCATGGATACTCTCTTGGATCAAGGGAGCCCCTGGAGCTCCCCAAGGATGAAGGGAGGCCCTGGAGGATCCCTTCAACCCGGGGAGCCCCTGGATCTCCTCTTGGATGGAGGGAGCCCCTGGACACCCTTGGCCCAAGGGAGACCCCAGTGCCCAGCCCCTGCCGTGCCAGGATGCCCAGCGGGGGGTGGCGGGTGCCCCCCACTCTCCCCCCGCCCCCGCCTCCACTTTCTAGCTGTGCTTTCCTGCAGGGGGGACCTTGGCTCTTGGGGTGCCAGTCAGGGGTGCCAGCCAGGGGTGCCAGCTGGGGGGTCCTCGTGTCCCCCCTGCCCGGTCCCAGTGTGCCTCTCCCAGCATGCAGGTCCCTGAGGACAGCTGGAGCCGTGGGGCTCAACGCTGCTGTGTGGCCGGGGAGCGATGAACCCCATTTCTGTGGGGCAAGGGACTCCCACCCACAGCACCCAATGCCGGGGTGACTTTTGGGGGGAGGAATGGCGTGTCTGGCACCCCACTGCCTCCCACTGCCTAACGCCTCTCTCCTTTCCTCCCCACAGAACCAGAGCCTGGTTCGGGCAGCGGCCCCCCCGGCACGGTGGCACCTGGGCCCCCCCGCGGCAAGCGTGGCAGCAGCCAGCCCCCCTACCGCATCGTGGCCCCCCACCGGTGGCCCCCTGGCAAGCAGTGACGGAGCCTGGGGGGGTCACCCACTGTCACCCCAACCCTGCGCCTGCCGCCGTGCCCGTATGGGCAGGAGCATTGCCCCGGGGGGGGCAGGATGGGGGTCACCCCCCGCATCCCCCCGGCCCCACAGGGCACTTGGTGCTAGCCGGTGGCACGGCACCGGCCCCTCCCCCCGCTTTGCCTCCCATCGCTGCTGCTTGAACCCCCCTGGGGGGGCAAAGGGGTGCCAGGGCACCCTTGCCCCTACCCCAGTATGCAGCTGTGGGGGTGCTTAATTCCTTTCCTGGCCCGAGCCCCTGCAGCTACCCCTGCACTGGGGAAGGGGCTCCAGGGGGGCCTGGTAGTGGGGACCCCCCTGGGCGGGGACCCCACTGCACCACGTGCTTCATCCTGCTGCTTTGGGACCCTTGAGGTCATTAAATGCCTCCTGAACCCGTGTCCTGCGGCGTCCCTCAGTGCCCCGGGGGACCCCCTTGGGTGAAGCGGGCAACCACAGGTGCAGCTGGGTGCTGCAGCGGGGATGTGGGTGGCTGGAGTGGGTCCCCGCCCCCCCCCCCAGTGGGTGGCCTGGGGACAGTAGTGGGGTCCCACGGGGTGTCCCTGCCGCTGCCAGCGGGATGGGACAAGGCCACAGGGAGATGGGCTGGGGCCACAGGGAGATGGGCTATGGTGACCTGCAGGGGGACCCAGGGGACACCTGGCTGTGCCAGAACACCCATGGGACACCCACCCACACCATTCCACCCATGAGATACCCACCGACACTACGCCACCCATGGGACACCCACCTGTGCAATGACACCCATGGGACACCCTCCCACTCCACGCTGCCCACAGGACACCCACCCATGCCACGCAGGTGTTGCAGAACACGCTGCAGCCCCCCAGCACCCAGTGGGGCACAGGAGGGTGGGTGCCAGCGGGCAGGCAGCAGCAGGCAGGCCAGGCAGGGTGGCACAGGGCGCTGGGGGTCACACATGGGGTGGCAGCTGCTGGGGACCCCTCGCCTCATGGGACACCACCACCACCAGCAGAGTGGGTGGGGTGACATCACACATGATGTCACTGTCATGCTCCCATCATGACATTGCGTGAGCAGCATGTAATGCCAGCCACAAGTGTGGGATGCCACACAACAGCCGGCTTGGCCTGCAGTGTCACTTGCTAGCACGTGACGTGTCACCTGGTGGCGTCACGCGCAGCCCATGGTGTCACTTGCAGGAGCACGATGTCAGCCAATGATACTGCACCATGGCACACCGCGTGCCGTCGGGCACTGACGGCGCGTGCAGCGCGTAGCGCCACTTGCTGGTGTGTGACGTCAGGAGCGACCCCGCGCACGGCCCAGCGGCGCCGCTCGCTGCCGCGTGACGCCCGGCGATGACATCACGCGCCGCAGCCGCGCCCCCCGCCTCCCCCGCTCCGCCTCCCGGCCCGAACGGCTCTTGCGCGACGGTCCCTAACGGCCGCGGGCCGTACCATCCCGCGGCCCGACGGGGGGGAGCGCCCAGCGCGGCGGGACAGCTGCCCTCCCGAGCGGCGGCCGCCGCGGCGCGGGGCGGTCCAGGTTCTCCGCGGAGGGTAGAGACCGCCGGGAGGGCGGCGGGGCGGGGCGAGGGGAGCCCTCGGTGCGCGGCCGCCCGCGGGTCCCCCCCGCCACCTCCGTGGTACGGCCCACGGAGGCCGGGCAGCGCATGCGCAGTGCGGGGCGGCAGCGGCGGCCGGACGTTGGGAGCGCGGAGGAGGAAGGCGAGAAAATGGCGTCGACGGGTGAGCGGGGCCGGGGGGGTCGGGCCGGCCCGGGGCCTCCGCGGGGGCCGCCTCGGCGGGAGCGGCTGAAGCGGAACCGGCCTCCTGCACCGGCGCCCGTCAGGACGGGCTGTGCCTGGGGCTGGGGCCACCGGCGGCGCCCCGGGGCCGCCCGGGCTGAGGGGAGCGGGGCGGGGGGAGCGCTTCGGGGCCGGGCCGCGGCCCTGTCACGGCGGGGCGGGGCAGCGGGCTCCCTCCCGGCTGGGCTGCGGGCTTCGTGGCCGTCCCGGCCCCCACCCGGCCCGTCTCGTCTCGTTTCCCCGCAGCAGCGCTCTCCCCGCGGTGGCGGGGAGCCTCTGGTGCCTCCCTGCCATTGCAGTGCCCAGATTCGCTCTCCGAGATATTTGTTGAAGGGTTGTTTACAATAGTGGATCCTGGGTGCTCCAGCCCTAGAAGCTTCTTTGAGTTGTGCTCTTTCAGGAGATCACTGTCCTTACTGAAGGCTTCCTCTATGCTTTCGGCCTTTCTGGTGGCTATTCAGGATGGTTTCTGGTGCAAATGAAATTTGTTTGAATAAAACAAGTGAAGCATCATAGAAGGAAACGTGCTTTTACACGAGGTCTCCCACTGGGTGCAAATAGGTCAAAACTGAGACTTAATCAACCACGGCAGCATCAGCCCTAAAGTAGCCTTAAAGCTCAACAGCTGAAGGTCGGACCTCTCTGCAGCGGAAAATGTCATAAGCCATGGGGTCTGAGGGAATATGACTAATATCACCTTGGAGAGATTTTTTAAAAAAAAAAAAATGTTACTAAAGAAATATGTGCCAGTGGAATTGTCAAAATGGGGTTTAAAAATACAGCTGTCTTTCCGCTTAATACATGGAAATGTTCTTCCATGGGAGCTGCTATTTTCGGCTGCACTATTGTGCTCTTGAGCCTTGTGAAGTAGAAGGATGAAGATTAATTTCCCACTGGAAATAAAGGCCCGGAGATGGTTTTAACTAAATGAACCATAATATTTTTTTAACGTTTTGTGTTAATCTAAATTCAAACAAATTAGGAGAGAGGGATTACCAGAGACAAATTGCAAATTCAACACCTGGATTTAAATCCTACAAAGGGGAAAATGTCTTGTCTAGGTAGGACTGGGGGAAGGCTGTAAGAAGGGATGTATGATGGGTGTTTAATTGAAGACTCTGTCGTCAAGGCCTCAGCAGCTCTTTGGGAGGGTGGTAGGTTGCTGCGGGTCTACCAGTGAGGGATGAAGGTTGGGGAGGCCTGTGCTCAGCAGCCTGGCCATCTTTTAACAGCCTGGAGGACTGTGGTAACCCAATGGGGTGCAGAAAATGAGAATTAAATGAGGAGCATTGTTAAATGGTTTCAGTGGCTGGAGGGTGAACAGGCTTGGGAAAGAGAAGGCAGGGCTGGAGGAGGGTATATGGCAAGATGTAGGGGAGGATGGAGGGGTGCTGGTACATGGAGGCAGTGGGAGAGGAAAGATGGATTGGGGGGAATGGACGTTAATGGTTTTTAACATTCAGGATTTAGCAGAGCTTAGAGCCACATAGACACTGAAAAAAAAGAGCAGCGACCCTGAATTTAACAAGCTAGATTTTTCAATATTAAACATGACAACCTGTAAGGAAAGCGGGAGCGGTGCCAGAGTAGTTTAACAACTTGTGCGGTGCGTCTCAGGAGCGTGGAAGCCTTTGCATAGCAGTTCAGCATCTTTTTACTGTGCGTGATGTTTCAGTCGTCTTCCTTGTGTACTTGTACTGATTCCTGCACTCTGATGCAAGGTTGAAGTAAGTAATATCTGTCAAAAATCACTACCAGAGTCACAGCACTTCCTTTCCTTGTCCATCAACACGCACCCCAGGGTCTGAGCTCTGGCATCAGCGGAGGGAAGTGCAAAGGGGGAAAAGCTGTAAGCTCAGATAGAGGGGTTTGGAGGAGGAGAGGAAAGCTTTATTAGGGGTGAATCCATGGCCTCAAGAAACAGGAAGTTCTGGTGTATGAAAAGAGTATTTTCAAAATTGTTCCTGGTGCTCCATCACCTTCAGTTGTGAACAAAGTGATGAAGGCGTTAAAGCAGTCCTTACAAGCTAGGGATAACTGAAGGCTGTAGGAAGTTGTCAGCTGGGTTCTTTAAATTAATTAGTTAAGTTTTCTAACTGAGATCAGCATATCCCAAGGTGCAGTCATGATAGAAATACTGAAACCTCTTCCTGCACAGGACTATCTGGCTCTGCCTGAGAGAAGCTTTACTAGCGTCTAGCTTCTGCCTCCAGCTCAGTCAGACGCCATGGCCTGAGCAGCAAATGCAAGCAAGGTCTGGACTCATTTCTGATCTCTGTCCTCGGGACTTTTTTGGTCCTAGGAGAGCTGGAATCTGGCTGGCAAGGTCTGGTCTGAGTGATGAATTCATCGTTCACTCTAGAAGTTTGGATGGGAACTAGAGTTGCTTGGTGACTTTGAGGGAAAGTGTGCATTTAGGGGCTGTAATCATTTCAAATATAGCCTTGTAATTGTCATGTGGACACATTTTTCCATTCCTGCCAGCAAACCAGTTCAGCGTAGACTTTTCTGCTTGGATTTTCAGGATTTCAGTTCTCCTCTAAACCAGGGTATTGGTGTGGATCTGGGCTTTGAGAAAGGAATTACTGCTAGCTGCCCATCTCAAACCCTGCTAGGGGACGAGTGTTAGAACTTTCCAGCCATTTGTTTGTGTCCTTGAAAGTTAAGTAGAAAGAGTGAAGTGTGGTAGTTTCTACAGACCCGAAAGTTTGCAACCTGGCCCTTTGAAACCAGGGTGGGGGGTTTGTAAGTGTCAGCCCCAGTGTTTCTTTTGTTCCAAAACAAAACACCCTCCTGCCAGCCCCCTTGGGTGTCATCCAGGGTGGCAGTTAAATTAAAGTAGGGTCATTTGAGATCAAAGTTGCTGCTGCAAACAGCAGTAACAATGAAGGGAAGAGAGGTTTTGTTTCCTTCAAAAAGACTGAAAAAGTGCATTTACCTTACACTCTTTTGAAACTGGATTTCCAGCGGTTTATAGCAGTTCTTTCAAGCTGCAGGAGGAAATTCCAGCTGCTGTGCTCTTACACTGTTAATTTTGTTAAGCCTTTGTCAACCTTTTTTTCTTTTTTTTTTTTTCCTTCTTTTGTAGATTATAGTACCTATAGCCAAGCTGCAGCTCAGCAGGGGTAAGTAGCATTATGGTCTTATCCTCTCTGTTTTAAAAAGATGTCATATAAGTATATAATAATTGTGGTTTAGTCTTAACTCGGGTATGTTTGTAAATCCTATGGTTTTCCTTTAGCTTTTAGATTTTGTATTGCCATAGTATTTCAGCAGAAATCATTTGGATATGTGAAAATTGTCTTGTGATACGTGTTTTGCACCAGTCAGAAATACAGGGATGCATTATAAATGTCTTTAAATTCATTTTACAGCTACAGCGCATATGCACCTCAGCCAGCTCAAGGATATGCACAGACCACCCAGGTAAAACACAGGATGGTTTTATAATTGCTGCTGAATCACGTGTCTTCCAGTAAACTACACGGGGCTCTGCCAGCCACGAAAAATGCTGAGCAGCAACATCAAAATCTGTCATTAAAAGTTGTCTTGTAGCTTCCCACACAGCCCAAACGTCTTTCTTAAAGTGAAAACAGCCTAAACGTGAAGGAGCCTCAACAGACCCCTTCTTTGTTAATATATGCAAGCCTAAGGTGGTTGTTGTTGAGATACTATAAAAGCCTAATTCTCAGTGTACGTTTGACACTGCCATGTTGGTGGGTGTTTTACTCAGCAGTGTAGGAGAAAAAAACCTAAAAAAAAAAGGGGGGGAGGAAATTGCCATTTGTGAGATTGCAGCAGTTGGTCAAAGTAGGAGGAGGGAATAGATTTTTTCATGGAGGTATTGTTGCTAAAGCTGTTAATACTCTCAGTTGGCTAGACTGCAAAATGTTGATGATCTTTAAGAGTTGAATTAAACCATGCTTATTTTTAATCCTTAGAACACAAGTTACTAAAAGCATATTTGTATACACACTCCAAGTATGTATGTTTACCGTTTCAGAGGTAAAATTTTGTCCTCAAAAAGTAGCGTAGGTTAATTTTCCTTCACCTCTCCAGAGAGGTTTTTGAAGGGAAAATCCTGCCACCCGAGAGTATGTCTGTATTATGGAGATAAAAACCACCCCATTGTCATTTTGGAGCGTTATTGAGCAGCTTTAAATTGGTTAATTCTGGTTGTGGCAACAGCTTGGCTTTGGTGCTGCAGGGCTGAGCAGGAGCTACCTTCCTGTGCCTGCTCAGGCGACCTGTGCCACGCTGCCTGCTGCTGCCTGTGCTAGCCAGTCCAAGGCAGGTGAGGCTGCTTGAGTACCGCACTCACTTGTTCCTATGGCAGGGTAAGAAGGCCCTTTGTGAAAAATGCCAGTGTTACAGGAGGAGCACAGTTTCAGTCTTGGCATTTGGGTCGGCTTAAATAAAGGTGACGGTAACTTTTATTTTGGATAAGTATTTTGAGATGAACAATTGCAAGAACTGCTCCCAAATGTGCAGGTTACACGGAAGGACAACTGTAAGCAGACTGGCAAGTGTAAGAACAGAAGGCCTCAACAACATCCTCTAGCATGATACTAAAACAACTAACCAACTGAACCCAGCTGTAGGCAAATGGCCATGGGAGGCTGCCTGCCAACATTTCCTGCCTCTTGATGTATGATTCTACAGACAGTGACATATTCAGTCTGGTTCAAGGCTTTTCTAGTCCTGGTTAAGAGCTGTGGCTTGAGTTCAGGGAGGCTGGTTCACGAGTAACACAGGCTTAGATCCCAAAAGGTGTTTAAGTTCCAGGCTCCCACAGGAGTCAGTAAATCCCTTTGAGAATCTGGGCATCAAGGGTGTCTGCGTGTCACTTCTTGAGCTGTAACTAGAGTTTTATCCTAAACCAAACTGCTGACGGCACAAAGCTGTTGGACATTGGTTGGTGCCTGAAGTTTGAGCTGGCTGGTCCATGGCACGGGGCTGAGGTAGCTGTTTAGCTGGTAAAACTGCAGCGCCGGGAGCTCTGCACTAATCCAGCCATGCTGCGCTGACCATCGGATCACCACGGCTGATGACTTGCTTTGTGGTGCTGTCTTCAGTTTTGAGCCAGACAATGGGCAGAAGCGGTCATTTAGTGATAGTCTAGACTTGAAAATGAGCTCCAGGGAAGGTGCAAGTTGAGAGCTGATCTCTCGCTGAATGCAAATGCACCGGGACCGGAGTAACTGTAACTGGGATAGTTTGGTGATGACACGCCTTTGGATGTTCCTGCTGCTCCCATCCTTGGATGCCTACATAAACTCCTATTTTTCAAACTATTGGCCGATGGACATGAAGGATATTCAGAATAACTTCATTGAAACCTTAAGTAGGTTTCTTCTAGTGAACGCTAAAGCAGTTTTATGCTGAAGTAACTGACTTGTTTTCCTTTGCACAGTTCTGCCCTCTGAGTAGTCCCACTCCCTGTGTTTCAGGTTAGCCCTCGGGAGGTACCTGTGAGTGTTGATGGGTGCTCAGGCAATTATGAGGAGCTGGATGCTCTCATGTTTTCCTTTATGTAGAGCAGAGGTGTGTTGTGAAAATGTAAGAGGCTGCCCCTCTGGTCCTGGCATTGAAAAACTGCGTTTGTAACTTCATTACAGATCTGAACTGAAATTTGCAGTAGCGCCCAAACTTTCACAGTAATCTTGGCTTGACTCTGATTGCTTTCAGTACATCAGGTAACACAGATCCCCCAGTCTGTGTACATCACTGAAACAGTCTGTGTGTATCTCTGCAACGCCCATGAGTCACTTCTGTTCATGAATTAAATTTGTATCATCTTTGGAGCAGACATATGGGCAACAGAGTTACGGAACCTACGGACAACCCACCGATGTCAGCTACACACAGCCCCAGACAACTGCGACATACGGGCAGACTGCGTACGCAACGTCCTACGGGCAGCCTCCTACCGGTAAGAGCCCCCGTGCCTGCAAGGCTTGACTTATCCAAGGGAGAGGGTTGAGCTCAAGTCTGCATTGGGGAACTCCGGCCGAAACCGTACTAAATGCCTCTGGGCAGCTCTGATGTGGAAAGGGCTTCCTTCCTCAAGAACCTGCCTTGAGCGAAGGGTGGTTTAAAATGATGCGACGATGTGAGTGGGCTGAGAAGGAGTAAACAAACATGCCCGTTTAATTTTTCAGGGCATGTTTTGGGTGCTGGTTCATGCTGTGGGACTAAGCATGGCTGCAGAGTGTACTGTGCTTAGAGCAAAGCAAACATGAGCTGCGCAGCAGCGCTCCCTGGGAGCGTGTACTCTGGCTGCTCTTGAGAACTGGTGTCCTCAGCACTTCGGTTGCCTGAAAATCAAATAAGTGGAAGTGATGGATGCCTGTTCTGATAGTGTACCCTCTACTTTTTGTCTTGTGCTTCCCACAGTAGAAGGAACCAGTACAGGTTTGACTATCCTGCTCACTCTTGCATGGAAAATGCTCTCTCATCCTGTCTAAACTTGTGGTGTTAACCCTTTAGGTGTCACTTGATTTTAGTGCTAAAGATGTCCAGCATCAGAGTGCACACACACAATGACAGTAAGAATTTGCTAGGCTGCAATGCTGTTTGTCATCTCCACATCTCTGTAAAGTCTCTGAGTGGTGTACTTTATGGATGAAACTTCCTGAGCGCTAATGACAGCCATGCCGAGACGTTTTGGGTGAATCTAACCCCATTGTCCTACCTTTTCCTAAAGGGTAAACAGCATGGTTGGACATATCCAGATGTCCTGACTGCCACCTTTGCATGTTCCATGTTGTCTTTGGATTTCCAGTGCAGACACATATGTCACATGTTCGTTAATGCGCTGTAAACTATTCCAGTGTGTGCTCTTTGAACTGGAGTTTTGTACGTACTAGTGTCTTAATGTCCGAAAGAAACTATTGAGACATAATTCAGTTCTGGTGTATTTGGACTGAATATTCAGGAGATTTTGAAAAAGAAGATGGATTTTTCTCCAAAGTAATGCCTTGGTGCCATTTTCTGCAGATTCATTCTTTGCTATGAGAGACGTTATACATGTCTATTAGAGTGGGAGCTTTCTTAAATCCTTCCCAAAGCAAGGGAATACCAGGACAGACAGGCAGTGGGGTATCTGGCCACAGAAGCCATTGGGGAATGCTTCACAAGGAAGAGGTGGAGAGGAAACGTTGTCCTGTAGTCTATCCAGTTATACAGCACTTAAAATATTGAATATCTTTACATGGATGAGGCAAATTTCTGCCTGGCAGTTAGCGCATGTCCTGCAGAATAAGAGCCAGTACCCTTTAGCCAGTGTTGCGGTGGGTTATCTGCAGGTTCTTTTCCTTTCATTTAAAAGTATATGGACATAAATTGGCAGCAAAAAAAGGATTTGTGGACTTCAAAAATTACTTTCTTAGAAATGTTTGAGTCCATTAATCCTTGCTATGGACTCCAGTCCCGCAGGGGTCACAGGAAGCTGCACTGTTTATGTTTTTGCTTGTCCCTTAAGAGTATATTTGCTGGCGGAATAATAATATTAAGTCACCTTTCCTGCACAGCTGCTTTTTTGTAGGCAAAAAGCTTCTTTTTCTTTTCATCAAAAAAAAAAAAAAGAAAACTCAAAAAGTGGACAAAGAAAAGATCATATCAGACCTTCAAGTACGATTTGCCTCAATCCGCATAGCATTGGTCTGTGGCAGAACTGTTGATGTTATTCTCCAGGCAGAGTGCCAGGTTGTATTTATTCTTCCTACACCTGCCTCTCCTTGAGGAGCCAGAGCTGTGCAAATGAGACTGATAGTGCTTAAAGCCTGTCTCGCTCTCTCGGTCTCTGCCTTTCATACTAAATAAAGCCTGGGGTGTTGCCTGTGGCATACATCTTTATACCCTAAGAGACATGCAGTTTTTACGGTTGAATCTCAATTTTTTTTTACTAGGCATTGCCTTTTTGTAGCAGAGGGAGGTCTGCAATTACTTAAAAGCAGAGTGCCTTTTTTTGTCTTACCAGCCTGGTTTTTGGGTAAGATGCTGTTGTGGTCAGGGAAATTCACATCCTGTGCAGATACACCCTCTCGGGACTCTGCAAGAATGGCAGAGACGGTTTCCCTGCATCGCCTCGGAGCCTCAGATGAGGGCTGTTTTAGCCTGCCTGGGGACCTCTCCGTCCCGAGCACTCTGCCATCCAGCCTTGCACTGACTCCTGGGCCGCCCGAGGTGAGAGTTACCACCCAGGTTGTGCTTTTTCCCTCCCCGGAGCTGTAGGAAAAGGTGTCTTGGAGTCATCTTACTGGCTTGCTATGGAGAAGAGGGGTTTGGGAGCCTGTGGGCTCCTGTGCCACTCCCCGGATGGCAACTGGATTAGGAGATTAATCAGCACCATCAGATCTGTGGTCATGGTTTGGTCTTTAATCACCGCGGTGTATAAGCATGAATTACAGGAGTAAATAAAGAGCTGCATCTGCTAGGGTTATTGGCTTTCTAAAAATGTCATCTGGGGGCAAAGACATCATTTCAAGTGTTCAAGTATGAATCTCCTTTAAGTAGCTACACGGGAATTACTCTCTAAAGACAGCTAGCCTCCACTTCTCTTTTTACCTGTGGAATTTAGGGTTATGTATATTTTAAGTTTCTAATGTATTTAGAATTTGAAATGAACACAGCCATAGCTGTCTTGGCTACCACAATAATCTGTTACACCAAAATAGAGCAGAGAGAGGGTAGCGTCTGTGTCCCCTTCTCCAGACCCTCACTGGTAGAAGATATGCAGGCCAGACAGGAGTCAGCTCTCTTTGGGCACTCAGACCCCGTGGGTGCCTTTTAATACTGCTTGCATCAGAGAGAAGCCTTCAAAAACTGATGCTAGGTGACGTGAAGCCTGCTTATTTCAGAATAAATCTCTTTGAATCCAGTATTTTCAGTTGATGTTCTTTGAGGACCAAGCCTCTTCTCTGCCCGAAGAATTCCTAGACTTCAATAAGGGCTTTGCTTGCAGGCTTGGATACTTTGAGAGGAAACTGAGCCACATGACTGGACTTCTTAAGCAGGTTATCAAAGTTCTTCTGTTACCTTTTTCTTACAGTATCTGTTCTGCAGACTCGCCGTTTATCTTACTAACTGGTGGGGGGAGGAGACAGAAGTGATGTAATGTAAATGCCCCCCTCAAAAATACAGCTCTTGAGGATTTTCAGAGTACCTAAACTAACTGTTGAAATGAAAATTTAGACCAGTGGGATGTTAAATCACTGCCTTTTCTTTCTTTGGCACAAACCCTTCCTGCTGAGCACACTTGCACAAGGGAAATGCTCCATCTAGGGCCAAAGCATTAAAATTCAGGATTTTTTTTCCCCTCCCTTTTATTCTGTTGACTGTGCAGAGCCAGGTGTTAGAAAATCTGCTCGCTTGCGTGATGTGAGAGGTTAGTGCTGCCAGTAACAGTACTGAGAAAGGGGGCCCAGATGTGGAAGGACCATCCTGTGGCTCTGAGTCTGACAAGAACAGCCTAGGGCAAGGCTGTGGCTTCAGCGGCACTTACTGCAGACTGTACTTATGCAAACAGCAGGCTTTTTTAGTAAGTGGTCAGGCTTTCGCCAGTTCAAATAAAGATTCCTTCAACTTCTGGTGTTGGTGCTTGCTATGGAAATGCTGTGGTAGCTGACATATAAGTGTTTGGACTGTATAAATTAGTCCGAGGCTCTAAAAATCATGCTCATTAGAATGAGGATAATAAACCCAGGATAAATCCTGTTTGGCCTCATCCCATTCACCCTGCTCAGCAACACTCAGAAGAGGACTTTGCTTTTCAGAAAACTTCTCAGCAAAAAGGAATAATGACCATGAATACTGATTTGCTAGTGATTTGTGCAAGTTATTTCCTGGTAGGAGACAAGCTTACTCTCTTGCTTTCGTGTTTGCAGGTTGGCAGCCCTGCAAAATGGAAGCCAGCCTGTGGTGTTCAGCAGGAGGGTGGTAGCGTGGCAAGCGTGGGGCGCCTAGGACAGGAGGAATGAGGCTTGTGGGAGTGGGCAGGGGCTTTTAGGCTAGCTGTTGCAGGTGACAAGAGTGGACAGGCTTGTGTCCCCTTCATCAGGATCCTGAGGCTAACCAGAAAACACAAGGGCGTTACTTGGGACAGAAAGCTAAAGTGGTTTGTTTTTTTTTTTTTTTAACTAATGTGCTGCGCAAACTTCCTCCTCTCACTTCTCTTCCTCTTTACTTGCTGATTCAGAGAGCCATTGGGAAGGGTCCTGATTTTGTAGGAGGGACAGCAAGATGTGGAGGTACCGTGGCTGCGGTGCTTCAGGAGGGCATGCTGTATTCTGCTGGAAATTAGGGAATTGAAATAAAAAGCTACAGCGCAATTTGCCTAACATGCTGTATAATTAGAAGGAAGAGTATGTCGCAAATGTCCTATGTTTATTAAAAATAAGAAGCGATGGAGAAGCTGTTATCTTAATTGATGCAATTAAGATCACATCAGTAAGACTGAGACCAGTTGGCTGCTCTTTGGCAATCGATGTTTTATATTTTGAGTAAGTCAGCTTTTGCTAACAAAGCTTTTAATTGGTCTTTTTTCATGTAAGTCTCCGTTTCATAAATTGAAAACCTGCTCGCAAGGTTCTTAAATATAAAAAGCCACCGTGTTAATGCTGGGTTTATAGTTCACCTTTGTGACAAGCCAAATGGTCAGCTAAATTATACAGCAGCGGCTGCTGGAAAGACTAATTTAAATGGAGCTGTTTTGGGATCTTGGATATTCTTGTAAAATTGTTCATAAATAAATGTATGATCTCTAAGCTTTCTACCTAAAACAAACTGAAATTCTAAGAAAGGCGAAGGTACCTAAAACATCAGGAGCTACTTTATGTGTCTTTTTTGACCATTCTCTTAAGTTAAAGCAAATGTAAAGTTCTTTTCTTTTGTTTCCAGAATTACTGATTTAAAATAAGACTTCATAAATGGCTCAAAAAGACTTGCCAAGTCAGCCTGGTGCCATTTTGTGCTTTTAGTTTTCAAAAAAGCTGAAAGGATGGGACCATACTTCTTAAATTGATTGGATTTCTTTTACTTTAGGGCTAACAAGAGCTTTGTTTAGTCCTCCTGTGTTCAGAAGACGCTGCATGCCTCAGCTTGCCCCGTGTGCATTTTATTACATTAGCTGTGAGCTTCAGTAGCTGTAAACAAACAGCCTTTGGATACCGATTGAAGGGTGGCTTCCAGAAAGCTCCTCAGAGTGTGGTTTTTGGATGGTAAGGGTAGAGCTGGGGCTGTAGGCTGAGGCTTCCCAGGGCAGGGGGTTTCTCCAGGGAAGGCAAAGTGGCGGCATGGGTTAGTTCATCATTTTCGGGTTATCTGTGATATTTTTGCAGTGGTAAAATCGGTGCTGTACCCAAGGTCTGGTAAACTGTCAACAGAAGCACAATAGTCTGAAACATTATGACTGAAGGTTGCCAAACTAATCTGATGAGGCTGTCATCTCTTCTAGGTTATACCACCCCGACTGCCCCCCCAGTGTACAGTCAGCCCGTCCAGGGGTACGGCACAGCCACCTACGATACTAACACTGCTACGGTTACCACCACCCAGGCTTCCTACGCAGCACCGTCCGCTTACGGCACCCAGCCCGCCTACCCAGCCTACGGGCAGCAGCCAGCAGCATCCGCTCCCGCAAGGTAACATCTGGTTCCTAAGGCTGTGTTTGCTCTGCTGTTGCAGAGAGCCCCAGCACACCGCCAGCTGAACTGGTTTTGCTTACGCCTTTTCTCTGCCTGTTGTGCTTGAGCTTTGCTCTTGCTGCATCCGATCCCATCGTGCTTCAGGGCTGGGGGAAGCCATGTAGGTGGGTTCTGCTCTGGCACGGTGAGTCAGCGCTGTTACTGGGAGATGAGGAGATCAACCAAGCAGCAAAAATGGGCTCTTGACTCACGATGTAGAACAGAAAATGGACCAGTCTGATCTGATCCTGAGTCATAGGGTCAGGCAGGATGCTGTGACTTGTGGAGTAGATGCACATGCTGTAGACAATTTCTTTTTAAATCTCTTGTGTCTGGGCACTGTCAGTAGTATATTTAGTTTAATTGTTTGCTCCGGATATGAAAGATTTAGCATACATAATGGAAACTTGTTTAGTAGTGAGTAAAAACTGCTTTGTTCATTTACCTGATGGTTTGTAGCAACCATTCCAGTAAGGAAAGGCAGAGCTTGGCACAGCTCTGTCCATATCTGTCAGATTACACTTGTGAGTATGAATCCTGGCATCATTTAAAATAACTTTTTCCCAGCTTGTACAACAAAAGTAGCTTAACTCTTTTTATTCCGCTCTGATAAACACTTAGAGATTATAAACAGTATGGGACAAATATAAAAGGAGGGAACATGCGAGTCACATGCAAAGGGTTCTCTTTATTTTCAGGCCTCGAGAGTTAGCACTAAACATAGAATCATAGGATAGTTTGGGTTGGAAGGGACCTTTAAAGGTCATCTATTCCAACCCCCAACATCCTTTCCCTTTCATTGGATAACGTGTATGGGGCAATATCTGCTTGCTCTGGATTCTAAACCAAACAATGGTGCATTTAACTGACAACATTTCTGGCTGCTTTTGAGCTAATCGTTTCCAAGCGTTGTGCAAAACCAGCTAGTGGAGGGGCAGTGCTGCTGACCGCTTTCCTGGCCGTATCACATCCTCGGCTCAATTTCTAGAGCCAAAGTCTAAATCCCTCGCCTTTGGTTTCATAACACAGCTGGTGAACAGAAGCCGTAGTACTCTGTGCCCTCTGTTCAGGGTGCTGCCCAGGCCTTTCCTGATGGCAGGGGAGTGTGCAAATACCCAGTTGGCAGGTGCTAAAATGTTTAGTGTTTAATGAGCATATATTAGCTGCTGCCAGAGTGACACAGGTGCGGTGCCAGCTTGTAACGCTACCCAAAGAAATAGGTAGTGCCCTTCTGGCTTGGGGGGGGATCTGAGCGCCTTCACTGCTACCAGAGGTGGGGGGTTGCACCAATGTTTCCTTCGTGTTCAATATTGCTCCGTAGACCCCAGGATGGCAGCAAACCAGCAGAGACCAGCCAGCCACAATCGAGTACAACAGGCTACAGCCAGCCCAGCCTAGGCTATGGACAGAGCAACTACAGCTATCCTCAGGTGCCTGCCAGCTACCCTATGCAGCCGGTCACTGCGCCTCCCTCCTATCCTCCTACCAGGTAACTCTCCCAGCAGGCTAAGCCTCATGCAGCTGGCGTGGGAACTTTGAGGTTAGCTTGGGCAAAAGGGTTTTTCTCAAGGGATTTTGAACAAACAGATGTAGAAGGAGGTTTGGTGTCTTGGGTGGAGGGAGGTGTGGTTCTTGTTGGTGTACTTGTCGTAGGGAAGATGCAGCTATGATTGCATATGTGTCTCTGCGTACACACCTGCAGTAGCAAGGTGTAACGATGACACGTTTTTAAGGAATTTTCCTAGATATGGAGTGTGTTATAGTGACCTTTTGCTGCCTCCTTACACATGGCTTTGAGAAGGGTCTCACCTCTTCCCCTCAGGTGTCATCTTCTGCTGACTTCTAAAGTGTATGTTTTGAAATTCTCAAAGCCTGAGGTGCATGAGGGGGGACTGTTTTATTATCCATCAGCTGAAAATATTTCAGTACCAAGGCAGAAAGGGAGACTGTTACTTGCATTGCCACTGATTTTTGCCCTGACACTTCTGCCTCTTTCTAGAGGTATCAGTAAGTTTTGAACAGTTGCATGGATTTTGCTTTTAGCAGTCTGCCAGGTTTATTTTGTCTCCTGCCACCAGACTAGCCTCCATAGGATGACTTCACCTTTTTAAATGGTTTACAATAGTACATATGGCTTATAATTGCATTACCTTCTAGTGTGAGCCACTTCTGCAGTCTGATGCTCATTGCCAGTGAATTGGCTCATCTTTCCATCTTTTCAATGCTTTTGTCTTCCAGCTATTCCTCCACACAGCCAAGCAGTTACGATCAGAGCACTTACTCCCAGCAGAGCACCTACGGGCAACAGAGCACCTACGGACAACAGACTAGCTATGGCCAGCAAAGCAGCTACGGGCAGCAGCCGCCGCCGACTAGCTACCCGCCCCAGACGGGATCCTACAGCCAGGCCCCAAGCCAGTACAGCCAGCAGAGCAGCAGTTACGGCCAACAGAGTGAGTGTGCTTAGCAGAGCTGCGTGGTTGTGGAGGAAAGGGTCAGTCTCCCTTGTCCTTGCAGGGTGGGCTGTCTCTGAAAGAGGCTCAGCGTTACTTTGGGTCTAAAGCTTGCAGCTGTGTTGAAGGGAGAGCATACTGTAGCTGGGTTTTGCCCTTTCTCAGTGAAAAACAGCTTGCCTGCTGCAGTGGCAAATTGTGATTCTCCCCTCAGCGTGGCAAAGGTGAACGGGTGGTTGAAAAACACAGCAGCACAAAATACTGTTGTGGCTGGAGTGGGCAAGGCTTGGTGTGATTAGTTCTGTTTGGCCAGGTGGCAGTTCTGCAGAAATCATACTGGTAGGGCCTAAGGTAAAACTTGATTCTGCAAACGGAAAGTGGCGCATCTCTCCTTAAATTAACGCTGTTGCTGTAAGCTCAGTAGCAAGTGGTTGGTGCTGAAGGCAGGTAAAAGGGCTTAGAAAGGGGACAGGCAGCTTCGACCCACTCTTGTCTGCAGCTCCCTAACCTGTTTGTTACAAACTTTCTCAGGCTCATTCCGTCAGGACCATCCTAGCAGCATGAACGTATACGGACAGGAATCTGGAGGCTTTTCAGGCCCAGGAGAGAACCGGAATATGAGCGGCCCTGATAGCCGGGGCAGGGGAAGAGGGGGATATGATCGCGGAGGCATGAGCAGAGGTGGGCGGGGAGGAGGACGCGGTGGAATGGGGTAAGAGCAAATCTTTTCTCCTTTTATCTAATTCTGTTTTACCCATAGGATTTGAAATGGAAAGAAGGGACTGAAAGGTTGACATTCCCAACGGTACTTCCATGGAAAACATCTCTGTAGCAGCATTGCTTCTAATCCATGGAAATATTATCCTAGGGGAAATAGGAGCAGGATCTGTTTATTTTTTGTCCTGCAGCTGATTGGGCCCCGGGGGGAAATAGGGGTGTTGCTAAACCTGGAACTTTCAGCTCCCTTCGTGGTCGCGCAGAGGTGAAATCCTCTGTGGGGTTTAACAGTAACTCTGGATCGAACACACACAAACCTTCCGCCAGGTCCAGGAGTCACTCCCTGTGCCTCAGTAGTGGGGATCTTGACAGTTCAGGTATGTACAAGGCAGAAGCCTCGTGTCAGCCCCGTGTTATGCCGTCAGCCTCTTCACCTTAGCAGTAGCACGCGGAGCTACGTCTGTAAGTGTATGCCTGG
This sequence comes from Pelecanus crispus, assembly GCF_030463565.1. NCBI lineage: Eukaryota > Metazoa > Chordata > Aves > Pelecaniformes > Pelecanidae > Pelecanus > Pelecanus crispus. The sequence continues at coordinate 23,751,275 of NC_134653.1, read as the reverse complement.
GGCAGATTGCTGCTGTCGAAGCCATGACTCTGAGTGGCCAGAACACTCAGAGCTTGGTTGGAGTGTGAAGAAAGACCCCGAGAAAGTAAAGAGATCTGGATGGGCTCCCAGGACTGCTCCCTCTTGGAGCTTTCAGGTGGTCTAAATCAGTTTGGCCATGCTAACTGATGGCAAAATCTGGTTTGGTAAACCTATGCCTTCAGGTCAGCAGCGTGTCTCCCTGTCTGTGATGTTTGTTTTGATAGCAGTGAGGAAGGAGAACTAATCCCACAGGCTCCTAAGAGAAGGAAGATGCGGCTTTGTGTGTGTTCCATCCCTTCACACATAGTTCAGAGCTATGCAGAGTGTCCCTAGGTGCACACTGGGGATGTGGCATGGGATGCACGGTGCTAGCCCTGGTACTTGGCAGGGCAGCCGGAACTGCAGCTTCTCCTCGATAGGCAACTTGTGAAGGTGTTTTACAGCCTGGTGGCAACCAGAGTTTGGCAATCGATAGTCCCATTCTGCATAGCTCTGTCGAAATGAAGTGGCATGAAATCTTTATCGGAGAAATACAACTACCGGTGTGTGGAAATAGAAGAAAAACACTGGCTTGTGTTGGAACACATCTGGCTTGAATTGGCTCGAGTGGAACAGAGTTCCGTGGTTCTGCATAAAGATTTCACCCATGATGTATTTATCTCTAATGGTTTAAAGTAGATGTAGACACTTGAAATGTCTATCATCACATCTTAAAATTTCTAGCCCCTTCGGAGCTTCTCATGCAAAAGATATGTCATCTGTCTCTGATTTCACTCCCTGATCTGAGCTTAAATTGCGTGCGTAGTGATTTCCACCTGACTAGACCATTACAAAGGGTCCCCTGCTTTATGGACGTAGACTTTCTGCTGTCCATAGAAAAGGCGGCCTTCCTATGAACGCCAAGGGGCAGGTAGGGGAACTCGGCCCTTCTTATCATGCTGTGGTGATGGATTTCAGTGTCTCCGGCAGGTAAGGAGCTCGATGTTATTAACGTGCCCTTTTTCATTGACTCAATTATTTTATATTTTCATTGGCTGTTAAACATGGAAACTTTTTAACATGCTTTGTCGCATTTATATGCTACAGGTTACAAAGTGAGAGCCTTGTATACACTTCAATACTTAAAAAGTACCCGTACTCAGTACTCAGCCGGCAGCATAATGAAAAGTGGGACTAGACACGGTGTCCATATGGAGAGGAAAAATATACATAGAATATTTTTAACCAAATGTATTCATTGTATAAATGGAATCCTTCTGTAACTTTGGTAACTGAATACTTGTTGTTTGGTAATAAAACCAGAGGAGGTATACTACTTTAGAATTGTGTAACGTTAAAAAGTGTAAACGTATATGTTTAAAAAGAGAGACATTACGTAAATGGTGTGTACTTTAACAAAAGGAGGCAAAGCTGCATGCAACAGCTTGAAACTGTGTATTGACAACTTTTTTTTTTCCAGTATTAGAGGTGCAATACTTGCTAGAAAATAGGCAGTGCTCTCCCTCCTCTGCTCGTCCTCTTCCAAACAGCTTTTTGTCTCTCCAAAAAGAGCAAGAAACTTCAAAATCCTTTTCAGGTGGCATTTTCCTAATTAACCAGCGCTTGAAAGCAGTCTTAGCTGAATGCTTCAGCCAAAGCTTTTGACAAAAGCTGTGGCCATGAGTTTGCATTGGCATGTGCCGAAATCTTCCGTTCTGGTCTGTGTCCACAAAGCTGCACCCCAGGCCTTCGAGCCCCCGCTGTATTCTGTAAGTTCTCCCTCCACAGAGACTTGTTAAATTCAGTAGCGACCTGAATGTATGGCTTTATACCGAGGTTTTTAGCGGAAATGTCATCTGAACTGTGTTGTAGGTATCGCGTATGGTTGTCTCCTACCTTTTTAACTGTTAATGTCAGGGACCCGCGGGCTCGTTTCGCTCTCGTGCTGCGAGAGGCTGAGGGTGCACCTTTATGTACACACAGAGGGGAGGGAGTTGACCAGTGAACGACCTCACAATTTCTCTGAAGCAAAAGCCCAATTTATAATGCTCGAAAACATTTTTTGCCAAGTATTGCACTGATAATACCCATACAAGTAACACAAGGGTACCGACAGCAAAGTGGTGTCTAAAACCAGACAAGCGAGGTTGCGTATATGTAAAGGAAATTTGAGCGAGCTGCCCTGAAGAAAGGCATAGTGCCGAGATGAGAGAGAGAGAGACAGATGCATTGTTTGGAGATGTTTAGCCAGTGCCCTTCTTCCCAGTGAGCCGCAGAGGCTCAGAGCGGTACTGGCTTTGTAAAGGGAAAGGCCTTCATTTCTTCGTTTATCCCCCCAGCAGCGCTGGAGAGCGAGGTGGCTTCAATAAGCCTGGTGGTAAGTTTTTGAGCATTACAATGGATAGTGTTAAAAAAAAAAAAAAAAAAATTGCAGTCAGTTTTTAGAACAAAGTGTAATTTTTATTAGTTTAAGTGGTTAAAATGACATATGCAACAAGACTGTAATGGGTACTGCCGGCAATGCCTAGGGGTATGCGGTTACAGGACACAGGGTAACTTGGAAGAATTGAGCAACCACTTCTGTAATTTGGGGAAAATAAATGGTTTGGATTTAATAAATTTTTTATAAAGTAACTTTTTATTAATGAACATAAAACTGATTGGCCTGGTAAAGCATTAAAAAAGAAAGTGTAATAGTGGTTAATGGTTTGAAAGGCTGCTAAAAATAGCAAACCGATCACCAAGTAAAAGGTGCATTGCTGATGTTTTTGCAATGCAGGTCAATTTGAGTTTAACCAGCGCCATCGAATGGTGGTTATAAGTAGATAGTATTGTGTGTGTTGGTTCTTCAGCCTGCAAGGCGTGCACTAACACAGCTTCTTATGATTCTTTCCCGACTGGCAGGACACATGGAAGAAGGACCGGACCTTGATTTAGGTAATTGCTAATAACTGCTCGGACTCTCTCCCGAGCTCATGAAACTGAGACTTCTGTGCTTGTTCTCTGCTCCGGCTGAGGGCTGTAGCCACGGGGGATGGAGCCCCATGGCATGCCCTTCTGTAGGAGCATGAGGATGCTCTGCCATTTGCAGTCTCCTTCTGGCCATTTCATTTATTTCTTGATTCCCGATTCATCAGAACAGCTGGACTGGTAGAAAACTGCACGTGTTTGTGAGACGCTTGCCCTTCGCCACCGGAGCGAGGGGGGGCTTTTGGGAGAGCTGCTCTGCAGCTGTTTGGTTCAGAAAGCCCATTTCAGGCAGCCTTAGCCTGGAGCTTGTGTGTGCTGGTCCAGTAGCCTCCTCCTGTGCCACCCCTGGCCTGTTGCCGTGCAGCTCTTTCCTTCCTGTTGCACAGGCGTGTCTGGAAGTTATGTGTCAGCCTTCCAGGACCGGCACGTTGCTGCGGAAAGGGGGGGTTAGCGCAGTGAGGGGGAGTGGATGTCCGTGTGTGGGAGCCCAGAGGACACGGAGGTCTTCCTCGCGTCTCATCTCAGATGTCTCCCATTATAACCAAGCGGTTTAACCACGCGGTTCTCCTCACGCTGGGTGGGTGTGGGTGTCTGGCCGCGGCAGGAGAAGCGGCCGGCGGGAGGCAGGCCAGCTCCCCATCTGGGCAGGCGCTCAGCAGCGGGGTGCAGCGCAGTGCTGCCTGCCTGCCTGCGTGGAGGAGGTGGTGGAGCCTCGCCGCTCTCGGTGCCTGGGTTTTCAGGTCACTTCGTAAATACGCTCATAGACAGCGAAGCCACAACTGGCTGAGGGGATGACGTGATGAAAAGTACTCCACTGTGTTGTATCGGTGCCTTTCCTCTCCCTGCAATGACACCATGAATTATCTCCTAGGCCCACCTATGGACCCAGATGAGGACTCAGACAACACTTCAGTTTATGTGCAGGGACTCAATGATAATGTGACCCTGGAGGATCTGGCAGACTTCTTCAAACAGTGCGGTGTTGTCAAGGTGAGAAGGAACACATGTGCGCAGGTCAGCCTCCAGCTGGCAGGGCGTGGGGGAAAGGGATTGCCCATGTCCTCCCTGCCTGCACGTTGTTCGGCTCCATGTAGCCCTTTGTTTCCAGGAGCTGGCAGGTCTCTGGCTGGTTGGGCAGTAGGGTGATCACAGCCTGGCGCTGACCTGTAGCTCAGGCTTTCCCAAAGAACCTTTGCAGGATTTGTCCCTCAACAGCATGATTGGACTGGCGGAAGCGCCAGCTCTTACAGCCGTGGTGGAAGCGTGCCTCTGTGGATCTGCTGCTGGTGGGATGTGTGACAGCATGAGGGGTCAGGGTGGTGGGGAGAGCGGAGGAGGATGCAGGGAGGCTGCAGCTCAGTTCTTGCACTGCCAGGTGCACACGGGAGAGGCCAGCTGGGCCAGGCAGCGCTGCTCTGGGGCAGTTCCTTTGTTTGGGAGGTTGTCTGGGCACTAGCTGCTGCCCACAGTAAGCCAGAGGGGCCCTTTCTTCTGCCACGAAGTTGCCGAAGAGACTTGGTTGTCGCAAGTCAAAAGCAGAGAGTAAATCTCTGCTCAGCTTATGGGGAGATGTGACATTTTTCTGTCCTGCTAGATGAACAAGAGGACCGGGCAGCCTATGATAAACCTCTACATCGACAAAGAAACTGGCAAACCAAAAGGAGATGCCACCGTATCTTACGATGACCCATCTACTGCCAAAACAGCTGTCGAATGGTTTGATGGTGAGTATGCGGGGTGTCTTTTGGGATGGAATCGCTTTGTTCTCGATTTCAGAACTAAATTCTTGTCCAGCTGAAGTCAGCATTTCTGTCCTCGCTGCGTGGAGGATCGTAGGCATTTAAGGCTAGCTCTAGGCAGTCAAGCTTTTGCCTAAGTTGTTCCTGGTTTTAACTGGAACAGGTAAGCGTGGTGCTGGGTTGTGGTTGTCCTCGGTTGCCTGGGCTTCTGTTACCTCCTGTAGTGGGAGTTTATCTCAGTCCCATGGGTGGAATTTTGCCCTTCTGCTGTCTTTGACACTTAGGTAAAATTTTCCCTGTGATTAACGACTCGGTGCAGTTGTGTGTCCTGTGGGAAGATGTGTGTGGTACCAGGGTCCGGTGAGCGGCAGACACCGGCAGCACAAAGTGATGTTCTTGCCCTTGCATTCCTCCTAGGGAAGGATTTCCAGGGGAGCAAGCTCAAAGTTACCCTCGCGCGGAAGAAGGGCCCGATGAACAGCATGCGAGGTGGGATGCCCCCACGTGAGCAGCGGGGAATGCCTCCCCCGCTCCGCGGAGGTAACGTCCCCCCCGCCCCCCCGAAGGGCACAGCCGGAGGTGCAGTGCCTGCCCAGCTGCGCCCTGTCCTCCAGCCGTGGCCAGTGCCTCCTGGGATTAACGGAGCCTTCCTTGCAGGTCCGGGGGGGCCTGGCGGCCCGAGCGGCCCCATGGGCCGGATGGGAGGCAGAGGTGGAGACAGGGGTGGCTTCTCCTCGAGGGGACCGCGGGGATCGAGGGGAAACCCCTCCGGCGGGAGCGTCCAGCACCGAGCTGGCGACTGGCAGTGTCCCAATCCGTAAGTGTCCCACGCTGCCCGCATCTTCCATGCATCACAGCGGCTCCATGTGAGCCTGGCACCTCTGTAGTCGCTCCCGCCCAGTGACAACAGCCGTCTCATCTCCGAACGCCACACAGGCCCTTTTGTCCAAGGTGCTGGCCAGGATAAATAGGCCTTTCCTAAAATAACTGCCTGGGCCTTCCGAGGAAGTTCCTTTCTCCATCCAGAGCAGGGAGGGAGGGCCGGTGTTGCTGCCTGGGGGGCTGTGGCTGGATGGACGAGCAGCCCGGCGGGCGTGCTCCAGGTCCTGCGGAGCAGCCGGTGTCTCCTCACCTCGTGCTCTCCCGTTAAGGGCCCAGCAGCACTTCTGAGTGTTATTTAGCCAGGAATGCCTTCCTGCTCTTTGCTAACCAGTGTTTTTACCCAGGGGATGTGGAAACCAGAACTTTGCCTGGAGAACGGAGTGCAACCAGTGCAAGGCTCCCAAACCAGAAGGGTTTCTTCCACCCCCTTTCCCCCCTCCAGGTATGTGTGTGGTAGAGCTGACGGCGAGGCTGGAGGCACCCGGGTTTCCAGCGAGCTGCTCCCAGCCTGGCTCGGGGCTGCTCAGGGAGCGGCCGTTTCCAGCCCCGAGAGCTACTGGGGCATCATCCCTCCCTGGGCTGCGAAACGGAGGCTGGGTCCGCTCTGCCTTCCGTTCCTCCCATGCTTTCCAGCTCTTCTTGACCTGCCGAGGCTCTTCCCTGGGGCTGTCTTCAGCACTTCAGTTCCCCAAAACACCACTTTCACCTCATTAGGCAGCACCCTCTTAACGAGCCCTGCCTCTCCTGGCTCTTGTTTGGTGAGGTGTGCTTGCTGCGCTCCCCTGCAGCATTGGTTGCCCTTGGGGTTCCCAACTGCTCCTGGATCTTCTCCCATTTGTAGTGTCGGAGCTGGATGTGCCGGGTTCATCTGGGCAGGGTTTGACAGGCCGGAGGAGTGTCCGGAGTGGGCCAGCTCTCCCCTTGGAGTGCGCTGAGCATCTTCTCCTCTCTCCCAGGCGGAGACCGCGGTAGAGGCGGCCCCGGGGGGATGAGAGGTGGGCGAGGAGGCGGCCTCATGGACCGTGGGGGACCCGGTGGCATGTTCAGAGGTGGCCGTGGTGGAGACAGAGGTGGATTCAGAGGAGGCCGGGGTATGGATCGAGGTGGCTATGGAGGAGGCGGGCGGCGAGGAGGAGGAGGAGGACCTGGGGGCCCCCCGGGACCCCTGATGGAACAGATGGGAGGCGGAGGCAGAGGCGGACGGCGTGGAGGACCAGGGAAGATGGACAAGTACGTGCGGAGAGAGCGGGTGGGGGGCCGAGGCTCTGCTGGGGAGGGGGCAAGCCTTGGCGCGCAAGCTGGAGGCACCTTGGCCTCCGGGAAGGGGGACGGGGGCGGCGGGGCCCCGCTCCTGCCCGGGCCGGGGTTGGGCGGTGGGCGCGGGAGGGGCCCCGGGGTGCCCTGACTGACCCGGCCTCTCCCTCCGCTCGCAGGGGTGAGCACCGCCAGGAGCGCAGAGACCGGCCCTACTAGAGACGCACCCCGCAGAGCTGCATTTACTACCAGATTTATTTTTTAAACCAGAAAATGTTTTAAATTTATAATTCCATATTTATAATGTTGGCCACAACATTATGATTATTCCTTGTCTGTACTTTAGTATTTTTCACCGTTTGTGGAGAAACATTAAAACCAAGTTCAACGGTAGCGTGCCGAGTTATCATTTTTTTGCTCCCCCCCCCCCGCCCCCCCCCCCCCCCTTGAAAACGGTTGTTTAACAAAAACTAATCCCACACCCCCCTTGTCGTGAGCATGCTGTGCGCAGACCCCGCGGCGGCGCCGAACTGTAACGATGTTAATGGTTGTGATGGTTTTTTAAAATAAAATTCCCGATGTTTATAACCGTACCACTTCTGGCCTCTCTTGGGAGCACCCCTGGCCGGGGGGGCAGCCCCGCGCCCCCGGGATGGCGCCGCAGGGCGGCGGGAGCCGGGGCTGGGCCGGTCCCTCCGCAGCTCGGGGGCAGCGCTCGCCGCCGCCGCCCCCCCCGCCCCGCTCGCTCGGCAGGGCCGGACGCGACCCCCTCCCGGGAGCCGCCCCCGCCGCAGGCACCCGCAGTGTCCCCCGGGGACCGGGGGGCCGATCCTGCCCCCCGCTGCGGCGGGAGGGGGTGGGGGGGTCCCCGGAGCGTATGCGGCGCCGGCCCCCTCGTGTCAAATCACAGCGAGGGGCGTCCCTGCGTTTGTGTGTCGCCCTACCCCCCCCCCCCCCCCCCCCCCCCCCGTGTCCGTGTCCCGCGTGTCGGCCCGCCCCCGCCCGCCGCTCCCGTCCCGGCCCTTTCTGGGCCGCTTCCAACTTCCCGGCCGGGGCGCGGCGGCGGCGGCAGCGCGGGGCTGCGGCGGGCGGGCGGGCGCGCTCCGCTCCGCTCCGCTCCCGGCGGCCGATGGCGGCGGGGGCTGCGCGGAGCCGGGCGGCGGCAGAGCCCCCCCGGCGCTCAGAGCCGCGGCCCGGCCCGGAGCGGGGAGCGGGCGGGCGGCGCGGCCCGGCCCGGCGGTAGCGGAGCGCGGAGCCGGCGGTGAGTGCGGGGAGTTGGGGGGGGGGGGGGGTGTCGGGTCCCTGGGCCTGTGCCCCCCAGCGTGTCCCCACCCGTGTCGTGTGCGCCCCCCCCCCCCCCCCCCCGCGCCTCCCGCACACGTCGGCATCTGCCTCGCAGGTGCTGACCCTCTCCCCCCCCGCCCCGGCAGACAGACAGACGGACAGACCGCCCCGGGGCACGGCCCCCCCGCGCAGGAGACGGCCCCCGAGGAACAGACACCTCACCCCACCCCCCCCGCAAGGGAAGGGGGACCCCGGGTATAGACACCCCCCGCCCCCCTAGCAGAGCCCCCTCCCCGGGTGGAGAGACACCCCCACACACCCCCCACCCCCGGCGGCAGGGACACGCCCAGGGAAGGGACCCCCCCCCCCCCCCCCAGGGTGTGGGGTTGGGGCACCCAGCAGGGTGGGGGGGGGGGGGGTGACACCAGCTCTTGTAACACCACCACCACCACCACCCCCCCCCCCCCGGGCGCAGCCCCCCCCAATGGCGGAGCCCAGTGCCCCCACACCGGGCAGCCACCAGGGGTTGGTCACCACGGTCCCTCGGGGTCTCACCAGCTCCCACGGTGGTGACACCCGGGACGGTGACACCCACCGTGACTGGGCAGCTTTGGGGGGGGGGGGTGGGGGGTGTCCTCTCTGGCGCAGTCCCACAGCAGGGGCCTGGGGCACCGGTGACAAGTGGCTCACTAAGCCGGGGGATGGAGGGAGCACGAGGGGGGGGGCCAGGGGGTGCCCGTGCTGTGGGTCCTGGCAGGGGAGAGGCCAGTTCTGGAGATGGTGGTGGTGCCCCTCCTGCCCATGGGTAAGGGCTGGGGGAAACTGAGGCACGGAGGGGTCACCGGGGCGGGATGACACACCGGGCAGCCAAATTCTGCCTGGGGAGGAGCCGCTGGTGGGGGGCAGGCTGGGGGTTGTGGGGTGTTGCCTGCCCACAGCTGCCTGTAACAGCACCCTTTGCCCCCACCCCGCCCCAGGCAGGCAGCTCGCCATGGCCGACCCGAGCCACATCCAGTCGGCTGCCTCCAAGAGCATCCGTCCCTTCCGCTCCAGCGAGGAGTACCTGGAGGCCATGAAGGAGGACCTGGCTGAGTGGTTCAACACCCTCTACGACCTGGACATCCAGGTGGACACCTTCCTGGAGAGCCTGGAGACGGGCTGCCACCTCTGCCGCCACGCCAACAACGTCAACCGCATCGCCCTGGACTTCCAGCAGCGGCACCCCGAGGCAGCCACCCATATGCGTGTCCCCCAGAATGAGGTCATCTTCCAGGCCAAGAATGTGATGCCCGGTTCCTTCATCGCCCGGGATAACATCTCCAACTTCATCCAGTGGTGCCGGCAGGACCTCGGCATCCAGGACGTCCTCATGTTCGAGACCAATGACTTGGTGCTGAAGAAGAACGAGAAGAACTTTGTCCTCTGCTTGTTGGAGGTGGCCAGGAGGGGCTCCAAGTTTGGCATGCTGGCCCCCATGCTGATCCAGATGGAGGAGGAGATCGAGGAGGAGATGAGGGACCAAATGGCCCTCGGCGTGCTGGGCACACACCAGGAGAGCCAGGACCCCCAGGCACCCACCTACCCCAGCAGGACGCGGCCCATCGCCCTCTGCGACTTGAAGAACCTGGATGAGCTGGTGAGACGCGCTCCCCTGGGAGCCCCGCGCTTGGGTGAGGGCCCCACCGGCCCCCCAACGGGCTGCTCTGTGGCCCACAGGAGGCCCCAGTTGTCTCTACGGCCCACGGGAGGTCCCGTCTGTCCACCCCGCAGGGTGCTTCATGGCCTGTGGGAGGTCCTCTCTGTCCACCCATGGGCCGTCCTTCTCCACCCACCCAGGCTCTCCGTGGCCCGTGGGAGGTCCTCGGCCGCCCAGCCAGGCCCCGTGCCCTGTGGAGCCTCCTGACGTCAGGATGTCAGGACGGGTTATTTTGGTGGCCGTGGCCATAATCACAGGGGGGACACGGGTGGTGGCTCTGCCCCTGCTACTTCCTCCCCACGGGGGGTGGGGGACACAGTGGTCCCCAACCCAGCACCCTGCTCCTGCCCGGATCTGGCCCTCCTCCCAGCGCCTCGGGGCTGGTGTTCCTGGGGGAAGACAGATGGACATGGGGGCATCCCCGCTGCTCACAGCCACAATTTGGGGTGTCGAGAAGGGGGGGGGGGGGGGGGGGGGGGCTCCACAAACCAGGGTGCAGGGACCACCCCGGGGGCCAGGAGGCTCAGGAGGGATTAAAGCTGGGCTGGGTGCAGGATCCGGCCCACGTGCGAGGCAGCGGATTAATACGGGAGCGGGGGTCCTGCCCTCCCCGACTCCCTAAGCTCAAAGCCCTTTTTTAATTGAAACCCTGATTCCTCACAAACTCCCGCAGCCGCCATATTTGGGGGGGGGAAGCATCCTGCACCCCCCCTCCACCCAGTGCCGCTGCAGAGCTCCCCCCCACGCCCCGCCGCTGTTGCCCCCCCAAACCCCCCCCAGCCCCCCTGGCCGGGTGCTGCCAACCCCGGCTGCATTTTTCCGGGCTGCGTAATTCCTCGCCATCGGCTTTTATGGGCAGCACTGGAGCCGGGGAGGAGCCTGATGGTGCCGGATCCGGCCCGGCTGCTCCCCACATCCCCCCCGGATGGCAGCCAGGTCAGGGCCCCCCTCACTGCAGCCCCCCCCCCCGCCCCGTGCCTCAGTTTCCCCGGTTAGGGCTGACCTCGCCACCCAGCTGCTGCCCCGGATGGGAACCGGAGCGGCCGGATCCTGCCTTGGCTGGACCCCTGCGATGGGCACAAAGGCAGAACTGAAAAAAAAAAAAGAGGAATTATAAAAACACCCAAAATTTAGGGGTGAGGGAGGCGGCGCTGCATGTCCCCCCGGGCCAGGGCAGGATGCGGCTGTGTCCCCACGTCCCCCCATGGCTCCCTGCCTAATCCCTGACGTCAGCCCTGGCCAGGCCGCGGCCAGGGCCGGCAGCTGGCGGGCAGGCAGCTGCAGCAGCCCTGCGGCCATGAGGGTCCCCTGGCTGGCACCCCTAAACCCTCCCTTCAGCTTTCTACCAGTGCCAGATGTTAAAGTTGGGGGGGGGGGGGGCGCCAAAAAAAAAAATGGGGCTTTAACCCTTTTCTGTTGGTGGCTGTGGGGTGCAGCGGGGCGCTGGAGGTCCCTGCCCCATAGTGGGGTGCTTGGGGGGGGGGGGGGGTTGCAAATCCCCCGTGGTTTGGGTATTAGCAGGGTGGGGGGAGGTTCCTCCTCCTTCCCAGTTTTGGGGCGGCTCTGAGCTCCCCACACCTGGGGGTCCCAGAGCGGGCAGACTCCAGGGAGTGGGGCTGGTGGCAGACAAAGTGAGTTGTGCCTGTTCTCAGCCTGCTCAGGGGTGGCCGGCTGTGGGAAGCCCCCCAGGCCCCTCTCCCGCTGTGTGTGGGTGCTGTGGGTGCTCCCCACTGCCTGGGGCTGCAGTGGGAGCTGCTGGCTCGGGCTCCCGCACAAACCTACCCAGCTGCTTCCTGGCAGGTACAGGCAGCGCGCTGCCCATGGGCCTGCCCCCTCCCGCAGGGGTAAGCACAGGCAGGAGAAGGGGAGCTGCCGGGCCGGGGGGGGCACAGCACCCCCACTGAGCCTGCTTCCTCCCCTCCATGGGGTCTCTGCAGCCCCTCCACCCATCTATAGGGGCCGGCCCTATGGCTGGTGGACTGTGCCCCACCAACCTCTCCCCTCTGCCGGCAGGTGCGGGAGATCCTGAGCTGCTGCTCCTGCCCCTCCCAGTTCCCCATGGTCAAGGTCTCCGAGGGCAAATACAAAGTGGGCGACTCCAGCACCCTCATCTTCGTCCGAGTAAGAGCCACCGCCGCACCTCTCACCCCATCATCCCCCTGCCAGGACACCCCTCTCCTCCTTCCCCTGCCCTTTGGCGCGGTGGGGACCTGTCCTGAGGGACCCTGTGGTGGGGCGGGCCCCGAGCTGAATTTACTCCCCACAAGCTGCCCCATGTCAGGGAGCTGGGGAGCTGTTCCCCCCCCGGGAGTGGTCCCTGTTTGGCCATGTCCCAGGGAGCGGACAGGGCAGGCAGCATGATGGGCTGTCCGCAGGTGCTGAGGAGCCACGTGATGGTGCGCGTCGGCGGCGGCTGGGACACACTGGAACATTACCTGGACAAGCACGACCCGTGCCGCTGCTCCTCCCTTGGTGAGTGCCCAAGGGGGCACCAGGGCCCAGGGACACCCACCCACCACCCCCCAGCCGGTGCCACCCCACCTCACCGCGTTTTACAGCTTGCAGCTCTCTGTGGGGCTCATTTTCCTGGGGCTGGGCTGCTCGAGGTGCTGATCCGGCTGAAATGGGAACAGTTGGGGGAGAAAAGGCGGGTTTTTGACCAAATTAATTCCCGACACGATTAACCCACAGCCTGGGAAACCCTGGCCAGAAAATTCGGGTGCTGGCACTATGTGAGGGAGGGGGTGGGTGGCAAGGGATGCCTCCCCTGACCCACTGGCATTTGTTTCCAGCTCACCGCCTGCCCCAGCCCCGTGCCCCAGGCTTCTCCCCACAAAGACCAGCTCCCGGCAGCTTCTCCCCCGTGCCCCGTGCCCGCAGCCCCAGCACCCCCCGCCGCCCCCGCACAGCCGGCCCCGCCTCAGGCGGGGGGGACAGCAGCCACGCCAGGACGGAGCGGGGCGGCCACCAGCCGAAGGGCCTTGGGGACACGAGCATCCCGAAGCCACCATCCGGCACCAAGCAGGAAGGGCTGCCCCCGCGTGGGGGCCTGACCCCCCTGTCTGGCTCTGCCAGCCCTTCGAGGAACCCTGCTGAGCCACGGGCAGCCGGCACGCCCAGGTAGGGCACCCATGGGTGCTACTTGGCGGGGGGGAAGGTCGTGGGCCATTGCCCTATGCCAGAGGAAGGAAGCCCAGCCCAGCTGGGGAACCCCCACTGCCTCCCAGGCCCAGCCCCATGGCAAGGCCTCAGCTCCGTGGCAGGCTCCAGTCCCACAGCAAGGCCTGAGCCCCACGGCAGGCCTCACCCTCATGGCAAGGCCTCTGCCCCACGGCAGCCCCGTGGGGCTGGGGCCTGCCGTGGGGAAAAAGCCTCCTCCCCCGTGAGCCCCGGCCCATCCCCGCCCCACGCCACCCGTGCTCTGGGGGTCGCGGCTGTGGGGTTCCACATCCCCCCCCCCCCCCACCGCCGCCTCTTCCCGCCGCTGCCGGCGCGCAGGCGCAGTGCGCAGGGCGAGCGGTAGGGCGGGGCCTGTGGTAGCCACGCCCTCTACGCGATGATTGGCAGGGGGGCAACGAGGGGAGTAATGGGGGATGCAGTGGGGGGCAATGGGGAGTGCAACAGGGGTGGGTAATGGGGGGTGCAGTGGGGGGTGCGATGGGGGGTGCACGGCCCCCCCATCCCCCTGAGCCTCCTCTCCGTGTCCCCCCCAGGGCCCGCGACCCCGCTCCCACCCGCGCCCGCCGCTGCTCGGGCGACAGCGACTCCTCGGCCTCCTCGGCGCAGAGCGGACCCCCGGGCCCGCGGGACGGGGGCACCCCCCGCCGCCGGGAGCCCAGCCGGGGGGTCCCCCCGCAGCCTCCCCGCGACACCGGACCCTCCCCGGGCGGGCGAGCGGCTCCGGAGGAGCGCGGCCGCTCGCGGGTGCCCAACGGGCCTGGCCGGGCCCCGCCGCGGGCCCGCAGCCATGGCCGCCCCGGCCCCCAGCCCCTGCTGCTCATCAGCCGCCGGCGGGACGGGCAGCACTCCTGGGCGCGGGCAGAGACCCCCTCCCGGGCCGGCAGCCCTGCCCGCAGCCGGACCCCCTCCCGCCCCGCCGCCCGCAGCCCCGCGCCCACCCCGCGCCGCTCCTCCCTGGGGGAGGCTGTGGGGGGGCGGCGGGTGGGGGTGCCCGGGGAGGGCCCCCAGGGCGGCGGGGCCGGGGAGGCCTTGCAGCGGGAGCTGGAGGAGCTGGCGCGGCGGCTGCGGGCCCCGCTGTGGCTGGAGCCCGGGCAGGAGCAGCAGCTCTTCCGCCGGCTGGAGGAGGAGTTCCTGGCCAACACGCGGATGATGGAGGAGCTGGAGGTCGGGGAGACCCCCGCCGTGTCCCCCCTGCCGCCCCCCGGCAACGCCACTGACTCGGCCTACTGCTCCTCCAGCTCCTCCTCGTCCTCCCTCAACGTCTTCGGCAAGCACGGCCTCCCCGCCGAGGACGGCCGGCGGAGCGGGAACGGGGCCGGCCCCCCGCCGCCGGCGGCCCCTGAAATGGCGAATACGGGGCGCCGGCTGGCCCTCTCCAGCTCCTCCGACGAGAGCAGCTGCTTCCTGGCCTCCTGGGATGCCCGGGAGACGCGGGGGGGCCCCGAGTCCGACACCGACTGGGTGCCGGGGGAGGATGAGCTGACAGAGACGGAAGAGACCCCTGCCATGGTGGACGGCGCCCCGGGGGTGTCAGGGGTCCGCGAGCTGGTGCCTTCCTTCCCCACGCCGCCCCTGCGCCCTTGGGCCAAGCCCCGGCTGGACACGCAGCCCCACAAGAAGCCTTCCAGGATCCCCACCCCGCGGGGCTATGGGGCAGCCCCCCCCCAGCCCTCCACCGGCAGCCCCAAGCCTGGGGAGCACAAGCCCTGGGGGGCTCTGCAGAGCGTCCTCTCCTCCTTCCTGGAGCCCACCTGGGTCCCGCAGGAGCACGAGGGGCTGGACGAGGACGCCTGGCCATGAGACACCCAGCTCAGTGGCCGTGGGTGGCAGGCAGAATGGGGAGAAGCCCCCCAGGACCCCCCGGCCACCCCGGGGGACATCTTGGAGCTGCTGCTGGTGATGGCACCTGCGTGGAGAGGCCCTGGCCAGGCGATGGCCACGGATCTGGGGTGGCCAGGGAGCCGGGACTCCTTCACTTGGTGACTGTTGGGAGTTGGGGTTGGGCTCTGCAAGGAGCCCCTGGCCCCAGCCAGGTGCAAAGGGCCCTGGACGCGCCCCGGTCCCTGTGGAGAGCAGCTCCGTGGGGGGTGGCCACGGCATGGTCACAGTGGTGGTGGCCAGAGCAGAGAGCTGGGTCCCAGCTGCCTGGGAACAGGGCTGGAAAGCAGCTGGCTCTTCTTTGTCTCCTCTTCTCTTCGTCTTCTCTTCTTGTCATTCTTCTCTGTTTGTCATCTCTTCTTGGCCTTCTGCTTCTCCCCCTTCTCTTCCTGGCCTTTTCCTCTTGTCATCTCCTCTTCATGTAATCTCCCCTTCATGTCCTCCTCCTCCTTCTCCTCTTCCTGGCTGCCTTCTCTTCATGTCATGTTCTCCTCTGCCTTCTCCTCTTGTTTTCTCTTCTTTTCTCATCTCTCATCTCTTCCTCTTCTTCCCTCCACATCTGAGATGACTTGGGGACATGCAGCTTATTGTCACAACCTGTATTTTGGGGCGGGGGGTTGCTTGTTCCTGTCCAGCACCCATCATCCCCTGGCTGGCCACAGCTGTGTCTGTAGTATGTGTTGATGTCCCTAAGGCAGGACGGGGCTGTGCCTGGAGCCCCCACCCCTCCAGCCCTGCACGTTCCCCCGAGCCAGTAAAGACCAATGGAACTGAACCCACTGTGTCCAGTCGTCTGTCCTGGTGGGCAAGACCCTCCAGGGGGTTTGGGACCTGCTGAGGGGCAGCCAGTGGCAAGCAGGGGGAATGTGAGACCCCCAAGCCCAAGGGAGGAGGGCTGTGAGGCTGGGGGTCTCAAGATGGTGAGGAGCAGTGGAGGGAAGAGCTGGGGTGAGGGCCAGCCCTGAAGTTCTGCACCCCATTGCAGCCATGGGGACTCCTCGGCTGCATCTGGGACCCCTCCAGGTCCCCACAGCTCTCAGGGCTGTCTGGAGCAAAAGCACCCCATGGCTGAGAGCCTTCACCCAAGAGCTGCTTGCCCGAGGGGCACGGCTGTGCTGTGCTGCTGCCCAAGGTGGCTGAGGGCTGGGTAGGTTGTGGGTCGCCATGGGGTCTATACCACTGGTGGTGACCCTCCTGCTTCAACTTTGGGGTTCCAAAGTCCTATCCTGTCCCCCACCGTAGTCCCCAGGTGCCCGCCATGCATCTCCCCTTGGAGCGAGGCTGGTGTCCAGCCCCAGAGTGGTGCCAGTGCCCCGTGGGGTGTCCTGGAGCAGTGCCAGCACCCAGCAGGGTGCTGGTGCCCAGCCAGGTGACTGGAGTGGTGCCAGCAGCCCGCAGGGTGCCTGGTACCAGTGCCGGGGCCAGGGGTGTCACCCCATGGGGACAAGCTGCACCTCCCAGGGAGCCTGCACTCATCCCCAACACCAGGAGGGGCTCAGGGGCTGGGACAGGGCCCTGCACCCCCCAGCACTGGGCACCATGCACTGGTACAGGGCTGCCGTAGGCCTTGGCGGAGCCATCAGTGGCTCCAGCGCCAGCCAGGAGCGGAGCGCAGGGCCGAGAGCTGCCACTCGACCTCCCCCAGGACCATCCTGTCCCCAAGAGGCGCCCAGCCCCATTTCCCCTGGCCGCATGCCCAGCTCCAGGCATTTTGCTGCTTCAGGCCTTGCCGAGCCAAAGGCCATAGCCACTAGCCCCGGCAAGGGCTGGTCTCCACCCTGCTGAGAGGAAGCTCACAGCATCCTGCTTCCCTAGGGATCACCGGGCCATGGCTCAGGCACCGAGCTTGGGGTACCCCTCAACAGCAGGTCCGTGGGCAGATGTCACCTTTATTCAACGTTCGCTTAAAACAAGTGAACATACAATATATTTCTATTTTATATATTAGGTATTTCCTGCACCCAATGCTTCCAGTTAGGGGTGACCCATGGCTTTATTTCTGGGGGGAAGGGGAGAAAGGAGTACTGCCACTGCAGGGAAAGGTGACACATCCTCTCCAGCACCCATGGGCAACAGTGGGGAGGAGAGGGAGCCGTGGGCTGGGGAGGGGGGCAGCTGCCTCAGGTTGGGGGGCAGAGGGGGGCCAAGGGCAGTGTGAGCTGATGCTCAGAGCCCTCCCCACCCCACTGCAGAGGCTAGAAAAGCCCTTCTTTTACTGCACCTCTAAGTACAGGCTTCTTGGGACCTTTGGAAACAGCTCCAATGGGGGGGGGGGGGGGGGGGGGGTGTGTGGAGGAAGACCCTCTCCAAAGGGCCAGGAGCTCACCCAGGGCTCTCCTGAACCAAGGGACAAAACCAGGGACAGGCAGGAGCTGCCACAGAGAAAGGAAGAAGCCAGGGCTCCAGGGGGAGCTGGAGCAAGAGCCACCCAACTCCACGGTGCTCTGGGTGCCGACTGGCCCCAAACAGGTTCAGAATGAGCCCTGGGGTGCTATTCCCAGGGATGAAGAGTGCTGAACCCTTCCCCCAACACCACCCTGGGCAGACACAAGACCCAGTGCCAGGGGGGAGGTGGATTTTTGCAGGGTGGTGGGCACATAGGGGAGGAGGAGAGCAGCCCCCCATGTGCAGCAGCTTGCTAAAAAAAAAGCAGTCACAGGGACCCAGAGGGTGAAACAGGGCTCTTGACAGGGCAACATCAGCAAGGAGGACACCGCATTACTCACACACAGATTTCTACAGGGATGCAGGGACTGGCCGGGATGCCCCCACCCTCCTCCACCCACCCCAGCCCCTCCCAGAGATGGGGCTCCGTTTTCAGGGCCCCAGGGCTGGAGGGAGACCCCCAGGGGCTGGTTCCTTGGCAGGAAGGAGAGGAGACATGCACACAGGTCCTGCCTCGCTTCCTCAGGCAGGAAAGGGAGGAGGAGGAGGGCAGGCTGCAGCAGCACCTTAGTTCTTCAGGATGGTTTCGTAGGCTTGGTAGATGTACTGGGACACCTCCGGCGCTCGGCATTTCAGGGACAACTGTGGGGAAAAAAGGAGAGGGGGTCATGGCACCTCGCCCCACACCGGTGAGCTACCAGCCCCAAAGCACAAAGCCCTCCATGCTGCAGCATCCCCCACCCAGGGCACAGCATGGCCCCAGCTCCTTATTTCAGCTGGATAAAAGAAGATATTAAAAGGCACCAAACCCCCTAAACACCCTCCCTGGGCTGCTGGTGCTCCCCCCGCCCAGTTGAGGAGCAGAGACATCCACATGCAGTGCAGGCAGGGAGGGCAGGCAGAGGCGCACGCACGCTTCGTCTCCTGGTTTGAGTCACTGCCTGTAGCTCAAGCGTGAATGGTTCCCCCAAAGGCATCTTCCTCTCTTAAGTGGTACAAGCCCCCTTTGGTTATTTGCTCAAAGATTAAATACCAAATGACTCCAAAATCAATTAACTCCTCAGCCCGCAGGCAGGGAGGGAGAGCTCAGCGCAGGGGTGCTGAGCAGGGAATCCTCCAGGATAAGGATTTGCAGCTATCCTCATCCCAGTTGAACCCAGGAGGGTGGTGGGAATACCCGATCCTCCAAAATGTTCACCTCCGACGAAGCTCAACACTCAGTGCCAGCCTCATGCCAGCCCTGCCGGGAGGGAGAGGCAAGAGGCACCAAGAGACACGCAGGGCTGGCAGGGCAGCTGGCAGGCAGGTAAAAACATCAGGGGAGGAATAACCAGGCAGCAGCCAGGGACAGCCCAAAGCCAGGGTAAAAACCGGTCTGCTAACCTCCAAATCCTGCAACAGCGGGCAGGCCGGCGAGGGCAGGCAGGCAGCAGGTACGGAGATACAGAGAGAGGTGAGTCAAGGCGACACAGCTCATCCCAACCCAAAGAAAACAGGCTGCGAGAAAGGTGGGGAATGGGCCGGGCTAGGGAAAGTGGGACACTGGGATGGCTCATGCCCAACATGAGGACAGACCTCTGCTCCAAGGCTGTTTGCAGCTGCAGTTGGGCTGCCCAGCATGCAGGCAGAGCCAGGGATACCCCAAGAAGGGGATGGGGTTGGTGTTTTTATTTTAACAGAAATGTGTTGGTGGGCTGGGACCTCTCTCCTTCCCTTTGCTGCCACCACAGTGAGGAGGGCAGCTCAGTGGAGATCAAGTGTTGCTGCAGAGCCCAGCCAGCCAGCACAGACCATGTCTTGCCCTCCCCATGCGAGAGGGACGCCAGGACTGGCACAGGGAGGGGAGCTGGCACCAACAGCAGCCGGGGGGGCCCCGCCACTGCAGACGTGCTGCAGGACCATCCACCCTGACCCAAGCTCCGAGCAGAGAGTGGGGAAGGCAGGGTGGGTAGCACGGTGGGCAGCAGCTTTGGCTCAGAGCTGCCTCAAGGCTGTTTCGGAGGCAGGCAGGGGAAGGGGCGTACCGTGAAGCTGGGATTGCCAGGCTGGATCCTGAGCTCTGCCAGCACCCAGATGCCATTGGTGAGCTTCAGGGACTGGTAAAGCATGTCTTGGCCCTCCACATTCCTCTTGGCAATGGTGAAGATGTTGCTGCCTTGGAGCTTGCTGCTAATGGCATCTGCACAGGAGGAGAGAGCTGCTGCAGGAGCTGCTTGGGGCAGGGCACCAGGCTGAACAGCAGCTCCCTTTGGACCTGTTCCTGCCCCATCTCCTCCTCCCCTCCCTCTTCCCACCCTGCAACGCAGCACATCCGCACCCGCCATCCCCATGCAGTGAGGAGAAGGGCTCTATTTAGCCAGGCTCCCGGGTCCTCCCCGGGGAGGGCAGGCAAGAGCCCAGAGCTCAATTCACAAGCGGAGCCACCCTGCTTCGCTCCACAAAGGTCAGCTCGCTGCTGCCAACAGGACTGAAAGGACTTGGCTCTCCCTGCCCAGGGTCTGCACATCCTGCTTGGCACCAGATCTCCTGGAGAAGGAGCTGGGGGAAGCGAGGAGGCACCAGGGAGCCTGGCCCCAGCTCCTGCCCATGACTGCCTGCTCTGCCTGTGAGCACAGGATTGCCCCCCTGCCCATGGGTTGGCCAGGACAGGCTGCTGTGAGGCTGGGCAGCATCAAGACTGCATGATCCAGTTCAGCTTCTCTGCACAGAGACTGATGCCAGGGTGGGCACAGCAACTGTCCCTGGTGGCAGGGACATCCCCACCGGGCAGAGCATCTCTGAGGCTGCCAAGTTTCTGCAACTAGCCAATGGCAAACAAAGCAGCAGCTCCTTCCTGGAGATATGGGGAGGGCACAGAGGGATGGAGCTCCCATCTCCCCACAGCCAAGGCTGGGATAACTGGGATGAGCTGGTCACCAGTGGCCAGTTGCAAACTGAGCCAGGTCCTTCTGAAGGGTTTGGACCCACCTGCATTGAGAGAACAGTCTTTGATCTGGAACTGGGCCTCATTCTCATTGGGAATGTCCTTCCAAGTGGCCAGGAACATCTGCCGCTCTGCAACGAGGAATGAAACCAACACAGTGAAGCCACAGGACCAGCCCTCCCCTCCACCTCCCGAAGGTGGTACAACACAGGCCACACTGTCTCTTCACTCATGGCTGAAGGGATCTCCCCCTGCCACACTGCCACCCCCGTTCCAGCAGCTACCCAAGACCAGCCTCACCCAGCTACAGGAAAGCTACCCACTTTGGGGGGTGGGGGGTGTTACCAAACTATGCTGGCTTGGGGAAGAGGCTGGTGAGTGCCAGAGAAGGCAAATGAGCAGCAAGTAAAGCAAGAGTTCTCCCTGGCAGTGAGGAGCTCGAATGTAGCTCAGGCCATCTCAGGTAGCCACCGCTTGGTCATGCTGGCATGGCAGTGTCCCTGTCTGCTCCAGACTGCAAGGGGCATTTGGCTCCCCACTCCATCCCCAGGGCTGGGAACATGGCCGGGAGGATTTCAGGCACTGGCATGGCACCTACAGACTGGTTGCAGAAGTGCACCCTGCAAGAGCCACAGCCACCCGCGCTCCAACTCACCCATCTTCCCATCCTCCACGAAGAGGATGTGCAGCGGGTACAGGGTGCTGAAGTAGAACACGTCGATGTTGTTTTTCACTGCAACCTGGGATGGAAGGACATGGGGACATCAACACCTCCTCCGACCTACAGCAGGCAAGCGGTTCCCAAAGCGAGCATCCCATCCCACCATACACCACCGATCCCTCTTGAGCCGGGTGTCATCCAGCAACCATCAGAGCCAAGAGACTGGCAGCTGCCTGCAGGAGCCGGAGAGGCCAGCATCCACACCCCACATGCCAGTGCGCTCCCAGGCGTGCCACAGTCCCCAGTGTATAGGGAAAATGGGGGAGCTGCTGGGGCTGCACCCCCTTAGCTGGCTCTCCCCGCTCCCTCCTGGGAACTACAGCTCCACCACCTCCCCCCACGCCGGGACACTGCTAGCAGATGCTCAGCCAAGGCTCAGCTCTGCCCCTGTCAGTGAGGATCTTCCTCCATGCAGGAAGCGGTCTGCGTGGAGCTGGATGTCAAATCGGAGTCAGACTGAGCTCTGACAGCAGAAAGATGATGAGCTGAACATTTCTTCCCGTCTGGTTCCTGCTGTCATGCCTCCCTCCCAGGGGAGCAGAGAAAGGATCGAACCCAGCAGCAGGGCACCCCCTACCCCAACCCCAGCTTGAGGGAAGAACCCCAGGCGTTCCCCACCTGGAGGTTGTTCAGGGGGTCCATCTTCATGACAGAGCCGACAGTGTTCAGCGGAAGGGAGATCTCCACAGACTGGTTGGGGGCAAGGGGTGCATGGACCTGGAGAGGAGCTGCCGGGGCCAGGCCGAAGCTGGGGGGACACCCAAGGAGGGCAGGGACTCAGGGTGGGGGGCAGCGGCTGATGGCAGAAGGCATTTGCCTATCTACTCTGGGCCAACCTTGGGACTCCCTGCTCTCCTCCACCTGGACCCCAGGAACACCCCAGCTCATCTTGCTGCCCCTGCACAGTCCAGGACCAGGCTGGCTCCTGCCCTGCCCACCCTGGGGCAGTAACAGGTAGCACCAAAATCTCACCCCTTTCTCCTACATAGACTCACACCCATTTTTAGTGTTCCTGCCCCATTCCCTCAGGACCATGCCTTGTTGTGTCCCTCTGAGGGAAACTGAAGCATCAGTTCACCAGCAGGACAAATAATGGGACAGTGGTCAGAACCCAGAGGAACAGCCTCTTCAGTCAACTTCTTAGAGGCTTTGGTTTGATGATCATCACCACCACAGCCATCAGAGAGAGAAGGGTCATCATGTGAGGCTGTTCCCAGCCCTGGCAGCCATCTCACAGCCCCTTCCTCCCACCCTTCGCACACAACCGCTCCAGGTCTGAGCTTGGAGGTGTCACGCAGCACCTTCACCGTTTGTTGCTGACACAGTCCAGGAAGGACCTCACCTGTTGCGGTTGAACTGGATGGCGAAATCAGACATGACCTGCAGTGCCTTGTTCGTTAGCATGAGGTCCATGGAGATGGAGCCCACCTGCCGGCTGAAGGTGCCAGAGATCTCCAGCCCCTTGGCTTTCATGGCAGGGAGCCAGACCTGGGTTAAGACGACAAGAAACCCTTGGGGTTTTACCCAAAGCAAACCCTTCAGTGCTCTCCAGCCTGGCAGAGCCATGCAGGGTGTTTGTAAACCAGGAGCATTTCATGGCTACTGACACACAGTTGGCACAGGCAGTCACCCTCACCCCAGCCAGGGCTGCGGGATGCTACTGCTGAGTCCTCCAAACCTCACCCCACACATAGGGAAACAGCATGGCCCCAAAATCAGAGACGTGACCTGACAGATCCCTGCTCTCCCCTGTGCTTAAGGCTCCATGCCACCCAGGGGAACATGCAGACCACCTCTGCCCTTCATCTCTGTGCCAGGGCAAGCACTGTAATGTCCCCTCCATCTGCAGACCACCACTCTTGCTTGGCTTGCTACCATGCCAGGAAAAGGGGGTTCGCCTTCCACCTCCCCCCAGGAGGCTCTGCAGCATAGAGCGGGCACGGGTGGGGTCTCTGCCCCACTTAATGCCACAGCCCTGAACTTCGCCAGCAGCTGGGGCTCATCTGTCCCACTCACCGTTTTGGGTGCCACGTAGGATCCTGACAGGGTCCCCACCCCACCAGTGAGGTCGAAGAGGTCTCCCAGGCCGCTGCCGAGGGGTGCCCCCAGGTTTGCAGGCATCGCAGTGCTGGGTGCTGGTGCGAAGCTGCCGCTGCCACCTCCCATCTGCGGGGGACAAAGGAAGGGGTTATGGGGGGCACCACAGGGTTGGGGAGAAGAGAAGGAGGATGCAGAGGATGAGAGAGGGGTTCAGGCATGAGTGCACACTCACGGCAGGGCTGCCTCCCACATCGCTTCGCAGCTGCAAGAGACAAGAAAGGGGCATCAGCAGGAGCAGGGGCCAGCACGCCAAGGGCACAGGGGTCCCACAAAATGCCCTGTCGAGGGCACTCTCTAAAAGCATTGGTGTGGGCTGGTGAGGGCCCAGAGTTGGTAGGAATGCTCCAGCATTCCCAGAGCTGGCATGCCAGGAGCTGTTTGGGGGCCTGGCTGTCCCCAGAGGGAAGCGAGGTGTCACTGGGGCATGGAACACAAGGGCTCAGGCTGCATGAGGGGAGCAGGGGCACCTGGGGGTTGGCGTGGGCACTGGGGCTACGCATGGTCTAGAGGTCTAAGAAACAGGCTGATCCATACCCCTTCCGACTCGTCCCCCATCTCCAAGCAGAAGCAGGCAAGGCGGAGAGAAGAGCCAGCCACATGCAGAGACAAGCCAGGAGAGAAGAGACAAAAAAAAAAACAAAAAAAAACCACCAGAGAAACAAGAAAAGTGTAGGAAGGAAGAGAGGTTAGACCCACCACACTGCCAACCCATCCACCTATCCATCTGTGGCTTCCCTGAAGCCCAGGGATACAGCATGACCGGGGTCTCTCATCCCTGCACTCAGCACCAGCCCATTACCAAACCCTGCAAGCCCAAAGAGCCAGGGTGGCACTTGGGGGATTATGGACCAGGATAGGCAGCAGGCAAAAGACAGCGATGCTGCCTCCCTTTGGGGATCTCTGCTGGCTTTTACAAGCAGTAGAGAAAACTTGAAACTCTCTTCCTTCAGGAAGGCCAGATCACTGCCGGCACCTGCACAGCAGGCCAGTCCCAACCAAGCAGAGGTTTCCATCCCTCCTCGCCCTGCAGCCAAACCGCTGCTTGGTTTGCATTCCCAGGAGGACAAGCTGTCACCTCCAGATCTCCCAGCACAGGAGATACTCATTAAAGCACCCCACTGGCTGGGAGCAGGCACATCTTGACCCCCACAAGGTGGTTTAACAGGTGTCTCTGGGGGTCACTGGGGTTCAGAGGGGGACCCAGGAAGAGAAGTCACCCCCACAGCACAGTGGGAGCATCTACACAGACCTCATGTACTGAGACAAAAGGCACTGAGGAGCACTAACCCCCTGCCCCACTCCAGCCATCTGATGAGGACAAGACAAATTAGGGTGCAGTGCCCCTCCATCTTCACCAGCTGTAGAAGGAAAGTAGCAGCCCAGGTGTCTCCAGGGGGACAAGCCCATCCCATCCCTAGGAGCTCCAGACAGGAGCCAGCATCAAGCCCAGCACGATGCTGCCAGGGCAGCCGGGCATCAGGGAAGGAGCGCGCAGGGCTGTGACATACCAGGCTGTCCAAGCCACCTCCGAGGAGGTCCACAGCGCCCATCTGCACGGAGGAGGTGGCGATGGGAGGCCCACTCACCGGGGGGCCCAGGTCCAGGTTCAGCAGGTCACCCAGCAGGTCGCCCTGGGTGGGGATGACGGCTGGCTGCTCCGCCGCCTGCACCCCCGAGGGAGCTGTATCAGGGCTCTCAGCACTCTCACTCCTAAAAGAAGGGTGAGGGAGAAATGTGAGACACCAAGGAGCTGACAGGTCCTGCTGGAGATATGAGGGTTGGAGGTCACCCAGCTGGGCTTTGCAGCCAGCGTTCAAAGAGACACCCTGTCCCAGCATGGCTCCCAACACTTCAACACATTCTCATCAAGATCACCTTCCACTTAGGTCTGAGATCACTCATTCTGCCTTGTAAGGACAATATTGAATCCATACAGCCCTATTCCTACAGGGGAAGCTGCCCTTGGGAAGCAGGGGGCTCAGCTCAGCTCCAAGCACAACAGACACAGCCAGCTCTGCACAGTGCTGTGGGTGGCCATGGCAGCCCCACAGCCACTTGGCTCAGCATCCAACCTGCCCATCACATGGATCCAGCACTGGAAGTGCCTGCATGGAGTGGGGCGTCACCCTGGGGAAGCAGAGATACTCACGAGCCCGTTCGTGGGGGCAAGCTCTTGTGTACAACCCCTCTGCTCCCCTCCACGAAGGCGCTGGGCGGTTTGTGATAGACAGAGGCCAGTGTCCCGATGTAGCAGATCAGCTCGTCCAGGAGTGTCGGCTCAATCAGATCCGTCTCTTCGGAGATGAGTGGTTTCTCTGCCAGCACCACCTCCTTGGCAGCCACAGGGTCGGTGGAGAGCAGGCGCCAGTAGATGTAGCCACGGTCCCGTAAGTCGGGGTTGTCGGAGTCCTTTGGGAAGCATGGGGGTTAGTGCTGAAGCCATCAGACAGGGGAAGCTGCAGCTACTACAGAGCAACTTAGAGCATCTTGGCCCCATCTAAGTCTTGTTGTAGTATTAGAGGGATCACGGGGATAAGAGTTAAAGCTATTTATGTCACACCTCTGGTGTACAGAGGCTACACTGCTTTGCGATGCCAGCCTTAGCAGGGAAACAGCACAAGATGCCTCCTGTGCTATGGGAGACTGTGTCCTCGCTCTCCAGGACTTTAACTATCAGCTTTTCCAGAATTAAGCTCCAATTATCTGCCTCCTGTCACAGGTGCTGCATTACCAAGCCATTCCCACTGCCTTGGCAGGGGTGGGGGGTGGCAAAGCCCACGTGGAAATTATTCCCTCATGCAGGACCCGTTACCCACCTGCGTGGCCAGGCTCAGCACCTGCTGCACCAGCTCCTGCGTCTCAGTGGGCTTCTTCAGAAACAGCTTCACAATGGCTGTCAGCAGCTGCAGCTGAACCTGCAGGCAAGCAGACAGGCTTAGGAAAAGACAGACGAGCAGCTCACACCACTTTTGGGCAAGAACACATGAATTTTTCCCTTACATGCTACCAGGACATAACCCCAACCTGCCTTTCAAGGGACTAAACACACAGTGACTGCTTAAGCAGCAGTGACAAGTATCAGGGCACTCTGCATGGCTCCCAGCCAGGTCTGCAGCCCATTTCAAGCTGATTACCACACCCTCAGCCCATCAGAGCCACAGGTTGACACAGAGGTTACTGGGCAAGATCTTGGGACAGGGTTACACAGTCCCACAAGGGCAAAGGCCAGAGCATCCTCTGACTTTTATGAGGATAAGCAGCAGCGGTTCACCTCCGATGGTCCCTTTAGACCTGAGACAGGGCAGCCAGGATCACTGGCTTTGCTATTTTGCATTTATAGACTTTCTCCAGTTCACCGTGACTTAGTTTAATGGTGTTTTGCACAGGGGGTTGTAGGAAGTTTCCATAGATGGAAACCCCCCAAGATTTCCTCAGGCAAAACCACTGGCTTCAGCTGCCCTGGCAGAAGGGGCAGACACATCCCTCTGCTCATTTCAGCCATCTGACTCTGTTTTCCAGCTCCAAAGGGCTGATCCTGTCCTGGCATAGAGGAGCAACCAGTTGGTCCTTCCCAGCTGCTAAGGAGGGAAGGTGCTTGGGACACCACATTTCACAGGCCACGTTCTACACCCAAAGCCACTGTGGGACACCACTGCCCTGAGCACCTGCAAGGAAAACACTTTCACGACCCTGCTAGAGCAAATTGCTTTGTTACGCTCCGATTAGCACAAGCTTTGTCACAGTGTCACCCCTCAACCAGCTACTCCTGCTGGCGGCCAGACCCCCCCACCATATGAGGGGCTTCCCCCCTGCTCCCACAGCACCTGGGTGCTCTCATCATGGAAGCCCTCCAGGAAGCTCTCCAGCAGCTCATCAGCATTGTCGATCCGCTCGGCATACTCTCCCACGATCCAGATCATGGCAGCCCGGGCCTCAGGCTCGTCCAGGGAGTCAAGGTTCTCACAGAGGGTGGCAATCACGCTCTCATACCTTCCCGAGGAGAGGACATGCATTCACCAAAAGCAAGAAACCCAGGTCCCAGCTCCGCTCTAATTCCAAACCATGTCTCATCACCCTCAGCAGAACCAGGACATTGCCAAGGGCACCAGCAAGAGCCCCTGCCACCTGTCTGGGGCTGTTCCCTCTCCCCAGGGCTGTGGCACAGCGTGACACTGCCCATGCTGATCCCTCTCCAGCCCCAGAGCATATTCCCCAGCTCACCAGCCTCGCTGATGAATTAACTTCTCTGCCCCACTCATCTGGCCTCTGTCCTCTCTGCAGCAGCCCTGAGTCACTGGCTATTCATGCAGATTAGTCCATTACTAAATCAGTTCATTAGTATTTATTACCACTATTAGTACACGACTTCCTGATCAAGCAGTTGCCCATTCATCCTGGCTCAGCTGGAACACTTCCCTCTCCTCCTGCTGCCCTTGCTCCAGCATCAGGAGCACTGAATTAAGAGCCAGAGATTGTTTATGCTGACATGAGGGGCCTCAGTCTCCAACAGCTCTGTGCGTTTGTGTCTCTGGATCTGGGATTGCCATCGTGGGGCTGGGGATGTCCCCAGGGCTGGGGATGGCTTTCCTGCCCCCAGCTTAACTCTTGGGGCAGCACTGACTGGTGATCTCAACCCCAAGTAGCAAAAAACCCAAAGCCACCTTCACTGCAGGGAGGCTCCAGGCCGCTTCACACTGACCATCCCACCAAGAGGGAGCAGCAGCCCATCCCCCCCCCACCACCACCTGAGTCTTTGCAGGGCCCCCCCAAGCACAGAGGGGCAGAAGGAGCCCATCTAGGACCAGGAGCATCCACTGCCACGCACTTGTTGGGGTACTTGCGGAAGATGTCCTTGATGACGACAATGGCCTCCTGCACCACGTAGTTGACTTTGGTCTGGATGAGGTCGAGCAGGGTGCTGACACAGCGCTCAGCCGATTGCTGTTGGAGGGACTTGGTCAGTCAGCAGCAATGCTCTTACATCCCCATCCAAAGACTCCGCTGCCCTTCCCATACCCCCTCCTTGCTGCCTTAGGCCCTCCATACCTCCCCCAAACCCAACCCAGACCAGAACAGGGGATGCACAAGCATGGTCTCCCCTTCCTGCCCTTTTAATGCAGGTCTAGGCTCCTCCTCATCCCCCTTGCACACTCCCAGAGCCTCCTCTCCCCCCATGCCACTTGCTCCCTGCTCCCACAGGACACATTTCAGGCCATTGGGTGCAGGAGCACAGCAACAAGCCCAGACCTCGGCTTGCCAGGGCAGCAGCATCTTGCACCTTGCCTTAGTTTGGATCTGCACAGCCACACGGCTCAGTATTAATACGGAAAAACAGCTAATGTCATGGCAATAAATCCCCCCGGGAGAGGCTGGCTTCACTGCGGAGGGGAGGGATTGCTCTAACGGCAGAGCTGGGCCAGCTCAGCTCCTGGTGGGAGGCAAAGCCTGAGCCAGCTCCAGCGCATCTCCTGCCTCTCACCAGTGCCCGGCTCGCTGGTGTCAAGCTGTTTGTCTCATGTGATTGAGAACGCTCTGCAGTAAACCCGGTGCAGTATCAGCTGGCTGAAAGCTACACAACCTTGCCTGTGAGCCTGCCTGTACCCGTGCCACGCAGAGCTACAGCAAGGTTTTTAATAATCCCCTTCTTCAAATTATCTCCAAGGGGAAGCAAAGCCTTCTGGCCTGTCAGTAAGGGCTTCGCTCCCTCCCAACCCCTCCTGCAGTCCCTGAACAAGCCACTTGTATCATCTGCTGCATTAACACATCAGGCACAGCTGCAGGCAGCTGGGTCTGCAAGGGAGCATGGGGTGGGCCGGGATCCTAAAACAGCTTCAGCGGCAAAGGGATGAAATACCCTCCTTATACCCTGCACGTGCCCTGTGGAACAACTGTGGCTCATCCCCAGGCCCATAAAGGCTCTAGCTTGTTGGGGCAGTGCTAACCGTTGGGGTGGGATGACCTCCCAGCTCATCCAACACATGCTGGAGAGCAATGCTTGCCTAGCCACAGCTGCCATTGGGACCCAAAGGGACCCAAAGGGACCCAGCCCTCACCTCCACCTTGATGGCACAGCGGCCAATGGCTCGAACCGCCTTCCTTACGAAGTCCACATCCACCTCCGTGGCGTACTCCTTCAGCTCTGCCAGCACCTGCCGGAGGGGACAAGATAGTGAGAGCCCAGCTGCAAGAAAAGCCACCAGAAAAGTGGGACAGAGAACCAGCAGAAGCAGACTGGGTGGTACAGCTGCTCCCATCACCATCTTGCAAAGCTGGGTCTAGGACTTCTCAGAATTCCCTCCCTATGGGGCTGGAGCCCCCTGCATACCACCCTCGGTGCCCACCCAGCAGAGTCAGTCAGACCCTGACCTGAGCAATGTTGGCCTGGGAAGCCAGGCGGATCATAATGTCCAGCTTCTCCAGTTTGACATAGATGGGGTCATTGTACTTCACAAAGAACACCTTCATCTCGTGTTTCAGGATCTCGGGCCTGGAGGACAATGAGAGGCAGCAATTAAGGGAGACACATGCTCCTTCACTTTGACCACAGAGAGAGACATCAAAAACCTTCCAGAAACCACAGTTTTCTCCAGAGCTTTCTGGATACCCTATACTGCTCTCAGATGATTTCTCTAGTGGCAGAAGCAAGATCTGAGCTCTTCTCCCACCTCCAGGCTCTGACCCAGGCAGCGACCAGCAGGCAAAGCAATGCAGGAAGGGAGCTGTCCTCCCCAGAAAGCTGCACGCTGGTCAGGAGACAAATGGGGACTCATTCGCCTGACCCTGCAGCCAGCTAATGCCCCGAGTCCATGCAAATTCATTACTCCATTAGCCAGCTACAAGCATGAATCATCACCCCCCAGCCAAGGCTGGAGCTGGGTCGGTGAAGGTGTGAGGACACTGAGGACATAAGCTGGGGAAACCCAGAGCCAGAGAGCAAGCAGCTCTGGGCCACGAGGACAAGGCTCCTTGGCCACAAGTACAAGGTTCTGGGGGCCCGTTCAATGCCAAGGAATCCAAGATAATGTGATTATCCCCCCAGGACTCTGTCCCTTGGCTCCCCTTTTCTGGTGCACAGGGGACAGAGCACAACCTTGCCGCAAACAAAGACCAGACACAAGGCAACAGGGGACATTCATCTTGCCAAGGTTGGCAGGGACGTCTTGCAGGAGCAGGAATGCAAACCCAGATCCCAGGGCTAGGCTGGACCTTTCTCATCCTCTCTCTAAGCTGGGGAAGGGACAGGCCAGGTCCAGCTCCAAGGAGCCAACCTGCCTTCCACATTCCTGCTCCCAGGGACACTAATTGCTTTCCACTTCTCCCAGAAGTTGCTGCTATTTTTAATAGACAACCATGGTGATAACTGGTAGGACAACAAATCATCTGACTGCGGCTGTCACTGCAGAATATGGCTCACCAGCTGGCCAGTTCTTGGGGCACATGTGTGGGGCCTCGGACACCTCCTTCCCACCAGCAATTTTAGATCAGCAAAGGGACAAAAGGACTTTCAGCATTTATTCAAAGAGGATAACTACATAGAAACAAGTTGATCTCACAGAAAATCCTCACTAGACATTTAATGACTAAACCAAAGCCTCAGCTTTTTGCCTTTCCATCCTTTGCTCCCCCAGATAAACATTAGATTAAAATAAACCCCTCCTGGAGATCCCAGCTTAGCTCCCTGCCCGTTAACTCTCATGATTCTCTGCACCCAGCCCTTGGATTTTAAATAAAAGGAAAGAAAACTCATACAACAGGTTGTGTCGGCAAAGCCCTGACACCACTGCAGTCAGAGGGTTTGAAGCATTGGGAAGCAGCACCCATAGGAAAGAGGGAAAGCCAGAGCCTGGCTGTCCCTGCTGCCATGCCAGGGTACCCACCTTTTTTGCACGATGAGATTGATGTTGCGAAGAGCCACGTACTGCAGCTCAGGCTCTGCGGAGAGCAGGGTGACCAGTGGCGGGGCCAGCTTCTTCAGCAGCGTGCCATAATAATCCAGGTCCTTCGACAGCATCTCCATGAACTTCATCAGCACCTTCACCGCTGAGAGCACCACTGCCGAGTTGGCATGGGACAGCCGGGGCGTCACCCGCTCACAAATGCTGGAGGCGTCGGGGATGAGGGGAGAGGAGAAGGGAAAGACAACGATCACAGTTCATCTCCCTGCTTAAACACTGCTGCCAGTACCGATGAAGAAGAACAAGGCACTGGCAGAGGCTGCAGCAGGGCAGCACATAAGACCGTCCCAAGAGTTGCCAAACTGGCTCTTAAATGCTCCGATGATGGTTATTTCCCAGTCTTTACAAAACCCTATTGCGGTGACACCCTTTCTGAGCTCCCTAGTGCTGTCCTCCCCTGCTGCATGGTAAGGCCACAATTTGAAGCAGCTTGAGAAGCACAATCCCTGCGCCAGCAAGGTGACAGGGCTCACTACAGGACCACGGCAGTCCCCAGATGGCTGTGCCCAAGGCACAGTGGCTAGCAGATGCCCACTGTCCCACCTCCTGCAGTGGGATGCCAAGGGTCAGGAGGATGAAGATATTTGGAGAACAAGCAGTGTCGATACCTGCCTGTCCCCCTCCCCTTTCCAGCCCTGCTCCAGCTGGTCCGTCGTGTCCTGAATCCATCGCTGCCCCAGCAGCACCCAGAGCCTCCCTCACCTCTGGGCTTCCCGGTCATCCTTGGGCATGTAGTTTGCCAGGCAGTCCAGGATGAAGATCTGGCCCCACTCAGTGCACTCATTCAAGGCTGTGAGCAGCTTGTTGATAGACTGGGGGTTGAGGTCTAGGAGGTTACTGCTCGGGTGAGACTCTGCTATTTCCGAGAGAGCCGCTACTGCGTTGGCCACTACCTGCCAGAGGGGATGGGGCATGTGTTAGGTGACAGCAAGCACTAGGTGACACCAAATGTGGTTCAACAGCCTGGGGGAAAGGTGGTGCAAACGGATGAGCTGCATCCTCAGTATCGGCACCTCGCACCCCAGCAACATCTGGGTACCAGCTTCTCTTCCCCACCAGCTGATCCTCAGGAGATGAGCAATCACTGCCAGCATGGTCCCACCACCCACGACACATCTCCAATGGTTTGCACATGTTCAGCCGGAGTCAGCCTTGGCCCCGTGCCCAGCGCGGAGGAGCCTGCTCTAGCTCGCCTTCCCCAGGCAGTCAGGCTGCTCTGTGGAGCCCCATCACTTTCTGTGGCAGCTCCCAGGCTTGCTGCTACGCCTGTGGCAAGATCTGAAGAGCCACAAAGGCTAGGGGAAGTGAAACCCTGGGGAAAGCAGGCTTTAAAGTTTCTCATGCCTGGGGAAATGCAGGGAGACTAATGCTGGCCAAAGCCCAGCTGCTAGGAAACCCTCAGAGGCAAAAGCCGCCAGCTATATGGTACCAGAGCCAAGCATCAGCTCCCCTCTGCGACCATGCCGGGCTCCAAGCTGGCCAGGGCAGTCTCCTCCCTGCTGGAAACAGACTAATAACGCATTGCTGAAGGAATCGGACAAACCTTCCATCCAGGAGACAGGGTTACAGGACAAGTAACACAGCCTGCAGCCCTCAGAAACAGCTGTCCCCAAAAGTGGTCTGTTAAGCACCAAAAAGAGAGTGAAGGAGAGCACAGGAAGAAAGGAATCAGCATGTAAAGATGAAGGGAGAGCATTTACTGCCATTTGGACGAAGATGAGAGAGGATGGAGAAGGCAAAAAATAATCACCATGGGGTTGGAGTCCGAGATGAGGTCCTTAAGGGTGTCCAGGAAGCCCTGGTCCTCCACCAGCTGGGCATTGATGTCATGGAGCTTCGCCACGCAGACAGCTGCTGTCTTGCGCACGTAAGGGTCCTCGTCCTTCAGGCACTTCCGCAGGGGCTCACAGAGATACTCTGTTATCTTGTCCACACGGATGCAGCCCATGGTCCGCACAGCCAGAGCCCGGATTAGAGGGTTTGGGTCCTCACAATCCTGCAGGGATGAGAGAGGGACTTTAGATTTCCAGGGCCTCTTCTCCTTGAATCACAGGCATCAGTGGTGGCTTCGGGACCTCCATTCTCATTTGGGTACCTGAAGTCTGGAGGTTTTAACACTTGGCTCTAAAGAACAAGTCACCCAAGAGAGAGGCTTGATCTCGTTCTACAGTCTGGCACCCACAGAGTTTTAACACCATCACTCCAAACACGCCTCCAGGAATCTGACATCTTCTTCACTCACACCAAGTATCTGAAGTCAGCTGCGACCCTGCAGAACGGCCACCTGACCTGGGAAATGCATCTATCGGGTCTATTGTGTGGTTTTTTCCTTCCTAAAAAGCCAAAACGCCCTCTAATGCCCACCAAGCCTTTTCACAGAGTGCTTAGGCAATATCTTGGCTCCTAACAAACATGCTCTTCAGTTCCCAACTCCAACTGGAAGATCACAAAGGCGTTCTCAGCTGCAGAGACTTCAGTGTGTAAGCTTGCATGATGGCAGTTTGATCATGGGAGCTGCCCACAACCAAAGCTGCCACTGACACAGCAAGTGGCACAGTACGGCTGCCAAGAAAGTGTTTTTCTTCTGCATTACTGGACAAATTTGCTCAGTTATCTAGAGCTAGGGGAGCCCCTACTCCCTAGGAGAGAGACTTCGGAAACCTGCCCACACTCCCTTCTTTGGAGTGGGCTACATAGCAGCTTAGTGTGGCGGTCTCACGTGAAAGCGAGGATGCACGTGGTGCACTGAGCCAACCTGCTGCAGCGTGCGGCTCTCAGGCACGCAGCCCTCTCCTCTCACCTTCACGAAGGTGTTCACCGCCATGATGGCCATGTCCGGCTGGCTCTTGGCATAGTTCATCAGGTAGAGGTAGACCAGCTTCTTCAGCTCCAGGTTGTCTGTCTGCATGCAGTTCACCACATCTGGGAAGAGAGCGCTGAAACACAAAGCGCCTCTGTGAAGGCAGGATACGGCCACGCTGCTGAGCCAGGGGAAGGAGACACCACTGCCTACGGGACCCCACGTTTCCCCAGGCGCACAGCCATCCCCTTCCCATGGCTCAACCCTCTCCTGAAGCCAGAAGACCCCAGGCTCTCCCATGACCTGAGCCCACCCTGCAGCAGATGTGGCTAAATCACCCACCCCCAGTGGGTTTTTTCTTTACGGATCTGTATCAAGAGCAGCTCAAAACAGCCCCTAATGGACCAAAATTGAGCTCTCCCACATGGCTCTGCTGTATCCCAGCTCCAGTGTGTGTCCACTGCCCTGGGAGAAGGTGCAACACCACCCAGCTGTCATGGGACATTGTGAAAGCCTGCGAGAGGACGCAGGAGACAAGCCGTTCCCCCCTTACCTTCTGTACAGCCCTACCAAAACTGCCCTCTGCTTTTGCAGATATTAAACCTGTCCTGCTGCAAACCAGTGAGTGCTCCCCCCATGTCCTACACTAGAAACATCACGTTAGAGAAGTAAACATGCAGGACTGGGTGTAAGGAACAGCCCCGCTCCCCCAGGCATGCCCTGCAGCAAAACAATGCTCTGCTAGGACTGAGCAGATCTGCCAAGCTGCCTGCGTGGAGCTGGGGGTTTCCCCTTCCCAAACCTGATCCCAGCAAGTACTAAACATCCTAAAGCTGCAGGATGCCAGAGACACTGTCTCACCACAGACGATAAAGACAGACGAATTAGACCATTAAAGATACAGACAGCCCAATTAGACTATTAAACCACCTTAGGAGAAGCAATCAAGATCAGAGGGCTAGCGCAGGAGTTATCTCACCCTGACAGATGTCCCTTGGCTTCTGGAAGCTTCTCTGCCTCCGCAAACCCAACCACTGCTTAGAGGTTCAAACCCAGGGCACCCCTAAGCCCAGGGTACTGCAGTTTGCTAGTTCTCTCGCACAGCTCCTGCTGCCGGCAGAGCTGGCACCCACCTCAGCTGCTCCATCCCAGGCTAAACCAGGCTTTCCTGGCACCTCCCAGGGAGGGGTGAACTTTGTAAATTGTTTTCTTGCATCCTAAAATACGCACACACAAAAAAAAATGGTCTGCCACAGCTGATATTTCCTTTCTAACAGATGTAGCTTCTGCTGAGCGCTGACCAGCCTCAGGCAAGTCCCTGCCATGTTCAGCATCATCTTCTCCATGGTAGCCTCAAGACAGAGCATTACCTGCTGCTGCTGCTCTGGGAGCTGAGGACACAGTAGTTTTCCAAATACAGAGCTCATACCGTGGTTTTCCTCCACCTACTCTCACATGCACCACGAAAAGCAAAGTGCTGACGTTGCATGTAATGCCAAGGGTGTGTGGGGATGGGTTTGTCCGGGGAGGAGGAGACAGAGCCACCACGTGCTGCTCAGTCAGACCGATAAAGGAGAAGAGGGAAAAGCAGCCCGCCCGATCTTTCGGACTGGAATGGCCGCAAAAGGCTTATTGACACCAAGGCAGAGACACTGACGATCTGCCATGAAGGCTCAGAGGGGGTTTCTGCTTGTTTTTAGTAACACTTGAAGGAAGCGGCAATAATCCCAACAAACTTATCTGGTGGCCAGACCAATCCTCTTTTAGCCAGATTACTACCAAAGCCAGGCAAGTCCCCGCCTGCCAGATGGCCACGTTGACACAAACATTTTCCTCCCATAGCAGGAGGTATAGCTGCGGCCAGGAGTTCACACAGTCCTTGCCTGAGATGAAAGCC
Organism: Pelecanus crispus; assembly: GCF_030463565.1. NCBI lineage: Eukaryota > Metazoa > Chordata > Aves > Pelecaniformes > Pelecanidae > Pelecanus > Pelecanus crispus. The sequence goes on along the minus strand of NC_134653.1, from coordinate 23,715,611 downwards.
AGCACGAGAACCCCTCGGAGGCAATGGGGGAAAACAGGAGCCCGCAAGCCATCCGGGCACCCTCCCGGCATGGTTTGGCCCAGGCATCTGCAGCACAGCACTGCCACACACCTGACATCTTTGCCAACAGTCATGGACGCTATCACCTTCTTCACAGCCTCCTTCTTCTTCTCCTTCTTGTCACTGTTCAGTTCGGCTTTCAGCTCAAATATCTCCCCTGGAGAAAGGCGAAAAGGGGGAGCTCAGGGATTAGCGGATGGGGCACCCACCCCTCTGCTGGCTGCTGCTCTGAGGGGAGGGTGGGTACAGCGCCCACGTGCCACGGCTCCTTTGCCACCCTGGGTGCTCTGGGGTGCCAGGAGCTGGAAAGGGGGATTTAACTTCCCAAATGTCTCACCACGGGCCGGGGCTGCTCTGGGGGCTCAGCTCTCATCCGCAGAAATGGAGACGAGCATGCTGGTGCGACCCTGCAGCAGCTCCAGCCCCACAAGAGGGCTACAGGCATGGGAAATGCTGCAGGAGTGATGAGCACAAGCACCCCACACCTTAAGCATAGGACATGGGGTTTATTTGGCGGGTGTTTTTGGCTGGGGGTTTGTTATCACAGCACACACTGAAGCCCCAGCCCCACACATGGCTGTTGGGAGGCCCTCCTCTACCTGGGGAGCCCACTGCAGCCCAGATGATGGCAGGCACCCATAGCAGCAAACACAGGCAGATTTTGGGAACTGCTCCTCAAGCCCGTGCAAGGGAGGGTGGCTCCCAAATCCTGCTCTGCATGTAGCAGCAATCCCCCAGCCCAGCGCCTTGCTGGGTGCAACCAGTTGCTCCAGACCCAGACGGCATCATCTCCTGCCCTTGTGAAGCCACATTGAGCTGCTCCTGAGCTGCTAAAGCCGATAACCCAGCTGCCAACAGCCTTGTCTGGGTTCAGGGGGCTGGTGACAAGGTGCTCTGACCCCACGGCAGCCCAGGAGCCACCCCGGCTGTGTCAGAGCGAGGAGCAGGGTATCAGCCACAGCCTCCCACGTGGACTCAGGGCATTCCCACGAGAGCTGGCACCTCTGCCAGCTTCCCACTGCAGGGACAGCCCTCCCCGCCCGGCTTATGCAGCTGCAAGAAAAGCCTGATTATTTTGGGAAAAACTGGGTGACTCGTGCTCCCTCTCTTACCTTTCTTCGTGGTGGTGAAGTACTTCGAGTCCGTCATGGTGGCGTCCAGCGGCACGTCCCTGGGAGGAGAGGCAGACCACAGAGGTTGAGGGTTGATAGTTTCCTTGCTGAGGTCACTAAAGGAGAGCTCAGGGAAGGAAAAACTAGGGGAGGGAAAGAGCTTGGGATCTCGTGGGAAGAGTCACAAAGAGATGAAGTGCCCAGAGAAGCTCTCAACTACCGCTCTGCCAGAGGAGCCCGTTCCCCCAGGAAGGGCGAGCACCTCACAGCCACGCCAGCGCACCGCGGGCTCTGCCGATGAGTGGGGAATCAGCTGGTTCGCTAACAAGGGTGTGGAGGAGGAGGAGGAGGAAAGCAGTTGCTGAAGATGCCAGCATTCACCCCTGCTTAGGCTCCAGCTCCGACTTGCTTTTCTCACCAGCAACAGCAGCCACTTTGCTCGCCCCATCCCACGCGGAGCTGGGCAGCCCTCGTCCCCTCCGCAAGGGCTCAGTGATTTCCCCTGCGTTTGTGTCTCCTCGTCTGATAAACACTTTTCTAGGGAAAATTCACCCCCAGCCCTCCCTCACACCTACACAGGGAACAGCTCTGGGATGAGAAGAGGAACTGAGCAAAACCCAAGGCTCAGACCAATACCGGAGCGACAGGACAGCACAGCTGAGGGAGGCACGAGTCTGCCAGCACCTGACCAAACACACCGGCACGATCAAAAGCAGCCTCTTCCAGAAACCATCCCTGTTCCAGCAGTGTCACTTTAAATTCAAAGGGTGCAAGGTTTCCGCCCAGCACTTGAGGCTACATTATATAATTCGGGCAGTTTAGGGCAGATTTACAGCTTGGCAGGCTGAGGAAGCCTGATGTGCAGGCAGCAGACAGCCCTTCTTAAAGGTCAGTGGGGATTTGTCTTTTACGGCTGTTTCACCCATCCTTCCTTCAACAGCAAAGAAACCAGAGGATCGTCCTTGAAAGCCCGCAGTGGCCTTGCTGTTTTGGAGGGGCAGGAGCACAGAAAGCAAAGCCAAGTTAAAAAAAAAAAAAAAAAGAGCTTGCAAATGGTTTTAAATGTAAATGAGCATCTTGAAAGCCAAATGCAGCAATCCCCTGCGAGCACACAAGATGAAGCCAGAGGAACTGTGTCCTCTGTTCCCTGTCCAAGCTGGACAGGGATCCCCAACAGGGATAAAAAGAAAAGCTGGATAAAATCTGGGGGCTGAGCCCACCGGGCAGAGCCCACAGCCAGAGCCAGCTTGGTGGGCAATAAGACACAAAGAGTTTGCATTGGTTCAGGACTTGCTTTGCATGTTGGCAGCGCAGTCCCAATGCTGTTACAGAGGGGGCAAGTCTGCCACCGTGCCACCCCAGCCCTGCCAAGGCTGCCCCATGAGCAAACCGCTTCCCAGGCAGCCTTGTGTAAGACACAACACTCCTCCCTGCTTCAGTTACCTGGGATTTATTCAGAGCCTTTTTCCCCCCCTAGGTCGGTGGCTCTCCAGCGAACAGCAGGAGCTCCCAGCCTGCGCCACAGCAGCTCTCTGCGTCTCACTGCAGATCCTGTCCTGCAAGAGAGGGAGGAAGGAGGATTTACTGCAGTCCCTCCAATTTCACCAACCTGGCTCGCAGTCAGCCCTGCTCTGCAGAAGTGCCTGGAAAGCAAACTTGAAGCCTACCAGGGAATTTCTGCAGCTGGCTCGGAGACATGAATCACGCCTGCTGCTTTCCTGCAGCTTCCTGGTTTCCCAGAGCCCCCAGGTACCGCAGCATGTGTTTTAGCCATCCAAAACCCCACTAATTTCAGAAACAGAACAAGCCATCCATCTCCCCTACTCCTTTAAGCCCTGCAGTGCTGACAGCAGTGTCCAAAAAGCAAACTGCTGTCTCCTCCTCCAGCCTGAGCTCGAGAACTAAGGTGCACCCCTGACTCCCCACACCAACACCTCAACCTCTGCAGGAGCAGGAACAGACTTGAAGCAACCCAGCGCCTCGAGCAGAGTGATGAGAGGCCAAGAAAGGCTCCAAACACCCACCAAAGCTGGGTGCTTAGCACCCTGCACCGCACGTGTCCCCCCTTGGGCTAACCAAGGGCGATGAGGCAGGGCTGCCTGCCAGCCCTGGGACGCAACCGCCGCTGGCACAGCCCTGCTGAAGGTGAATTCCCCCGAGCTCAGCCCTTGGGCAGGGTCCAACGCTGCTGCCTGGCTCCAGTTTTAAGGAGGGCAAAGGAAACGGTTCAGGGACTGCAGAGCAGCTCTTGTGTTACCCCATCTCTTTCTACACGTCTTTGTCCAGCTTGAACTGGGCAAAAGGACAGATGGGGCAGGGTCCCCTCTCCCAAGCTGGAGCCCAACAGTAAATAAGGCAGATTTCTGGTACGCAGGAGGGGTGGGGGTGTCAGATCTGGAACCAACAGCTTTGATCATCTCATTTGGACAGATCTGATCGCTTAGAGTCATTATGGCAAGTTGCAAATACTCTGCCCTTGCTTAACACCCTTCACCCAGCGAGCAAAAACGGGCGGTGGGAACTCATCTGCAGGGAGATGAGGCAGGGAGATGGCAGCAAGCGCTCACCACGTGGTGCAGAGGTGGTGCAGAGCTGGGAGCAGAGTGCAGGTGTTTGCTCCCCCTGCTCCTGCAATTCCCACCAAGCTCCTTTCCAGGCTGGGAAAAGCGTTCCAGCACTCACTGATCTCCCAGCAAGGGGCTGAGCAGATCAACAGTCCCTGACAGCCGGGAGCAGCACCGGCACTCAGAAAAAGCAGGATGCAAGACTTACAGCAACAAAACGAGGTAGACAAAAAGCCCCTGACTTTGTGGTGGCTCAAGTTTTACCCTATCTTCTTGCCAAATTTATTTTAAGCCAGTCTTGCAAACTGGATTCAAGTGGTTGAAAGCATTTGTAAGGATCTGGTAGCAAAATGGCATCTGGGTGTTGGAGGGGAGCACCCAGAGCTCACCCACACCTAGTCTGAGCTCCTTGGGTCCATTTTGAGGACAAGCCTTCACAGTGGCACAAACCCACACACTCCCCCTGGGACCCTGGGTCTACCATCCCAGGGCACGAGGGCTCCCACACCATCTGACCCCTGCCCTGCTGCAAAGCCCCCTGCTCTCGAGTGGTCCCTGCAGCCAAGGGGCGGTAGGAACCTCCTCTGAAGCCCCTACTAATAGTGAAACCAGAGCACGTGCCATCAGCAACCACTCCTGTACCTCCCACCTTGCAGGCTCTGCTGGCCAGGCTCAGTGATACGGAGATGGACGTGTGGGGAGCTCAGCACCACTCAGCCCCTCACACCCACTGCTGGGAGGAAAGGGGCTCTCCAAAGCATTTTACCCTGATCTTATTCACCCAGGACGACTAAATTCAGGAGCCCCAGAGCAATGCTGCTTTCCCAAGACCCCTGGCATGACAATGGCCGCACCGCTCTACCTCCCCCACTCCCCCCCGCACCTCCACCTGCCTCGGGGTGGAAAACATAGTCCACATTCACGCAACGTGCAGCAGAAGGGTCCTGCTAGGTGCTACTGCAGACACCTTCCTTGATGGAAGCAGCTTTAACAAGGTTATTTTGCTCCTGCGATGCAGCACCAAGGAGCCTGTGGAAGAAGCACCATGGTTTGGAGCATCTGATTTTTCTGCCACTCGTGAAGCACTTTGAGGCTGAAGGAGAACCCAGTGGTCCTGCAGCTGAGCTCACACGGCTGAACGCAGGACAGCATGTTCCTCCCAGGACCCGCATTTCAGAGCTGCCAGGTGACACGCCTGTACAGGCATGGCACAAGCCCCCTCCTCAATCTCAGGCCCTCAGGTCAGGAACGTAGCAGAGCTCAGCCGTTCCCTTCCTCCCAGCTGCCACACCAGCAGGCTCCCGAATTCAGCCATCCTGGATGAATAAGGTGCTCCTAAACCTGAGATACAGCAACAAATGTGGCACAGTGCTTCTCACCAAGGTGGGTACTGCCAGTGGGTTCCAGGGACAATACCGATGCCAAATAAGCCATCGCTGGTGCTACTCATTTCCTCTTACTAAGAGTGGAAGAAAACTCATTAGCAACCCCCAGCTACTTTTACTGCCCTGTTTTAGGCCAATTCCTCCATCCTTGGAGGCTGAGATGCTGCTGATGGGAGTTTTTCAGCTTCTAGCAGTAGGGAGCTGTTGTCTGGGAAGGGATGTGGGGAAAGCACTGCTGCTGCTCTTCCAGAGGAACAAGTCATCTAAGCATCACATGGACATTTAAAGCATGCCCAAGACTACCTGGGTGCCTGGTTATGACAGCAAGACGGCTCGCCATAGCTCTGCCAATCTTTCTACGGACTCTGTGACAGCCCAGAACAGGAATTTACTGTCTGACAGTAACTTTTGATCTACCCAGCCTGACATGTGTCTTCAGGAGGGTCTAACGAGGCAGGCAGGAAGGGAAGGAAGGAAGCAAACGCAGGGAGATGCATCCGCTCCAGCCCTGCACAAACACACATCCCTGATGCACCAGGGGGTATACATTGGCACCTAAAGTGCAGGGAGAGGCCAAGAGGAGCAGAAATGCAAAAGGCAAGCTTCTAGGAAACAGCTCACCTAGAAAACAGTGTCAGCTGAGGGTTAGCAGGGGAAAAAAAACTGCTATGAGCAAGTAACACTCCTTCCCACAGCTGCAAATAAAGCACCTGAGGGCAGGAGGTGGATCAGTAAAACCCAGTAAGTTGGCATAATTAAAGAAACTTAAGGCAGACTGAAAAAATCCTAAACATTGACACAGGTAACTGAAGCTGTGAGGACTTCACACAACTATTCCCCATTGATATGAACCAATTTGAAGCCAACGCAAAAGGCAAGGCAGGCATGAGGCAGTGACAGGCCCCACACCTCTGAGCAGCACCACATGTCCCCAGCCTTGGTGAATAGACTTGTCCCAGACACCAGTGGGGGAAGATAAAAACCCAAGCCTGGAAGAGGAGAATGAGTGGCTGAGGATATGAGAGCCAGCAGCTAAAGAACCTCGTGCTGAACCCAATTCTTTTTTCCTCCTTATTCACAGCAGTGAAGTTACATGGTGTATCCCAGCAGACAGTACATAGCCGTGGGCACAGCTCCCATCCCCATGCTCGTCCCCACCTCTGCCCCACACCTCTCCCTACAGCCAGCACAAAGCCCCAAGGGCTCACACCAGACCCATACATGCTCCCTAGGAAGATATTTTTCCTAAGGACTGGCCTAACTTGAGCCAGTCTTAGCTCATACTCGGCCCTGCAGCATGCAGCAACACGGGGCTGTGAGCCTGCTGTTGTGTTCTGAGCTCAGCTCAAACCTTCACATCTCCCCGGAGGGACCAGGACTGTCCCATCCGCTGGCCAGGCTGTGCCTGGCCACAAAACAACCCACCCGCACTGCCGCAGCACAGCGCAGGTGCTCTGCACTGTGCTGCCAAACCTCAAGGTCTGGCAAGACCTTGCAGCTCCCACCTAAGTTGAAAAAATACCCCCCGGTGTCGACCCCCTGCAAAGAAACTATCCAAAGCCAGCGAGTGCCACAAATTATCCCACACCTTCTATAATGAGAGAAGCCACCAATTAACAGCAGCACCAAGCACAGATGATGGTCTGTGAACCCAGCAGGTTGGCAGCCAGCACGTCCTCTCACAAACCTGAGGTACTGAGTGATCCGCACGCTTTCCAAGTGGGTCCGTCTCCCATCAGTCAATGGGTTAAGGTGCCCTGGTTTAATAACTAAGGGCTAAAAGTCCTGCCAAACCTACTGTGGTGTTAGCAAGGTGCCCAAAATTGTGGCAGATCGATTCATTTGCTGAGCCACTGCTTGAGCGATCGGAAGCCCTGAAAAGCCGTCATCTGGCCCTTAATTAACCCAGATGGCAGAAGGGCCATGAGATCTGCATACAGCCTCTCAAATGAGTCACAACTGATACAGCCCATCAACCAATAATTGGGGAATAAAGCCCACAGACAGAAAGAGGAAAGTCCTGATGCGTCTCCCACACCACACGCTGCCAGGCAAAGCAGCATGCGGGGATCCCAACACCATGGGGCCCAAGAGCACCGTGCTCCAGAGAGCCAGGGGGACTTTAAGCAGCACAAGCCCAGAGATCAGCTTGAGTGAGGATAACACCTCTGGTGTCCCTCCCAAAACACCAGCTAAGCACCCTCAGACATGCTGAGGACCTTGTTCTGGAGGTGTCAGGAAGCACAGCTGAGCTTTGTCCCATGGCATCAATCCCACTGACAGCTTCCTGCCACAGAGGGGAGGTTCCTCTCCCAGGAACGCCAGACCCTGCACAGCTCCAAGGCCGGATGCCTCCCATCGCCACCACTGAGCTCCCAGACTGGCTTGATCTGAGTAAGGACCAACACCTCTGGAAAGCCCCTCAAGGTCCCAAAGTGTCAGGTCCGTTCAGTCCAGCAGCCTGAGCGGCATGGGAAGCAGCCCACGATCCCATGGCCAGGCTTGGGGGCAGAAAACCAGATCAAACCAACTGCTTATCTGAAGCACCCATTTAACATCCCACACCCCAAGTGAGAGCGGACAGCAAAACGCCATGTGAGCCCCCACTGCTACAGGGGGATGGTATCCCTGACAAGTTTTATAACTCGGGCAAACTCCATATGACATAAAGCACCCGCAGAGAATGAGAACACCTGTAATACAGTTCCTTTAAGCAAAAGCTGTTTCACAGACTCCTTTTTATGACCTTTGGGGTTTTTTTCCCCTCTAAAACCTCCACAGAGGGGGCAGCAAGCACACGATATCAGACCAGGTACCCCCCTGTCTGATCCATGCCCAGTTCCCAGCTTATTCTGTCTCAGCAGAACCTGGTACCAACCTCTTCCCTCCGTGTGCTCTGAGCCACAGCACTGCCCGCATGGAGGCCAGGCCCCTGCGGCCCCAAAAAGCAGGCACTGACGTCGTGCCCAAGGCAGTGACAGCTTTCAGTCCCCAAAGCCGCCCGCTGCCCTGCCACACTGCGCCCCCAGTCCAAAAAGCATTTCCTCCTCCACCCAAAAGCAGCGGCAGGGCAGGGGAGTGAGCTCCCCTTTTCCCTAGCCACCCACAGCTCCCGGCTGGGTCCAGTGCCGGTGAGCTCCATGTGCCCTGTGGCTCTCGAGTCCTTTTACCCCCTGCCCCAGGGCCGCGCAGCTCCAGGCTCTGCTGCGCCAGCCGGGGCGTGGGGCTGCTCCGGCCGTACCTGTTACGGTCAAGGTGTAGGCAAAGGGGGATGTCCCATGCCTCGCAGCCCCAGCAGCTGCCGCAGGCAGGGAAACCTGCGCTTCCAGAGGGTTCTGCTCGCCAGGCGCGATGCCCGGCGGTGGCTCTGGCTGCCGGCGGGGACCCGGTCCCCCGGGTGCTGCAGGGGGGCACAGCTGGCGGAGGGGGGGGCAGACTCCAGGGCTGACCCCGCGCACCCACCCGGCTCAGACCCGGAAAGCAGGGCTGGGGCACAGAGCTACAGTGGGCACGGGGAGAGGCGCAGCCCCAGTCCCACCCGGGCTGTGCCCGCGGCTACACCGCGGGGCAGGATGCGGCCCTGGGACCGCGGCGGGGGCGGGGGGGAGGCCGCAGCCAGGCTCCCGGCTGGAGGGTGCCCCGTGTGCTGCAGCGCCCGGGCAGGGGGTGAGGCGGGGAGGGCGGCCGGGGGGACAGGAAGGGGGACACCAGCCCAGGGCAGGAAGGGCCCGGGCCTCGCGGGACAGGACGGCCCGACCCGGCCCGGAGCGAAGCCCGACGGTGGGGGGGGCCCGGCCCCCGGTGCGCACGGTCGGAACCCGCCAACAGCCCCCTCCGCCGGGGAGGGCCGTACAGCGGGGCCGCCTGGAGCAGCCGCCGGCCTCGGCTCGGTTCGGCCCGGCTCGTACCTGCTGCTGCCGCCGCCCGCTGCCGCCGGCCCAGCGGAAGTGAGCGCCGAGCGGAGGAGCGCTTCCGGGGCGGGGCTGGGCGGGGCTATGGCAGGGCTGGGCGGGGCTACGACCGGGATGGGCGGGGCTATAGCGGGTGGGTGGACATGGGGCGTGGCTCTGGCGTGTGCGCTGGGAGGGGGCGTGGCTATGGCAGGGATGGGGCGGGGCCATGGCGGGAGGGGCGGGGAGGGGGCAGGGCGTGGGGACAGGGGATGGGACGCAGGGGACAGGGCCCCGAGCATGAGGACACAGCGGGACACGGGCTGTGAGGCAGAGGGATGTGGGGACAGGGGCAGCACAGGGGATGAAGCCCACCCTGTCACGCCCCATAAAGCTGCGTCCCCCCTTTCCTAGCCAGGTGCCCCGGGCCCGGCGGGCACCGCAGCCACCTCCCGCTCCCCGGGGGGCACGGGGTAGGGGGGCCCCCACGGGGCATCGCGTGGCACCCCCACCCCTATCCCCCAGGCTGGGCCAGTAGCAAATGACCAGGAGCGGGCCACCGTCAGCAGCTCTTCTCCCTGCGGTTGGCCGGCGGGGGCTGCTCAGGGGGAGGCCGGTCCCCGGTACCCCGGAGGCTGCTGTGCCCCTCAGCAAAACAGCGGCTTTGCCGAGGGTGAGGGCGCTCGGCCGCCCTCTCCCCTCCCGGCGGGGAAGCCTCAGCCGCGCTTGGGCCCGCTTCCGACGCCTTTTGTGGGCTGAGGGGCCGGTGGGGCCCTACTGCCGCCGGCAGCGCGGCGCGGCGCTGCCCCGGCCCGGCATGCACCGGGGCGCGCGGGGGGCCGAGGCCAGCGCCCCTGCCAGGGCCGGGGTGCCGCGGGAATGCTGATTGGCTGGGCTGGACGTACCCGAGTTTTGATTGGCTAGAATCGTGTTTCTGGCTGCTGATTGGCTGAGTTCTGCTTACCTGCAGGATAGCTGAGCTGTAGGTACCTGCTGCCTGGTTGAGCTCTTTGTATGCTTATTGGCTGGGCTACAGCTGTGCTGATTGGCTAGCTGGCCTCAGTGTGCTGACTGGCCAGATTAACCACGAGTGCTGATTGGCCGGGCGCTGCTGCGCGTGTGCAGGTGGGCTGGGCTTCCCGCCCCCAAGGGCGGGTTGCGGGGGGCGAGGTGGGGGAGGACACCCCCACACACCTCCCCCCACACAGCCCCATACCCCCACCCACGCACACCCCCCACCCCCACACACCCCCTACACACCCCCCCATACCCCCACCCCCCGCACACCCCCACCCCCACACACCCCCCCCACACCGCCCCATACCCCCCACCCACGCACTCCCCCACCCCCACACACCCCCATACCCCCACACCCTCCTCACACCCCCACACCCCCCCACCCTCCCACATCCCCACACACACACCCGCCCCCCCCAGCCCCTTCCCGCCCGCGTTGGCTCCTCCACCCCCTCCTGCCTGCAGCCCCCCGGACCCCGCAGGGGCGTCCCCTGCCCGCGTGGGGCGGGGGTCCCGGGGGACCCTCCTGGCAGCCCAGGCCCCTCCCGGTGCAGCCGGCGGGAACCCAGGGCCCCGGCCCCAAGCAGCACCCGATCCCCGAGGGGCCGCAAAGTGGGGGGGGGGGGGTCTGCCCCTGCCGGGCGTCCGTGCTCTGTCATCCTCCCCGTGGGAGGGGGCTGCCTGTGCCCCCCGAGGGTCCCCACTCTCCTCCACGGCGGGACGGGGCCCTGCTCTGCCCTGGGTGGTCCCGGTTCACTGCCCAGGGGTCCGTGACCCCTTCGGGGGGCTGCCTGCGGGCCCCTCGCCCCGTCCTCGGGGGTCCCCGCTCCCTTCCCGGGGGTCCCCGCTCCGCCCTGGGAGCTCCCGTTCTCCCCCCGGCGGGTCCCCGCTCCCTTCTCGCATGGTCCCCGCTCCCCATCCCGGGGCCCCGCTCCCCACCCGGGGCGTGGCCGTGGGGTCCTCCCGCACCCGCGGGGCTGCGGCGGCGGCGCGGGGCGGTGCCGGGCCCGTCCCCGTCGCCGGCGGCGGGGCGGAGCGGCCGCCCCGAGCCCTATAAAGCGGGCGGCGGCGGCGGCGGTGCCGCAGCGAGGGCAGCGGTCGCCATGAGCCTGATGCTGGAGACGCTGCTGGGCCCCCCGGCGGGGCTCCGCAAGGAGCTGGGCCGCGCTCCCCCCGCGCTCCGCCGCCTCCAGCGGCTTCCACTCGTGGCCGGGACCGGTGGGGCGAGCTCGGGGCGGCGGCGGCAGCGCGGCCGCTTCCTCCACCGAGAGCCTGGACTCGCTGAACGGCGAACCGCGGGCGCGGAACGAGAAGGAGCTGCTGCAGGTGCTGAACGATCGTTTCGCCGGTTACATCGAGCGGGTGCGGGCGCTGGAGCAGCAGAACCGGGCGCTGGCGGCGGAGGCGGCGGCGCTGCGGCAGCAGCAGGCGGGGCGCTCGGCCATGGGCGAGCTGTACGCGCGGGAGCTGCGCGACATGCGGGGCACCGTCCTGCGGCTGGGCGCCGAGAAGGGGCAGCTGCGGCTGGAGCGGTCGCGCCTGGCCGAGGACGTGGCCGCGCTGCGGGGGCGGCTGGAGGAGGAGGCCCGGCAGCGAGCCGAGCTGGAGGCGGCGGCCCGCGGGCTGGCCCAGCGCTCCGCGCAGGAGGAGCGGGCGCGGGGGCCGCTGGAGGAGCGAGCCCGGGCCCTGCGGGAGGAGGCGGAGCTGCTGCGGCGGCAGCACCGGGCCGAGGTGGGCGCGCTGCTGCGCGGGGCCCGCCCCGAGCCCCCGGCCGAGCCCCCCGCCGCCCTCCGCCCCGGCGTCACCGCCGCCCTCCGCGACCTGCGCGCCCAGCTGGAGGGCACGGCGGCCCGCAGCACCCTGCAAGCCGAGGAGTGGTTCCGCGGTGAGTCCCCCCCCGCGCCCCGCGACAGCTCCGCCGGCAGCACCCCCCCACCCCGCGCCGGGAGGGCGTTAGGGCAACCCCGCCCCGGGGGGAGCAGGGCCCCCCCTGTATCTCCGGCGCTCCGGGAGGACGCTAGGGCAACCCCACCCCTGCCACCAGCTCCCCGGTGTCTGCGGGTGCGCTGCCTCCCACGCCCCGCAGTGCGTTTCTGGCAGAGTGGCATAGTCACTGCCCCGGCCCCCCCCCCCCCCAAGTTTTCAGGGTGCCGGACCTCCCTAATGCTGCAGGGTGTCCTACTGGTCCCTCCCCGCCGGGGCGAGGCCGGGAGCGCTTGCGGTGCGCTGCGGGGAGGGCATTGCAGCGCGGGAGGGAGGGGGGGGGTGCCACATCCCCGCCGCGGGGGGGGCAGCGGGGAGTGTCCCTGCTGCGCTGCTGGGTGGGGCACTACGGCACCCCGGGGCTCGGCACCCCGGGGCTCGGCACCCCGGGGCTCGGCACCCCGGGGCTCGGCACCCCCGGGCGTGCTGGGCGGCGGCGGGGCGCGGCTCAGCACCGCGGACAGCGGCGGCTCAGCACCGCGGACAGCGGCGGGCGCGGCACCCACGGGCGCACTGCCCGCGGGGGGAGGCTGCCCCCGGGGGCGCCGGGAACAGCGGGCTCTGTCCCCCCCCGGCCCCCGGGGTGGCTGCGGGGCGCTGCGGCAAAGCCCCCCGCCCCGCCGCAGGACCGTGCATGCGGCAGGGGCTGGGCGTGGCAGGGCAGTGGGTGCAGGGTGAGCAGGCAGCTCTTCAGGTCACGGGGGCTGTGGCAGGAGCTGAAGGGGAGAGGGAGGTTTGCAGCGTGGGTTTGCACCGGACAAAGCCCAGGGTGCCCTGCCTGGGCACCTTCACCTCCCCGGCACGGCGTGAGCACAGACGGGGCAAGGGCCGGTGAAGCCGGCACACCCAGGGAGCCGGCGCCAGCTCTGCAGAGGACACGTACACGGGGGGTGGGCAGTATTAAAGGGTTTGAGGTTCCCCAAGAAGGGGAGACTGCAGCCTCCCTCCCTCCCTGCAGCTTCTCCTTTTCCCTGTTGTAGTGAGGCTGGACAAGCTCTCGGAGGTTGCCAAAGTGAACACAGATGCCATGCGCGTGGCCCAGGAGGAGATCTGCGAGTACCGTCGCCAGCTCCAGTCCAAGACCACCGAGCTCGAAGCCCTCAAAGGGACCCAGGAGTCACTGGAGAGGCAGAGACAGGACTCGGAGGAGCGCCATCATGCAGATGTCCTGTCCTACCAGGTAACGTGGCGCAGTGGGCAGCATCCCAGACCTGTCTTTTGGTAGGGAGGGATCATTCAGCTGCCAGGGAGGAGCAGCGCTGGTGCTTTAGCTTCAGAGATGGTGATGACCTGTGGCAAATACTCAGGGTTGTGTCTAGAGCCACCCTTCCCCAGCTCCTGGTGATCTGGTACCCAGAGCCTGAGGTTGCATCCAGGCTGTTGTGTCCCTCACCCATGATGGAGCTGTCCCACATCTCTGTCTGGCCTTGAGCTGCCTGTGGTGTTGGTCACAAACACCAATGAACTATGCCCAGGGTTCAGGCTGTGTCTTGTGTCCCAGAGCTGGGAGCTGCAGCACAGAGGGCTGCACAATGTCATGGCCATGGACTGAAACACTGTCCCCAGGGTGATGCCCCATCCCCATCAGCCTCAGGCTGGGGTTTGGTGGCCACCAGATGCACCCAAGTCCTCGAAACATTCCCACAGCTTGCCCCTGCTGGAGGGAGCTCTGGGAGGGCAGGGGACACAGCTGGCCACAGTGCAGCTCTCATCGGAGGTGGTGCAGAGCTCACGCCAGTCCCCGCAAGGGACCTGGACACACTGAAACAGCCCCTAGATGCGTCCCCTTCCCTCTGTGTCTGCAGGGGGAGGTGGCTGCAGACCACTCTGTGAGGGCACCCTGGTGCTGCGTGAGCAGTCCCTCCTCTGGAGACCAGGGGACTGTTTAGGGGTGCCCTGTGTCCCTCTGCTCCTGGGGACTGGCACCCCCCATCTCACCAGTTGCTCTGTCTGCCTACAGGAAACCATCCAGCAGCTTGATAGTGAGCTGAGGAACACCAAATGGGAGATGGCAGCTCAACTCCGGGAGTACCAGGATCTGCTCAATGTCAAAATGGCCCTGGACATTGAAATTGCTGCCTATAGGTATGGGGTGGGCAAGGGGAGGGTAGAAGGGTCTCAGCCAGTCCCTAGTGCTGGTGTCTCTGGGGACACTCCTTGAGGGTCCTCACTAACACCTGGGCTGCTCTTGGTGAGAAAGAGACCTACCATTCATCCATCCTCCAAGACGACCATGGTGGGCAACATCCAACTGGGTGACCCAGCCCTGCACATGGCTTGTGGAGAAAAGGGTGAGGAAAACTGCACAACCCAGGGTGTAGGAGCAGAAGGGTCAGCCAGCAACTCCAAAGCAGGGCAAGGAGGGAGATGGAGCTGCAGGGCATGGCTGGCATCTCCTGGTCATGGGAGGAGGTGAGAGCTGGCTGAGAAGCAATCACTGACTGCCCTGCTCTCTGGTCTCTTCCTGGCAGAAAGCTCTTAGAAGGGGAGGAATATCGGATCGAGTCTGGCTTTGGGATGATCTCCTTCCCTGAGGTGGTCCCCAAGGCTCCCAGCATCACCACTGACATCAAGGTGAAGAGTGAGGAGAAGATCAAGGTGGCGGAGAAATCTGAGAAGGAGACAGTGATTGTGGAGGAGCAGACAGAGGAAATACAGGTGACTGAGGAGGTCACAGAGGAGGAAGAGGCTGAGAAAGAGGGTGAAGTGGAAAAAGCTGAAGAGAAGAAAGCTGAAGCAGAGGGTGAAGAGGAGGCCAAGTCTCCTGCAAAAGAGGAGGCCAAGTCCCCAGAGAAACCTGCATCCCCCTCAAAGGAGGAGGCCAAGAGCCCAGCTGTCAAGTCCCCAGAGAAACCTGCATCCCCCTCAAAAGAGGAGGCCAAGAGCCCAGCTGTCAAGTCCCCAGAGAAACCTGCATCCCCCTCAAAAGAGGAGGCCAAGAGCCCAGCTGTCAAGTCCCCAGAGAAACCTGCATCCCCCTCAAAAGAGGAGGCCAAGAGCCCAGCTGTCAAGTCCCCAGAAAAACCTGCATCCCCCTCAAAAGAGGAGGCCAAGAGCCCAGCTGTCAAGTCTCCAGAGAAACCTGCATCCCCTTCAAAAGAGGAGGCCAAGAGCCCAGCTGTCAAGTCCCCAGAGAAACCTGCATCCCCCTCAAAAGAGGAGGCCAAGAGCCCAGCTGTCAAGTCTCCAGAGAAACCTGTATCCCCCTCAAAAGAGGAGGCCAAGGGTCCAGCAGTGAAGTCCCCAGAAAAACCTCCATCCCCCTCAAAAGAGGAGGCCAAGAGCCCAGCTGTCAAGTCCCCAGAAAAACCTGCATCCCCCTCAAAAGAGGAGGCCAAGAGCCCAGCTGTCAAGTCTCCAGAGAAACCTGCACCCCCCTCAAAGGAGGCCAAGAGCCCAGCTGTCAAATCCCCTGAAAAGCCCCCAACCCCCTCAAAAGAGGAGGCCAAGACCCCAGCAGTGAAGTCCCCAGAGAAACCTGCACCCCCCTCAAAAGAGGAGGCCAAGACCCCAGCAGTGAAGTCCCCAGAGAAACCTGCACCCCCCTCAAAAGAGGAGGCCAAGACCCCAGCAGTGAAGTCCCCAGAGAAACCCTCAACACCCTTGAAAGAAGAGGCCAAGACCCCAGCAGTGAAGTCCCCTGAGAAACCTGCACCCCCCTCAAAAGAGGAAGCCAAAACCCCATCTGTCAAGTCCCCAGAGAAACCTGCATCCCCCTCAAAAGAGGAGGCCAAGACCCCAGCTGTGAAGTCCCCAGAGAAGCCCCCAACCCCCTCAAAAGAGGAGGCCAAGACCCTGGCTGTGAAGTCCCCTGAGAAAGTAAAGTCTCCTGTGAAGGAGGTGGCCAAGTCTCCACAGAAGGAAGCAGCTCCAGCCAAGGAGCCCACCCCCTCCCCTCCAAAGGAGTCAAAAGCCCCTGCAAAGGAAGAGCATCCCAAGGAGGTGAAGGGTCCCTCCAAGCCTGGAGCTGAGGAGGGCAGGAAAGAGGAAGCTCCCAAGAAGGATGTCCCAGCCAAAGTGGAGGAGAAGCCCAAAGAGAAGGCGGCTGCTGTGCCAGAGCCTGTGGCCCCACAGGTGAAGGAGACCACCAAGCCGGGCCCCAAGCCTGCGGAAGAAGGAAAGGCTGAGGAGGCTCTGCCAAAACCTCAGCAGGAGGTCAGCAAAGCGGCTGCAAAGGAGGCTGAGAAGCCAAAGGCCGAGGAGAAGGTGGAGGAGCCCAAAGCTAAAGCGAAACCCAAAGATGAGCCCAAAGCCAGTAAAGAGCCCCCCAAGGCCGAGGCCCCCTCCAGCAAGGAGGGCAAAGCCCCAGAGCCGGCACCCGCTGTGGGGAAGAAGTGAGCAGAGCCCCAGGCGCCAAAGAGCACCTCTGGGCGCGGGCGCCACTCTGCTCCCCTCTGATGGCTGGGCCCAGGGTGGGGACCCCCGACCAGGCCAGGCTTTACCTTAGCAATATGTCCGTGTGAGAGATGCAGCCCCTCGCTGCCCTGCCCCAGCAGTTTGGCCGATAGCTTCCCTAGCAGAATGTGATATACGCCGAGCGCCACATGTAAACACTTGAATAATAACCGAGGAGAAGAGACCCCAGGGGAACCGACCACCCTTCTCCAAAAAGTGCATTTATTTAATGTATGTGCAATTGATGGATGAGTGCAATGCAGAGCTCTAGCTGCTTGGGACAGGGGCTGGTGGGGTCCTCAGGGTCCTTCCCTGGCCTGGGGGTGATGACTGTTCCTCCGAGCGGTGACCCAGGCTGCAGCCAGCTTCAGTTGGGAGAGGCTGGCTGCTGCAGGAACGCTCACAGACACACGGTGCACTAGGAACCTCAGCCCACTGTTGTTTGCTTTCTGTGCAATAACCAAATAAAGTGCTTACAGAGACACCCTGGCTCTGCTGGCCTCCTGTCTGGGTGGGAGGGAGACATGGTGGGAAGGTGGGAAAGCCTGGCCTGGGGGGCTGGTATCTGTCACCCAGGGCTGGGGGGGGGGGGTGTGTGTGTGACATGGGGCTTTCTGGGGCCCCAGCTGCCTTCCCCAGAGGACAGCCCAGGCTAGCCCTTGCAGGGTGAGCCCACCCCATGGCAGGCACAAAGGGCCCTGTGTCCTGGTGGGCTGCCTGCACAGGGGCTGGAAACAGGGCCAGCCCCCGCTGCTCTGCGAAGGATTTCAGTGGTTTGGTTTTTGCCTTCCTTCCCTTTTTAAGGCGCAGCTCCCCGGGGGCTGGTAGGCCCTGGTTTAACCCGAGTGCTGCAGCACTGTGCTGACTGCAGGTACTGCACAGAGAGGGTCTGTCTCTGTCAGCCTTCCTGGGGCAGAAATCACCCACAGGGGAGAAGTGGAGATGCTGGCAGCCAGGAGGGATGATGGCCTTGGGAGTGGGGACAGGACCCACAGCAGGGAGCTGCAAGATGCCAGAGAGGGGGCACATCCCAACTTTCTGCCCACCAAGCAGGGCAAGCTGGGGTGATGGGATTCCCACCCCAAGCCCTGACCCCTCACACGGTGCCATGAGGTCCTGCCTCTCACAGGACACTGCTCTGCTCCCACACCAAGCCCAGGGAAGCAGCGAAGCCCCCCCCTCATTGCGGGGTTTGTGCCGAGTCAGCTAGCTCACAGCCGGCACAGGCAAGGACAGGCTCGGGCTGCAGTGCGGGCTCTGGAAAGGGACTATTTTTAGTCATCTGGGTTTTTAGCCATCTCAGTTCCGCGGTGCCGAGGCCCTGCAGTGGGGAGGGAAGGCCAGAGGCAGGCAGCGGCCCAGGCAAGGGGATGTACCAGCAGCAAGATCCCTGCCAGAGCCCAGAGACACAGGACAGGACTTGCTGCAGCCCCCATGGGTCCCCCCCAACATCCCAGTCCTCCACACAGATGGGGCACACACACGCTTTTCCTTCAGTCCAGCATTTAATCCCTTTGGCTAAAAAATCTTCATATGAAACCCAAAACCTCAGAAAAGAAACTGAAATGGTGGGATGGGGATGCTCCAACCCTGCAGACAGGACGAGGCCCAGGTCAGAGCCAGTGCCCAGGGGGTGCTCAGCGATGGCTGAAGAACCCCTGAGGGTAGTTGAACTTGAAGGGCTTCAGGCGCATGGGCCCCCTGGAAGAGAAGGAGAGGCTGACCCACAGGCATCAGGAAGCCCATGGCACCCACAGAAAAGGCCTGGTCCCACAGTACTGCCGAGCCGCGGGGAGCAGATCCCCACAAGCAGCTAAAGGAGAGGCTTCAAGGTTGGCACCAGGTCAGGCGAGGCCATGCTCCAGGGGACAGCAGTGCCACCAGCGTCCCTGTCACCACCCTCAGCCCCGGCCCAGCTCCTCACTGCCCCAGGGTCCCCCATGACACCAGGCTCTCACCTGACAAGACGCAGACACATCTTCTCCTGGGGAAACTCCTTGGGCCCCTCCACGCTGGGGTCGTGGGGCTCCGTCTCCAGGTAGACATCCAGCACCATGCACAGGCGCTGCAGCTGGTTGGTGAGGAGCTGGTAGCCCGGTTTGGGCCCCCACAGCTCCTTGTAGTTCACGTTGACCTCGCTCTCCATGGCCTGGCAGAGGGACCAGTATAGCACAGGCTTGGGTCTGTGCTCTACCCTCCCAGGACCCACAGCTGCATCCAGCAGGTCTTGTGGGCCTGCCCTCAGCTACCTGGCCACCAGCTCACTTATGGACACAGAACCACTAGGAACACCCCCCAAAAGCCAGCAGTTCTCCAGCCTCCTCTCCTACTGCCCCGAGTTACCCGAATGTTGTCATCGTTGCTGCTGGTTCGCTCTCCTTTCCAGTTCAGGCAGAGGCTGAAGACAGGCGGCAGTGTAGAGTAACCAGGGTTAAGGACCACAGCGGCCTGGAGCTTGGCTGAGCAGGGCAGGGAAGAAATGTCACCCACAGCCCACAGGGCCTCCAGCTGGGGGGATTTCCCATGAAGACCCCCAGAAGCTGCCCTGGGGCTGTCCAGTGTAGGAATTAGCAACAGCCAGGGGACGGAAATGTGCCTACCTGTTCCTCTTTCTATCAGGGCCATGTAGTAGAGGTGAGTGTCTTCAGCCAAGCCGGCCTCTATCACATCTTTAGTGTAGGGCAGCTCCTGCGAGGAGAGACAAGAGGAGAAGTGAGCAGCTGCTGGCGCCATGCGGGAGCTGGAAGGCTCACGCTCGGCACCTACCGCATAATCTTCATAGGGAATAGCAGCCCACTTCACCAGGCGCGAGACAATCTTGGCAGGGAAGAGATGCTGGCACTCACTGGAGACTGGCACAACGCCGTGCTCTGAAACCAAGGACAAGGCCACCTGAGCAGGGCTGGGGACAGAGCTCTGTCACTGTCCTGCAGGTGGGGATGCTCCAAAACCTGGGGACATCATTATCCTTCCAACACCTTTGTCAGGTGCCAAGAGAGGAGCAGTGGAGGCCTCGGCTGTGATCCCACTGGAGCTCGCAGCCTTGGCAGCGCATACCTGGCCTTCTCAACAGGCACAGGACATGCGTGGGTGTGTGGTTCACCTCCCACCATGTCCCAAATCAATTCCCGGCGCAAGGATGGCCAGTCCCAAAGGGGTGCTGGGCATCAAGAGGGGGCACAGCCTTCCTCTCCCACCAAAAACAGGGCAGCCCTTGCAGCCCCGCTACTGCCGAGGACAGAGGGAACAACTGGGAACACTGAGGGTGGCACTGCAGATGTGTAGCACCATTAAAGGTGACATCAGTCAGCTCTCCTCTGCAAGAGGACCCTACTACTGCACCCCCTGTCCCCAGGCACAGGGTGGGGAGCCAGGCACTCACCAAGGGACGCAAACTGCTTGTGAAGAGCCAGGCGGGACTGCAGCCTTGTCCGCAGCAGCTTCACAGTCAGCTCCATGTGGCTGGCACTCAGCGAGTTGTCCGCAGTGACTGTGTGCTGCAGGCAGGAGTGGCCGTCACCATCGCATCAGCCTGTGGGCCCTCACTGGGGACCCCATGGTCCAGAAGCCACCCCACCCAGCCACAGGGACAGGCACACAGTTGAGTCACTGCTTAGACTATCACATGCGACAGATCAAATACGTTGGTGTGGCCCTGCGGCACAGATTTA
Organism: Pelecanus crispus; assembly: GCF_030463565.1. Classification (NCBI taxonomy): domain Eukaryota; kingdom Metazoa; phylum Chordata; class Aves; order Pelecaniformes; family Pelecanidae; genus Pelecanus; species Pelecanus crispus. The sequence goes on along the minus strand of NC_134653.1, from coordinate 23,695,534 downwards.
CCCCAACTGAGCCTATCCCAGCCAAGGCTGCACCAAGGTCTGGGAGCGGCTGAGTGCCAGCAGGAGCTCTGGGGTCTGCGGGGACAGGACAGGATGTGACAACCACCCCCAAAACCTCCCAAAGCCCAGCTTGACGTTCTGGGGGAGACAGGAGGGGAGGAGGTGTGACATACCTGAGGTTGATCCTTGGGGAAATGCAGGCCGCCCAGCTTCTGCACCCACACATAGGGGTGCCCCAGCTCTGTCACGTAGTCACTCAAGGTCAGGATGCTGTGGGGACAAGGAAGGGTTATGCCACCCCAGATCACGCCCCCACCATCCCCCCCCGACCTGCTCTGCGAGCCAGCCGGAAGGAGCAGGTGCTTCTTTCACCTGCACCCCAAGCCATGCCCGGTGAGCCCACCCGATGCCCACTGGCAGGACACCGGCTTCCCAGCCACTGAGCCCTCCAGGACACACTGGAGAGGGACATGCCGTGCCAGGAGCAGGGCACTCACACCAACTGCCTGGGTGAATCTGCCCCAGCTGTGTGGGGCAGTGCCCCACTCACCCCACTTTATCGAACTGGAACTGGTTGGCCGGGTTGGGTGTTTTCCTCCCATGGTCTCCTGGATAGAGGCAGTTGAGGAGGGAGTCTGGGGAGAGCAGGTCACTGGCAAGAGGAGGGAAGAGATCAATCAGCAGCAGCCTGGGCTCCATGTCTCTCTAGGGCAGCCACTAACAGGCTCCGAGCCCAGAGAAGGGGATTACAAGCTCCATGAGTTGGGTTTCAAGACCAGAATGGCTTTCCCCTAATTCCAGTCTGAAAGGAGATCTGTCTCCTCCTTGGCTGCACGGAAGATAGAAATCACAGGGCACCAGCTCCCCAGTTTCCCAGGAAGCTGCTCAATCCAGTGTGTTAACTCCAAAACCGCTGATGTGTATGGAGAAAACAACACCAGCATAGGCAGGGCACGGCCTGATGGCTGTTTGCCACCCAACAAGCTTAAGCAGAGGAATTCTGCTTAATGAAACAAAATTCTTCATGTCTAACTGTACTCGCAAGCCTGACCAAGCATAAAGGGCTGTAGGATTTGGGGTTTGGCTCAAAGCCACAGCCTCACTGGTTGTGAGGGAGGGAGCACCCTGCATGGGAGCCCTGCAGAGATACTCCAGCTACTGTCACAGAGGGGTTTTGGTACCTATAGGGAAAAGAGAACCCCAAGAGGATTGAGCGGCCTCATATGGGACAGGCTGGGAGGCAGCACTTGCTTCCAGGTAGCCCAGACCAGCCTTTCCCACCTCCCTCTTCCTCAGGCACCTCTTCCTGGCCCAGGGAGGGCCACAGGAGAGCCAACAGCTGATCAGAGCTCCCTGGGCAGGCTCCCACAGCTGCCATTTCAGCTACTCCTCACACAAATCAGGCTCCAGCAGTCTCTCGGGAGCCCAGGGAGAGGCAGCTGCATCTCCGGCACTCAAGACAAGGTGACCTGCAGAGCAGGCAGGTGAAGGAAGCTGCCAGGCACAGGCTGCAGGAGGGAGGAAAGCAGTTCAGCTGCAAGAGGGTGATTGAATGTGACAAGGAGAGGTTCTCCCCCAGCTCCTGACAGGTGTGGCACTGCTCCCCTAAGAGGTTCCCAACCTCCCTGCCCCTGGCTTGTCATGACAGAGGGAGAGGAGGGGGATGCTGCCTGGGCTGTGGTGGCCTGGCAGGGCTCTTGGCAAGGCCCTGGAGCGAAGGGCAAGGATAATGCAGGGCAGAGGATGTACAAGATGAAAGCCCTCCCCAAAGGCAGAGATGGAGCTGTTGCTCTTTGGCAACTCCTTTGCTCACCAAAAGACAAGCCAAGACAGCACTTTGAAACTGCAGCTCTGCACAAAGGCCCTTAAGGTGCCACAGGCAAGGCACGGTGAGGGACTGAGGTTAAAACCTCACCTGCTGGGAGCAGGCAACTGGGCGTGGAGTGCCCCTGGCCCACTGGGCACAGGAGCTACAGCTCAGCAGAGGGACATTGCCACCACATGCTGCTCTTGGCACTACATCGCTCTGCCAATGGGTCACTCTGAACAGAGCATGGCAGGGCATTCATGGCAAGCGGAGGGGTCACTGCCTGATGGGCTCAGTGCCCCCAGGGCTCTCCTTACCCAGCACTGATGGCAGTTGTCATCTCAACAGCAGTGGTCACCTTGGCTTTCACCGTCATGACGTTGAGGTTCATCAGGTAATAGAACGTCAGGTGAAGCACGTTCTCATCTGCACCAACAGAGAAGGGCAGCATTGCTGTCTGCTCTAGCTCGAGCACTCTGCAGAGGGGCATATATATACATGCCCCCCCTGCTAGGACAACACCAAATGGTGCAGAGAGGCAACATGGGGAGTAACTGGCAACCGATGCACTGTAACCTCTAACACTGTCCCATCAGTATTTGCCAGGCATTATCTGTCAGGCCCAAGACCCCACCACAAAAGAGAAAAGCTCCCAACTAGAGAGAGGAAGTTTCAGAGCAAGGTCACCCCACTCACGAGGGCAAGAGGAGCTCTGGAAGACAGAGCTGATAAACCACCTTGTTCAGTCTACCCTGGAAGGCCACGCTCATTCCTCTGGGGCAGCAGGGCTGAGGGCAAGAAAGCCTCTCTGCACCCCAAGCTCTCCCCGAGGATCCCACGCTGCTGCCAGGTTGCTCCCTGACCTGCTGTCATGCACCCTTGCGCACTCTCCACCAAGAGCCACCAGTACCTGCCTACCTTTGCACTTCAGGTCGACAGTGACAGACAAGGGGTGCCGCTTGAGCATCTCCTTGCGCTTGTCGTCCAGCTGCACACCCAGGGTGGGCCTGCGCCGCTTCTGGGGAGGGTGAAACAGAGCTGTCAGACCCTTCATACTGCTCCTCAGGAACCCTCGGCCCCGACCCTCCTCTCCCACTGCTCTTCCCTTTCCACCAGTCTAGTTCCCCAATCCCCCAGCACAGCAGCCACAGAGCAGCGCTGAGGAGGGAGGAGAGCTGGAAACCCTTGCCCTGCTGCAGGGCAAGGACAAAGCAGCTCTGGTTCCTGTCATTCCTTCAGCTCCCAGGAGCACCCCTGCCCCTGTGAGACAGGGCAAGGACCTGCTGGCCTCAACAGCTTCCCCACCTGAGGGGCAGAAGCTGAGACCCTTCCCTTCACCATTCCCCACAGCAACAGCCTAATACAGCAGGTGCTGCTGCTTTGTGTGGGGAGTGGTGGCAGAGAACTCCTGTGGGCTTCAATGCTGGGGGCATCCAGCGCCTACGGCCTCTCCCCAGCATCCAGAAGTTACAACTTGTAGGACCTAAACACCGCCTCGAGGGAGCACTGAACAACCTCCGGTGCAGAGTTCAGCTTAACGCTTTTGGCAGATGGCAGGGGACAGACACACAACCCTCCCCACTGGATGCCAGCCTCCCCAGCCTGAGGCTATTTATACAAAGTGGAACAGCTCCAGCCGGAGAGCTGAGAGGCGGCCACTGCTGCCGGATGCGATGCAAGCATGGTGGGACATGAGCCAGGTAGATTTGTACCCTCACTCTCCTGCATTCGGGACAGGAACTGGAAATGGCACCTCTCCCCTCTCAAGAAACAGCTGCATTTAACATCAGTGCACCTACACACACTCTCGCAGTGTGTAGGGACTAGTTCCCAGCCCCACTCAGGCCCAGCTCTGCCAGCACCTCCCAGTTAGTAGGCACGGATCGGTTTGCCCATGATACGGCATTGGGAGAGGACCCAGAAGGGGACAGTGGTATCCCTTACCGTGGTCTGCTCCTCCTCCGCATCAGAATCACTTTCGTCATCTGTGCAAAGAGAGGGGAGTAAGTGGGACCGCCTGGGGCTCAGCAGCTTTCCCACTACCAGCCCCTTCTCCCAGACCACAGCTCCCCAAGACATCACCATCTCCCTAAAAGCAGGGCCCTAGCAGGATGCAGACACACAGGAACATGCCTCCAGTACCAGGGGTCACTCCAACAGATGAGGGGCTGCGAACAACTCTCAGGAAGGGGAGCTGGGGACAGAGGGGATCAGCTGCCAGGGACTTTGGCCAGCAGCGCAAACACCAGGCACTGCACCATTTCAGCACCCACCCAAAAACCCACCCGCTTCTCTACCCAACTCCTCTGCCTACAAGCACAGTGCATCAGGCATCCTGCCTGTGGCAACACCACCCCAACTCACCCTGTGAATCCTCAGGTGGCTTGTACAGGGCTTTGGCTTCCTCTACACTCCCCTCAATGGCCACCACAAGCTTCTTATCTACAGAGGAGACACAAAAACTAAGCTACAAACCCCACTTCTGTATGGGAAAGGCAGTTAGAAGCAGACCTGCCCCAGAAAGCTCCTGGTTCATGGCTGCATGAGGCAAAGTCTAGTGGCAGAGGATGCTCAAATGAAGGGTCAGTAGGAAGAGGCACTTGTCCAGATGGCTCCATAGGGCCACCGCAGGGCTGGATCTCCTGCATAGGATGGGATCAGAGGAGGGAAAATGCTGGGTTTTGAGGGACTGTCCCTGGAAACTGTAAATGCCAAATCTTTATCAAGAGCCAAGAGGGGTTGGGGTCTGGCTGGCACAAGCAGGGAGCAAGGAGCTGGGTCATCAGGGCTACAGGTACTCATTAGCAGGGACGTGGTGTGGCCAAGTGCCACAGCGTGGTCCTTCCATGCTCCTCTGACACCTGCCCCACTCCCAGAGCGGCATGAGAGCAGGTGGGATTGCAGCTCTCATGCTATGCTATAGCCCTCTCTGCACAGGAGATGCAGACAGCCCAAGGGGATCTTGAGCCCTGCTGGGAAATCCCTCCCGACTCAGGGAGGCTTCAGAAAGCCCCTTGAAATACAAAGCTGCCTAAGGGGACGAAGGTTTTCAGGTGAGCTGTGGGGAAGGACCTCTGCAAGGGCAGGCAGAGGTACTGCCTGCTCTGGAGTCACCATGGGTGGCACAACGTAGCACCCACCCATGGGGTGACAGCCCTCGGGAGGCCGCATCAGCACCGAGCCAGATCATAGGCTGCAGGGATGTCCCTGCCGACCTTGAGAAGGGGGGGCAGAGGTGAGAAGCAAGCTTCCCAAGCAGTTCTTCCAGTGAGGGAGCTGAGCAAACAAGGTTTCAAATGCTGCTGCCTCATTGTACTGGCCCCGGGGCCACCCTGCTGCCCTGGAATCCCGCAGCAGAGCAGATGAGACAAAAAGGACCTCCCAAAGTGTCCCCAGACCAGTGCTTTCTGAAAGCAGGAGTGAAGTCTGGCCCATGGGGGGAACATTGCCCCCCAGCCCTGGCTGGTGACAGCCCCTCGTGGTGTCACCGAGGACTGCGCTCCCCCTTCAGTGCTCACCACAAGCCTGACCGTAGGCACTGGCTTGAACGAAGAGGACGTAGAGAGGCGGCGGGAGGTGTCGGGCTGTCTCATACTGTTTGTGTGCCTGGTCGAAGGGCATGAAGAGATACTCCTGGACAGGCAGGGAGGCCTGGGGGAACAAGAGGGCTAACCTTTGCCACTGCAAACAGAACAGTTCACCCTCCTCACACCCTCCTTCACCCCAAGCTGGCAAGTGGGAGACTGGAAACAAGCACAGCAGCCGCGGTGCAGGGTTAAATGCAGCCATGGGCACGGCGAGCCCCCAGGGAAGGGCTGGCAGCTCTCCTTTGCTGGAAAACTTTTGGATCTGAAAATAACCCAGTTCCTTCTCCTGTTCTTCCCTCCTGAGGCAATCACAAGGGGCTAGAACTGTGTATCGCTCTCCAGGGAAAGGCCCACTTAATGACTCCTGCATCCACAGTTTTGCAGGAATTGCCGCATAAACAAGGAGACTCCAGAGGAGTCTTGGCACGAGGCAGATCTAGCCCTCGTCCACGCTGACTGGGAGTGAAACATCTCCAAAGCACAATCAACCCGGGCATTGCAGCTCTCTAACACAGCCCTCGGAGCATGACTCCAGCTCAGCCCCGAAGGCCTTCTCCCCTTCCTGCAGAGCTCAAGTACCTGCATGATGCTGTTGAGTCGAGGCTGGAGGCTGCTCAGATACTCCTTCTTCACCTCAATCTCCTTCAGGATCTTCTCCTTGCTGGTCAGGCACTCCTTGTACTTCTCTGCCAGCCTAGGGGTGGGAATTTGGTTACCGCCACACATCACAGCTACAAAGCCTGCTGGGGCCTGCCTGGGTCACAAGCCCCAGCTCTCCTGATCTAACAAAAGTCACTGCAGGAACCAGGAGAGCTCAGACATGGTGACAAACAAAGACCTCCTAATGCCAAGGGCAAGTGGAGGCAGAAAGGAACTGATTAGAGCTGGAAAATGAACAGGGAGAGAAAGTGGAAGCTCAACCTTGTGCTGTGCTCTGAGAAGGGACAGCAGCCAGATCTTCCCTCAGCAGACCCACTCCCACGCCAGCCTCTGCTGCCAGCAGCCACGCCAACGGAGCCCTGCTGACCCCACCAAGCTCCTGAAGAGGCTTTTCCACTTCGTATCACCAGAGTCGCTTCATGTCACATCAACTCCTTAGTCAAACTTGTGAGACTTGAGTTTTAATACACTAGCAAGTCCTCCTCTGTAACTGCATAAGAAAGCCCAGGAAAACGCACGTTCACCATGACCCTCTGAGCACTCGATATGCTCATGTTTAGGGGGAACATGTTAAATCTCCTTATTGCTGCTGACTGCACCCTCTTGCCCAGGAGAAAGCAGCAGCAGGGAAAGCTGCATAAAGAGGTGTGCTGCCCAGCACAAGCCACCACCACGGCAGGGGGAACGGTGGTCTCGGGGGCTCATGCACTCTCCTCTCAGGACCCTGCTCCCCACCAGACAAGAGCACCTGCAGCACAGAGGACCTCCCCACCCCGAGGGGGAGCGACAGACCTGACATTGCAGGACTGAAATGCTTCTGTTTCCAAGCGAAACTGTGTTTGTGTTGGGTCAACACACCCCAACAAGCTCCGACACAACACAGTTTTGAAGTTCAGCTTTCAGACGCCTCTACTGAGCTCCCGAGCTAGTCAGAGCAGCCAAGATCCCTGTAACGCCGTTAAAGAGGCACCTTTCAGAATAGAGTCCAAGACAAATCCAGCGCGCCACAACATGACAGTTACAGATGGACACTAACAACCTCAGCAGCATCAGAGAGTGCCCCAAAGCACTACCAGCATCTGCTCTTGAGGCAGCTGAAAGGGCTATTTCCCACAACAGTGGCGAGTAGTGAACGGTGGCATTCCCTAGATACTGTGGGGTGAGGGCTGGGAATTGCAAGGCTTCTCAGCAACTCAACATGCAACTGCGGGACAGGCTCAGTTCAGCTTGTCTTTGCCCTCTACACAGTTTACACTGAACAACCATTTTTAAGGAGAATTCTCAAGACATCTCTGGGTTGAATGCTCCTCTGCAAGTGTGTGCTGCAGGCAGAGCTGTCTGGAGGATCTCAGCTGTAGCACAAACAGCTGCCTTCCACCAGACAAAAGAAGCCGGGTTTGAGCTGAAGGGTCTGGGAAAGGCAAAGCATGAGGCATTAGAGCCATGCAGCACCCACCTGCAGCACCTCTTGCTAGTCAGCTCTGCTGAGCTGCCCTGCTCACACAGCACCTACCGGCAGGTTCAGACTGATCTTTCTAGAAGGCTGGTCTCAGCTGCTGCCTGGGTGGAAAAGCTGCTGGCCATTATCAAAACACAGGAACATTGCATCATGTTTGCTTTTTGCATGGGCCAGGAGTCGATGGAGCAGCTGAGTCACCAGCTGAGGGACCTGGGGAGTTAGAGCCCGCACTGAGGTGGTGGCTGCCAGCACCAGGACAACAGCACCCGTCACAGGGCAGTGCAGATGAGACGGGCACTGCACAGGCAGCTCTCCACTGTGGCAAGCGTTAGGAGCACAGGCAGGCAGGAACAGCAGCAGCACCAGGCTGTACCACCAAGCCAGGCTGGCTTAATTTTGCTCCTTGCACCACAGCACATTAGACAAAACACTTTGCCCTACGTGGCACATCTTGCAGAACCAGGTTCTGGATGGAAGCGCATAACCGCCCATCCTTCAATATCACCCCTATGGTGGGTGGCATCCCTGTTCCTTGCTGTAAGAGCCTCCAAGCAGACGCTGAGGAAACATCAAGCTACAGAATTAATTTTCTTCCTTTGATAGCCAAAAGCCAGAGCCGACGTTCATTGCTGATGTTATGCCATAAGATAACGTGGGCTTATCAGGAGAGCCAAGATGTCTTTCCTGTCATCACCCAGAGCACAAGGTGCAGTCCCAGCCAGTCAGCCTCTCTTGCACAGCGGCTGTGGCTGGCTCAGGGCTCTGCTCGTGCTGGTTTGGAGATTGCTCTGCTCCCCAGGGTCCCCCAGGGCTCTCTTTCATCAGGCAGGTGAAAGAAAACTCCCTGTTCTATGAAACAAGGATCTCACCAAGTCCAGGTCTATACAAAGAGTGATCCTCCATGCTGAGGGCTCAGTTACACAACAAATCTGTCACTTGTTGTATGCTGATTATTTCAAGAGAACGTTAAAACCTGTATCACCCATGTTTACTTCACCCAGTAGCCATGCAACTCACTCCGGGGGTCTGTTCGGAGTGCAGCAGGCTGACACCGAACTGAGACGTCACTGACCCACCTCTTGCGCTGCTCCAGCTCCCAGTCCAGGCGGGCCAGGGTCTGCTGGTGGGGCTCAGACAGGGTGATGGCAGGCCGGCTGATTTCAGCGGGGGCCTCTTTGTAAAACTCCTCCAGGCTCACCAGTTCAATTTCTTCATGTTTTGACCTGCAAGGACAGATGGATCAGATCATGGAAGGGTGGGAAATGCCGCATCAGGGCCAAAGAACCACGCCTCACAGGAGAGCGGTCAATGCCAGTGCCCTGTGCCCCAGCTTCACTCTGCTAAATGAAACACCACAGCATCAGTGAGCTGAACCACAGCAGAACTCAGCAGAGGAAAGGTCTGAACAGGGTCTTTCCGTTCATGGAGACACCTTCCTTGCACAGTTAACCAAAGCACTGTTTAGAGGCATCAGCCTAAATACAGCCCTCCCGGCAGCAGCTCAGAGCGCTGCCTATGCAACACGCATGATGGAATGCTTGACTTTTGGAAGAAAACTCCTGATACATGGAGGCCAGAGAGTCCTTGAAGAGACCAGCGTGGCCACATCTTTGACATTTACACATTTTCTCCTCCACTGTCCCTCTATCACAATAGATGTCTTCTTCCCTCCTCCCTACATGAGCCTTTTCCCTTGTGTTCCAGCACAAGAACTCTGGGACACTCCATCTCCCGTGCATGGTGGCATCTGGAGCACCTGCTCTCCTCCTGCAGCGTGCTGAGGCAATGTGGCAAGAGATCCCAAACATTGGAGGCCTCCACCCCATCTCAGACACGCAGTCGCTCCCTCTCCTTCCCAGCCAAACTCACTTGAACTCCAGGCATTTAGTGATCTCTTTCTGCAGGTGCATCACTTCATAAAGCAAGTTCTGGAGCTGCAGGTGATACGCGTCAACCTTCTGCTTTGCCTGAAACACAGACATAGCCAGAGCAGGGGATGAAGCTCTGTTACCTCCTTCCCTCCCAGCAAACACACCCCGAAAGGGAGTCACCAACACACCCTCCTCCTCACCATACCAGCTAGGGACAGCGGGTTTTAGGGTATGCAACAATTTTTTTAGGGAAAAAAGACATTTTCAAGGGCTGGGAAACCAAACAATCGTGACATCAAACTGATTCTGCTCCCTTCCAGCACATTTCAGGGACAAAGCACAGAACAAGGCAGACCTGCCGGGGCACACAGGCCGAGTCCCCTCCCATCCCTGTGCCTCAGTTTCCTCAGTGGTACAATGAAAATGAGCGTTGTTCACTAACTGTGAAAACCTCTCCAAGAAGTCTGCATAAGGAGCTTTGGGGCCAACCGTATACATGGTTCTCAGGCCTGCAGCACACCAGGCTCTCAAGACAGAGCCTTCTGACTCCCCGTTACATTTGAGACAGAAGCAGATACCGCTCCTTCATCATTCATTATAATTACAGTTTCCGCTGCACCACAGTGGAGTCTCCTGATAAACATCCAATTCGAAAATCAGGACCTGACTGGTGTTTAATTCCTCCCACACATCCCTACACAGAACAGGCAGAAATGGCACCATCTCTGACCCCACTAAATCCTGACCTGTATTCATCACCCCCCCAGCTCCCTCTATACCTCGTGTGTTTGATCTCTCCCTTTCTTCAGCCGAATATGAGCCAATCGGTTGAGCTTCTTCAGGGTCATGAAGTGGACACAGCTCTGAATCCGCCGCTCGTCAATCTCCGAAGCCTGAGCGGCAGGAGAGAAGTCTTTGAAGCAGGAGAGACACCTCTCACCACAAAGCCCCTTTGCTGCAGGCGCTTCCTGCGAGTCCTGTCACAAAGGGGGCTCCACGCTTCACTAAGGAGCCACAATTAATGTCACCAGGGCTTCTGAGGGAGCCTCCCACTGCCAGACTCACAGGTCACCCACTAGAAATAAATGGGGGGGAGGTTTCCAAGCTCACTCCAGTGACTTTTCGCGGCAGTAGGAACAGAGGTGTTTGAGCTGGAAGCGCCCACGATGCTGTGCAGAGGACAGTGCGGGTGGTTGCAGCACAAGCCCTCCCCAGCCACAGCCAAGGCTGACAGGCCTCTGTGGGACAGGAGAGCCCGGCCACCCCTCTGCAGTCAGCAGTGACTCAATTCCTCCCCCAGCAGCCCCTGACCCATCAGCACAACCCATGAGGAGCCCAGACACGCTTCAGAAGAACTCAGTCTGCATAATGTCTACTCAGTCAAGACCAATGCCTCAGCTAAATTGTATTTTACTTTATTTAAGGGAGGCTGTTCCATTTTCCTGACTCTCTCCAGAAGACATCACGGCTGCTGCTCCCATTCCTCTCAGATTAAGGAAAAACATCAAAGAACAGAACACGTTAAATCAAGCACTGAGGCTTCTCCTTACGTTGTCCTTGATGCCTCTGCTCTTCAGCTCCTGGATTTCTGCCATCAGTCTCTGAAGCTCCTGGCAAGTCTCTCTGTAGAGTTCGTAGTCTTTGATGGGGTCACGGAGATCCACCTCGCACTCCTCACTGTAGTACCTAACATCCTGCAAAGACAGAAAGCACTTTCTATGGCTCATTCCTTCTACATTCTCTGGAAAGAACACTGGGAAACAAACTGCTGGGTCTCAGTTCCTGGCTCTGTCCGTTAATCCCACGCCCGAGGAGACTTTACACACAGGAAAAGGACTCCATTAACAATCCTGGACACAAACACCACCAGGCGTTAAAATGCCTGGGGAGTTCATGTCGCCTTGTACACAGTCATTGTAAGTTTAAACCAGTATCTGTCCTGCACCAGGTATATCCAAATTACTACAGCAGATAAACTGGGGAAGGTGACTACTACTTCAACCCCAGTCTCCACTTTGGCTGAATCCAGGTTACCCTGCTGCTCACGGGAGTGTTTTAAGGCAACCTGCAAACCCACATGGGACATTTCAGCCTTGTACTTACTCTCCCTATGTCTCAAGAGAAAGGTTTGACTCCCTCAATGCTGTGTTTCCTGAAGGAGACAGGAGCAAGTTCAGAAATTCACAGCAGGAGTTTCAGAGGCACTGGGAACTGGCTCACCTCGGGGGGAACAGCCCCACAACTTCCCAAAGGGGAGAATAAGTCCAGCAAAGAGCAGGTGTGAGAACAGCCCTTTGTAAGGCAGGAGGACACAAGCACCCTGCCGCAGCAGGCAGGCTCTGCCTGTGCATGTGGGCAGCCAGGAGCCCTACCTGGTCAGCATCGGCCTTGCCCCGCTTGCCCTCCTGCAGGCCCCCATCCGTGCGGATCACCTTGGGTTTCCTCTTCTTGCTGGAGTCCGACGACATGGCGCTGCCAGTCAAGGACTGGGGGACGAGAGGCAAAGCCGTCGTCCGTGGGGCCCCGCAGCTGCCTGGGATGGGGGCTATCCCGGGCTCCCTTCCGCCAGCTTGCCTTGGCCTCCGCAGACTCCCAGCCCAGCGAGCCCCTGCACCTCCTCCCCACCCTGCACCCCCCAGCCCCTTCCCGCCCAGCCAGGCCCAAGCCTTCTGCCCCCCAGCCTCCCCCACCCCGCCTCTCAGCCCCCCCCCCCCCCCGACCCCCAGCGCAACGAGCCCAGGGGCCTCCGCTCCACCGGAGCCCCCCCAGACCCCCAGCACACGAGACCAGGGACGCCCCCAACCTCGGCTCGGCCCCGGCCCCCCCGGGCCGGCCGCTCCCCGGCTCACCGCGCCGCCTGCCCCGGCGCCGCCCGGAAGTGACGCCCGCGGAGCGAACGAGCGCGGCGCAGAGCGGCAGACGCTGAAGGGGCCCCCTAGCGGACACCACCACCCGGAGGACTGCGTGCCACGCGCGGCAGGGGGCGTGGCCCCCGTAAAGGGGCGGGGTCACGGGGGCAGCCCTGGGGAGCGGCTCCCCCCACGGTGGGGACAGCCGTGGGCTTGGGGGGGTCCTGGTACAGAAGGGCACCTGCAGGCATGGGGGGGGTCCCCAGTGGCACTGGGGGTGTCCACGGGCTTGGGGGGGAACATGACCCAACCGCGGTGTATCAGGGCACCCATGGGTGGGGGTCTTCCGGTGCAGGGTGTCCCCTCTTGGTGCAGGGGGCACCCATGGCATGGGGCAGCTCGTCACCGTGGGTGAGACCAGGTTGGGGGGGGGGTCTGCTCCCCATGCTGGGGGGGGGGGCCAAGCACCCCCAGCCCACCCCTCCCCAGAGAGGGCCAAGCTTTGGCATATTAAATATTTAATTGGCGATGTGCCGCAGTCGGGCAGGCTCCCAGCAGGAAAGGCACCCACCGGGCCCATCAGGAATAATTAAGACCCCCCCACCTCTGCATCCTGCCCACCCCCCCGCCCCGGGCAGCGCTGTCCCCTGCCACACCCCAGGGACCCGCTGCAGGATGGGGGGTCCCGCCCTTCCCCTCTCTGGCCGCAGACCCCTCCCTGCTCTCATCCCTCACAGGGCACCCCAAAACAGGGCTGGGGGGAAGGAGAGCCAGGAGCTGTGAGAAAGCAGAGACCCCCAGTCCTTCCCCAGCAGGGCCGGGGCGCAGGCAAGGAGCCAGGCAGACGCCCCGGCGTGGACCCCCGCTCACTGCAGGGGTGAGATCTTCAGGGGAATCATTATCCGCGACTCCATGGTACGGATCAGCGGGACTGGAAAAGGAAGCGAAAGAGAGGTGAGGGCAGGGGGTCCCTAGAGAGGGCAGGGGGTCCCCAGCGAGGGCAGGGGGTCCCGCTCACCTGTGTAGTACACATTCTCATCCCAGCCCCTCTTCCTCCAGGCTGCATTCCTCGTCTCCTCCCGGGACTGCAGGTCCTTGTAGGCTGCCGGGAGGGGATGGAGTTGGCACCTAGGGCCCCCCCATACCCAGCCCCCATGCTGGGGGTACCCAGGGGGTGACGCAGGCAGCAGGCAGCCTGCTTACCCCAGAGGTGATGCACGACGTACAGCTCCCCGATCTGGGAGAAGAACCCGCCAACTGCCTCCTGGTTCTCCTGCCGGTACTTAATGGCCCGAGCCCTGGCACACAGCAGGAGAAACATGGGAGGGGGGAGCTGCCCGAGCCCCCCCCCCCCCCCCCCCTCCAGGGGGACCTTTTCCCACCTTGGCTCCCTCTGCACCAGGAAAACAGTTGCTTACCAGTTGTTGCCCCATTCAATCATGGTCCCTGGCTGGAAATAGAGGGGAAAAAAAACCCCAACAAAAAAACCCAGAGTGAGCAGCCAGATCCCACCTGCTCTCTCTGCTCAGAGGTCTTCTCACCAAGGAGGGAGGAATGTGGGGGGCTGCCCCCCAAAACACTGGGCAGGACCCCCTGCCCCAGGGTTATATCCATCTGAAGGCCGCCTTAAGGTGCAGGCTGGCCCCCGCAGCCACTCACCTTCAGCTTGTAGGTCCTCAGCTCGTAGATGTTGGGTCCCTGGCGGGGCAGGGGCTCATTCCAGAAGCTGAACTCCAGGAGCAGCTGGTTCCTGCGGGACAGCAGCATGCGGCTCCTCTCCTTGCGGAAGTCCAGGTACTCCTGGGGACAGCCCCAGCCGGGGGTTTTGGGGTGGGGGCAAGCGCGACCCAGGCCAGGGAAGGCAGGCAGAGGTGAGGGGCAGAGCTTGGGCAGCTCGCCCCAATCCTGGCAGTACCTTATTCTGCTTGAGCTTGTTCATGCAGTCCATGAGGGCCGGGTACCCGCCCGAGAAGCGCCAGAGGTGCACTGGAAGGGGAGCACATGGCTGGGGAGGGGGGGCAGCACCCCAATAGCCCACCCGGCAGCTCCCATGCCTCTCCCCCTATGTGACAGTCAGCCCCCAGACAGTCTTTGCCTTTCCTCTCAGTCCCTCCAGCAGCGGAGGCACTGGGAGCTGCTGCCTGCCTGCCCTCACCTGCCTGGTCCTGCTCGCCGTACCATGTGTTCCAGTTCCCCACCAGGTCGCAGGGGTAGTCAGCATCTGAGTGGAGCTTGGGGAGCACCTCCTCTCTGCAGGACCACAAGGATGGTGGCTGGGGGGGTGGGCAGCCACCCCAAAATACTCACGAGACCCCTGTTTGCCCTCCCCAGCCCAGCATGAGGGGCCTGGGCATGGAAGGTTCTGCCCTAATGGGACCTGGCGCAGCCCTGAGGGGTGCACCCGTTTCACAGGGAGGGAAACTGAGGCAAGGAGCAGTGGTACGGACCCACCCGGGGTCTCAAGGAGCTCTGCATGAACCCTCCTACCCCCTTGCTCCAAAGCAGCACCCCACCAGGATGCTGGGCAGCCCCCCCGACGCGTGGCGGGGCTCACGTCAGGCTGTTGTAGGCATCCAGGCACTCCGGCTTCACATTGTGAACTGCAGGGAGAGGAGAGAGGGGCTGCCAGGGCAGGAGCTGAGGCCCCGTGGGGGGAGCAGGGCCCCAGGCAGAGCAGCTGCAGGGGTCCCCACAGGTGAGGAGGGGACAGCACAGCAGGGTGCACCCCATCTGTGCTCACCCCCAGCCCCTTCCTCCCTGTGGGGCCACTCACACTGAATCTTATAGAGGTTGCTGGTCTCCTTCTTGGAGAGAAGGTTGGAATGGGCGTCCTTGCGGGGGTCCACCTTGTGCACGAAGAGGGAGCGGAACCAGCTGCCCTCGGCATCCCTTGAGTACCGCCTGCGAGACAGCAGGTCAGTGGGGGGGAGCACCCACCGACATCCCCTCGCTGGAAAGAACATGGGCAACTCTGCCTGGAAA
Organism: Pelecanus crispus; assembly: GCF_030463565.1. Taxonomy (NCBI): domain Eukaryota; kingdom Metazoa; phylum Chordata; class Aves; order Pelecaniformes; family Pelecanidae; genus Pelecanus; species Pelecanus crispus. The sequence continues at coordinate 23,680,319 of NC_134653.1, read as the reverse complement.
CAGCCAGCTGGAGAGCAAAACGGGAACCAAAGGCCATGCTGCCGGTCCTGCCTTCCTGGCTCCACAGGCAGCTGCCTGCATCTGCGCAGCTCCCGGGGAGCACCGTCCATCTTGGGGGGGTTCACTCAGTTCATCTTAGGGAAGGGAGCCGAGGCATGACAGTGCCTGGCCCAGTTTTGTAGTGGGTACGTAGGAAAAATGAAGGCCACAGCTCGCCCCATCCCAGGCTCCGGAGGGATTTTGGCCCACGCTGCCCCAACCACAGCCAGGCCTAGAGGCTGGCCTCGAAGGGGTGACAGCCCCCCCCGCCTGCCCCCCACGGGGTCCCCCCCAGCCCCAGGAGCAGCTCCGGCCGGCGGTGAGCCCCTCTGCGGTGGGGCAGACCCCGCTGCCCCACAGCACCGCCCCAGCCTCGCCGGTGCCCCCCAGGAGGGCGGGGGGGCCGGGCCGGGGCGGCGGGGCCCTCCCCAGGGAGCGCGGGGGGACAGGGCCCCGGGGCCGCGCTGCCGGCCGGACCTTTGCCCGCCGGGCTGCCCCACCTGGTGAGGCATTAACAGCGGGGCCTCCGCCCGCCCGGCGCCGCGCCAGGGCCCGGGACCCGCCCGCCGGGAGCGGCCCTCGGCCCGCTGACGGGAACCGCGGAAGGGGACGCGGGGTCTGAGGGGGGAATTAGGGGAGGGGGGGTCCGGGCCGGGGGCGGCCGAGGCCGGGGGGCCTGGGCCAGCCCCGCTCACCGCGCTCCGCCGGGGGCCCCGCCGCCGCCCCGCCGCAGCAGCTGCAACGCCGCGCTCCCGCCCGCCCGCGCCGCCGCCATCTTCCCCGCAGCGGGGCGGGGCCTAGCGGGGGGGCGGGGCTATGCGAACCCCACCCCAGTCCGACCACGCCCTCCAGGGGCGTGGCGCCCCGCCCTTCCCTCAGAAGCTGGCCTGGAGAAGGGTGATTCTGATTGGCCGCCGCGCTCCGCGGCCGGCCACACCTTCTCGCTCCGAGCCCCTCCCACTCGCCCCCGCCCGCTGCCACGGCGAGGCCTCATTGGCTGCCGAAGGGGAGGCGGTGCCGGGGGAGGGCAGGGCCCCATCTGAGCCCTGGGATGCCAGCAGCCAATCAGAAGAGCCAGCTGGAGAGAGCAGTGTCTGATTGGCCGCAGTGTCTTGCTTCGCTGCATCCGGCCCCCTGCCGGCCAGAGGGGGCAGCTGCTGGTTGGTCTCTGCGCCGGGGGGGCGGGGCTCCCGCGGGCTCCTCCCTAGGGGAGGCGGGGTCAGGACGGGGCGGGGCCGGGAGGCCCCACGAGGGGGCGCCGCGGGCCGGAGCAGGGGCCGGGGGCGGGGCCGGGACCCACCTGCTGCGGCGGCAACGGCGCCCACGGGGGGCGCCCACGGGGGGCCCCGGGTGTCCTCCGTCCCGCAGGGCACGCCCCGGGCCGGGGCCTCCTCCTGGGGTGGGGGCGCCCGCAGTGAGGGCACGGGGCGCCCACTCTTCCATCGTGCCCCACGGCTTCCCCCCATAACCCCTCCTGCCCCATAACTCCTCCTGCCCGCTCCATAACCCCTTCTTCTCTGTAGTCCCCCAGCCTGCCCCATAGACCCTCCTGCCCCATAGCCCTCCAGCCTGCCCCATAGCCCCATGGGGTGTGCTGCCTCAGGGAATGGGGGTGCTCAGCCTTGTGGGGTGCTTGGGATCCCCCAGGTACTTGTCTGTGGGGGTACTGGGACTGCCAGGATCCCCCGTGGTGGGGCATGGGGGTCCCCGGGGCATGGGGGTGCTACCCTGGCCAGACGCCTCAGCTGCTGCTCCTGGGGGCACCACGGCACCCACCGGCACCCATGGGGCACCCCAACACCTATGGGACCCCAGGACAGAGGGTGTCGGAGCACCCTGGGGGGCACCTGGGGTTAGGCTGGTGGTACCTACTCCACCCCCCCGTCTCCAAATGCCACGGAATGGGGGGGAGGAGGCTGTTTTGGGAGTCAGCCTGAGGGATATCAACCCACCCAGTCCCCCCGACAAAGCTCACCTTGCTGGGGGGCAGTGGAGGGACTGGGGGGCGGTGAGGAGGGGTTGTGGAGGGGCTCCCCAGCTCCTCACCGGGGGGGCACAGAGAGCACCAGCCAGGGGGGTGGGCAGACAATGGGGGTGAGGGGGGACCCGCACTCTGGGGCTCCTGGGGCGTCTGCAGGGAGAGGGAGCTGGGGGAGCTGGGGGGAAGAAAACGGGGGTTAAAGGGTTAACTGGCCCCGAGACCCCCCCCAACTACTCTGTGACACCCCCCCCCCCCAGACCCCCAAACACTCTCTGACCACCCAAAGCCCCCAACCTCCTCCTGCCCCCTAGGATGCCCCAAACTTCCCCCAAGCCCCCACTACCCCGGCCCCCTGGTGCCCCCCCGAGCCCCCCCCGTGACCCACGCACCCGGGCAGGGGCGATGCACCCCGGCGCAGGGCGCAGACCCAGGCGTTCAGCTCCTCGGGGGTCTCGGCCCCCAGGCAGTACGTTCTCATCCCAGGGTGCTCCACCTAGGGACGGGGGGGGCCATGGTGGAGGGGACCCAGGTGTCCGGCCCCTGTCCCCTCCACCCAGGGCACCCCCGGATCCGGAGACGCAGGGGGCCGGTGCTGACCGTGAAGAGGAATCGGGGTGCGCGGGGGGCGGGGGGCAGGACGCGGATCTCATAGCCGGGCAGGGGGAGGCCGCCCCGCACTCGCTGCTCACTGCTGTCTGGGGGGCAGAGGGGTCTCAGGGGGGGAACCCCCAGGGACCCCATCGGCACTCCAAGACCCCCAGCAGCATCAGGGCGATGCCGACGACTTCCTTTGAGTCCCACCAGCTGCCCCCAAACCTCCCAGGATCCCCCAGACCTCAGACCCTCCCAGGAACCCCTTGAGTCCCCCAGGAACCCCCAGCAGCTCCAGGGGCCCCCGATCCCCCAGGGATCCCTGAGCCCCCCCAACCACCCCAGGGCCCCCCGATCCCCCTGGGATCCCTGACCCCCTCAGGGACCCCCAATGCCCCAGGGCTCCCCGATACCCCAGGGACACCCAACTGCCCAGGCACCCCAGGTCACCCAAGCCCCTCCTCGTCCCCAGGTCCCCATGCCCCCAGGGTGTCCTGCCACTCCAGGCCTCCCCAGGCCCCCCGGCCCCCCCCTCACCCCGGTAATAGTAGAGGCAGGGATCGACCAGCACAAACCAGCGCCGCTTCCAGAGCCGCAGCCCTGAGCTGTCCTGGGGGAGGGAGGCGGGGGCTGAGTCCCCCAGCCCATCACCCCCCCCGGGACCCCCTGCTGCCCCAGACCCCCCAAACCCCATCACCCCCCCCAGCACTCCCCAGCACCCCAGACCCCTCCAACCCCCTCTGATTCCCCAAAACCTATAACCCCCCCAGGACGCCCCAACACCCCCGACCCCCCCCCTTTCCGATCCCCCAAGCCCCCTACCCCCCAGCATCTCCCCACTCCAGACCCCCCCAAACCCCCTACCCTCCAGCACTCCCCATCCCAGACCCCCCCCAGCACCCCCCACCCCGGACCCCCCCCAAACGCCACGCACCCCCCGGCAGTCCCCACCCCAACCCCCCCCGGCCCCCCAGCCCCACCTGCTTGTGCAGCCAGCCCCGCATGGCGGGGGGGGCGCGGGGGTCCCTGCGCGGTGCCTGCCCCCCCTTCCCGAAGGCGTGGACCCGCGGCACGGGCCGGCAGGGCTGGGCAGGGGCTTTACCCAGAGCGGGGGCTCCGAGGGGGGGGCCCCCTCCGACCCCCCCCGGCCCCCCGGGCTGCCAGCCACGGCCGGGGGGCACCCGGGGCCCCTGCCAGCCCCCCTACCCCAACTCACTTGTACACCCCATGATGCCAACCCCCAGCTCCCCGGGGCTCCCCTGGCCCCCTCACGACCCCCCCCCGTCCCCCCATGACTCCCCAGGGCTCCTTTGCAACCCCCCGTGTGCCTTTGTCCCCCGTGCCCCCCCCCCAAAGCTCCCCATGCCCCTCCCAGCCCCCCTGAACTCACTTGAGTCCCCCACGCCCGCCCTTGCCCTCCCATAGCTCCCCATGGGCCCCCAGCCCCCCTGAGCTCCCTTGGGTGCCCCTCACCCCCCCATAGCTCCGCATGACCCCCCAGCCCCCCTGGTCACCCTTGGGTCCCCCATGCCCCCTCCCAGCTCACCAGACCACCCCCAGCCCCTAATGGCCCCCATGGACCCCATGCCCCCCCCAACCCCCCATACCTCCCCACTCCCCCATACCCCCTCATGCCCCCCAGCTCCCCCCATGCCCCCCACCCGCCCGTGCCCACCTGGGTGCCCCGGCCGCGGGTGCCGGCGGGGGCGGGGGCCCGGCGGGGGGGCTCGTCGCCGTCTGCCATGGGGGTCCTGCGGGGGCAGCAGGGGGGGGGGGGCCGTCAATGTCCCCATTGTCCCCGCGGGGACAGAGGCCCCGTTCTTCCCGCGGCGGGGGCGCCCGGGCCGCTGGGGCCAGCGGGGCGGGGGGGCCGCTCCCCGGGCGCCCGGGTCCCCCCGGGGGGGGCTGATCCGCTCCCCTGCCAGCCGGGGGGGGTCGCGGGGTATTCTCGCCTCCCGCTGGTCCCCTTCCCCCGCCTGCTCCGGCCGGGGTTCCGGTCCGTCCCGTTACCGGTGCCGGTCCCAGTCCCGTCCCGTTATCCCCACGCTGATCGGAGTCCCCGTCCTCCTCTCACCCTGGTGCTGGCCCCAGTCTCCACCCCGTCGTCCCCAACCCGTCCCCATCCCGTCCCCAACCCGTCCCCATCCCGTCATCCCAGCGCCGGTCCCCATCCCCTGGTCCCGGTTCCGTTACCGCAGCGCTGGTTCTGCTCCCAGTCCCATCCCATTATGCAGCGCTAGTCCCAGTCCCAGTCCCAGTTCCAACTCCCGCCCCACACCCCAGTGCTGGTCCTGGTCCCCCGGTCCCCGTCCCGTTATCCCGGTGCCGGCCGCAGTCCTGTCCCGTTATCCCGGTACCGCTCCCGTCCCGTTATCCCGGTGCCGGCCGCAGTCCTGTGCCGTTATCCCGGTGCCGCTCCCGTCCCGTTATCCCGGTGCCGGCCGCAGTCCTGTGCCGTTATCCCGGTGCCGCTCCCGTCCCGTTATCCCGGTGCCGGCCGCAGTCCTGTCCCGTTATCCCGGTGCCGGCCGCAGTCCTGTGCCGTTATCCCGGTGCCGGCCCCAGTCCTGTCCCGTTATCCCGGTGCCGCTCCCGTCCCGTTATCCCGGTGCCGGCCGCAGTCCTGTCCCGTTATCCCGGTGCCGCTCCCGTCCCGTTATCCCGGTGCCGGCCGCAGTCCTGTCCCGTTATCCCGGTGCCGGCCCCAGTCCTGTCCCGTTATCCCGGTGCCGCTCCCGTCCCGTTATCCCGGTGCCGGCCCCAGTCCTGTCCCGTTATCCCGGTGCCGCTCCCGTCCCGTTATCCCGGTGCCGGCCCCAGTCCCGCCCCGCTCTCCCCGCGCCGGTCCCGCCCCGCGTCCCCCCCGCCCCGGGCGCTGGGCCCGGCCTCTGCCCCCCGCCCCGCGGCCGAAGTGGGCAGCGCCCGCCCGGGGCAGGACGAGCCGGGACGCCGGAGCGGAGCTGCCGCGGGGGGCAGCACCCCCCGTCCCGCGTCACCCGGGGAGAGCTCGGCCTGCGGGGTGGGCCACGGCGGGGGGGTCCCCCCACAGGAGCGGGGACACCCCACGGCGGGGGGAACACCCCACGGAGCACAGACACCCCGGGGCACCGTGGGGCAGCCCAGCCCCGGCAGCGTGGGGGGTCCCGGGGCGTTCGGCCGCTGCCGGGTCCTAGTGCCCGTCCCCGACCCGCCCACCCCCCTCCCACCCACGCGCCTGGCTCCCATGAGCACGTCTCGGCGCGGGGTGCCTCCCGCTCCGCCCGCCGCCAGGGGGCGCTACCGTCCCGCCCCGCTCTTCTCCTTCCTCCCCCCTCGCTCTGGGGCGGGGCCCCGTCTCGCCCCGCCCCCTTCGCTTGAGCGGCGTCCGCTTTCCCCAGTCATAGCCGCTTCCGCTCCACCTCCTCTAACGCAGGCCTCCCCGCTGGCTGCGGCACGGCGCGACCCCCGGGGCGGGGCGGGACCAGGCCAGGGCGGGACCAATGGCGGCACGGCGGGGGCGGGCACAGCTGGGGGCGGGCACAGCTCGGCGCGGCCCGGAGCGGCGGGGGCCTGGGCCCTCCCCGCCGCCATGGCGCTGCCGCCGCGCTGAGCCGCCTCCTCCGCCATGGCCGGGGCCATCGCGTCCCGCATGAGCTTCAGCTCGCTGAAGAGGAAGCAGCCCAAGACCTTCACGGTGCGCATCGCCACCATGGACGCCGAGATGGAGTTCAGCTGCGAGGTGACGGCCGGGGCGGCGGCGGGACGGGACGGGGGTCCCCAGGGGGGGGGGGGCCCGTTGAGGTGGGCCGCACCCCCGTCGGTGTCCGCGGCCTCTCCCGCCTGCCTGGGGGCTTCCCCTGGGCCGGCAGCGGGCCGAAGCCCGGTTGTGGGGCCGGGCCGCCGGCGGGAGCGGGGGCCCGCGGCCCGGTGCCCCGCGGAGGGCAGCGGGGGAAGCGGGAGGGGACGCGGGGGGGGGGCTCGGGCCTGCGCTGGGCGGTCTCCCTGGCCGCCCGTGGGAGGTACACGGTTACGGAGCGACCCTCGGGGAGCTGCATGCGTGGGGTAGCGGGGCTGTGCAATTCCTGGCTATAATTCCGTTGTATCCTGGTTATAATTGCCCTTTATTTTCTTTATAATTCAGCTTTATTTTGCTGTCACAGCTAAAGTCGCCCGCTGCACAGCAGCTGTTGTGAGGAGGCCGGGGCTTACGGTATCCCAGGTGGCAAGGCTTCAACTCAAAGTGCTCAACAAACGCACAAGAATGACATTTTCACGTTTTTGTGCCTTATTAGCTCAGTCCTGTGGGTGAGGGATGTTCCTGGGGGCTGTGTCCTTGTGCCCCCTCCCGTTGTGTCTAGTTTTTCTCTGATACTTTACTTTTTTGGGCCCTTGGTAATTCTGAAATGTTCTCCCCTGGGCAGTTGCTGTCAGGCCTCAGGGGTCTAATTTGTTGTTGCTGTGTTTTCAGCTGATCTAGAGGGATTGGACACACAAACATTGAAAGCTATCTCACCCCAGTTTAACTTTTTATTTGATAGTTTATGTTTCATTAGTCTGATCCCAATCTTGATGGAATTCCAGTGCCCATAAGCCAAGGAGTGTTTGTCACCATAAATTCTCTTGCTCTTGAAATCTGTTGTCAGCTCTGAAGAACTTTCCGCCTTTCCCAGCAAGTAAGGACTTATTTTAGAGAGTAGTCGTGTGAGCTTCCCACCGTTATGCTGCCAGGAGAGTTTAAGTGGCCTGGCTCCATTCTTGCATGTTTTTCCAAGGCTGCCAGTAATAATGTATGACGAAAAGTAAATAAGTCTTTTTTTAATGGTGTGGCCACTTGTTGTTTCATGTTGGGATTAGGAGATTTGTGCAGCGGTAAAGCAGCGCTCTCGGGTGGGATTTGGACGTGCAACTTGTGCATCTTCAGATGACTTTTTGGGGAGGTTCTGCCAAAAAAGCTTGTCGCTGCAGATAGACTTCTCCAGCCCTCCTGGAAGCGCAGGAAGGAGCTCATGAGCTGCATGTATGGTCCTGCTCGGGTCTCCTGTGTCTTGTCAGAGCTGGTGCACAAGGGATGCACAGGGGAACTCGGGTGTTGTCCTTCAGTGCAGAGTGCTCAAGTGAAGGGGAGGGAAATAGTTGGATGCAGGTGGGTGTTGGCACTGTTTCACACCATGCTTAGGGCAGGCGAGGTGTGTTTTGTTCAAGCACAGGGCAGTCTAGCTTGAGGTGTGTGTTTTATTCAAGCTTTATTTGAGCAGTCCAGCTCCCTGGCTGGGCCTCTGCCCCATCTTTGTCTAGTAGTTGTATGGCTCTGGTGAAAGCTCCTTGGCTTGCTGACTCTGCAGAAACGCACCAAGCCCAACGCCTGATGTTGCAGGCGATCAGACACACCCTGCGGCCTCGAGTCATTGGGGCTGATGTGAGGGAGGGGATGGGAAGGTGGCCCAGGGCAGGGCTTGGCTTGGTCCTCCCCATGGCAGCCCAGGGTGAGTGAGACCTGGAGCTGGGAGCAGAGCTTGCGATGGTCTCGGCTGCCCTGCTGGAAAGTCGAAGAGGTGTGAGAGTTGATGATCTGGGGAGGACTGTGCTCCTCCCTGAAGGGATCCGTCCCCTGTCCGAAGGTTTGCTGGGCTGAGGCTGGGAGAGGAGCGAGCAGCACTACGTTTGCCTGAGTATCTGTCCACGCACTGATGCGGTGGGCTTCTTCAGGCAGGAAGGAGGACTGCTGACCTGAGCAGGTGGCTGCGGAGGGTGAAACCTCTGCTGCACAAACACTCTTTAGAGGATTAGTGGAAGGAGGTGCAGTGGGAGTCGTGCTGTTTGGGGGGCTCTTGAGACGTGTTTTTGTGGCCCATGAATGCTGCCTCGTGCTGACAGGGATGGAGAGCTGATGGCTTGTTGGAATTTCTCATCAGTAGCCTGCCTGCTCCTGGGGGCACTCCTCTCCTTGCCAAACTGGGCAGGGGGGTACCGCCACTGCCTCTTGGTTTCTCCTGCCTGTGCTTGTCCCCTCCCTTTCTGCTGTTGCTGCTCTCTGGCCACAGGCACCTCCTGGGTCCACCAAGGGAATGAGCCGGGGGTTCAGCAATTCCTCTGAATTGCCAGTAGTCCCGGGGTTGTACCTCTGGTTGGGTTTTGTAGCATACCTGGTGTGCTGGAGCCTGCTCCCTGCCTCGGGCTTCAAACCCCTTGATAAATAGCAGCCAAGCAGTTGGGGGAAGGAGTACAGGAATGTTTTGCTGCCTAATCCACACTGACACCTTGGCTTCACCCCAGGTTGCCTGTCCAAATGGCTCTGCCAAGGAGCCCTGCCTGTTCAGCAGCCATCCCAGGAGCTGTGGGGTGGGTGTTCGGAGCAGAATGGGACAGTGAGAAATTCCTGCTCCCTCCTGCATCCTCTGCGCATTGGGGCTGCAGGTCCCCGGGGAGGAGAGGCTGTAGTCCAGGCAGAGCAGGCTGATTTCTGTCATCCTGCCGTGCCATCTTGTTATGCCCTCGGTCCCATCTGCTTCCAGAAGCCCCTGTCCTCCCTCCACCCCACTGCAAATCACCACTGCTTGTCTCTGTGCCCTACCTCTGTGCTCCCAGCCTTGCTCTGCCCATTGCCCTGTTGCTTTCTCCCACCTTTTCCTTCTCCAGAAGCTGGATGCCCGGCTCGTGAGTGGTCTGGGGTGTGTGTGGCCATTCTGGGGAGGATGATGCTTTGTGTGGTGGTCTTTAGCATAGTTTAACTGGTGACTTCCTGGACAGGTATTAATTGTGTTGCATGGTAAACACGTTTGAGCAACCAGCGCATTGCTGTAGCAGCTTTTCTGTGTGGGATTAATAAAACTGATGTTTTTTGTTTAAACTTTATTCCAGAGCTCTCGAGGTGTGCTCTGTGTTGTCGTGAGTCAGACTTCCCAGCCCCGCCATGCAGGACAGAGGTGATGTCCTCACCTCAAAGAAGTGACAGCGGAGGCCCAAGACCTCAAGGGTGGCCAGGCAGCTGGAAGTGGTGGAGGCCATGGGCCCTAAGGCCTGGCAGCAACTGGCCAGGCAGTGCAGCGAGCAGCTGGAGCTAGTGAGGTCTGCCCTGGCCCTCGAGGAGAACATGCGGAGTGGCTGAGATATCTGAATCTGTAACCTGCTCTGGCTTGATGGCTGGCTCTCAGGGCTGGACTGAAGGTCGCTCGGTGCAAACTGTAGAGCCCCGGATCCTGTCCCAGCAGTCCCTCTTCTTCTGACCTTACCAACACCACTGTAGCTGCAGGGGGGCCACCTTGCTTTTCTGTGTTAATTTTTCAATCTGCACCATAAAAATTCCCAGCTGTGTATTTTAAGAGATTAAACCTGCTTTGCATCTGTTTACTTTGCAAATGATGTCTCTAAATTGAGCCTAAATCTAAAATAATTCATCGAAATTAAATCTTAATCTTTCTAACACGGTGATGAAGCTTAATAATCACAGTTGGGGTTTCTCTTTAAAGTCTTGTAATTTGTTTGGGGAAATCTTGAAGGCACAAAGTGAGTGTCTTCCTTTTTGTTACTTCTATCGCAGCTGTTTGAGCCTGGTACCCAATTAATTGATAGCATCTTGAGGAAGGATAGATGTTTGCATAGCTCAAAATCCCTGTGTTAAACCAATCTCTAGCTGCCCCACCTTCCTGAGGACACCCTCAAATAGCCCATGTTCTCCTCAGCTTTCTGTGCCTGGAAAGAAGCGCAAGAGAAATCTTGTTGAAAGACATTTAATGTTGACGTTCTCCTGCGATTAACACTGTGATAGGTGGTATGCTGCTTGAGTACTGATTTGGGAAGCTATTTTAAGCGGTAGTAGTGTAAAGCAGAGCTCGCCAGGGTGTGGTACTTGCACTGATGGCTTGATGTCAGTTCAGACTGCAGTGCCAGGAGCCTGCCGTGCCCAATGGTTTCCTCTGCCGTTGCCACCCACCAACTTGCTGATGGTGGCCCTGAATCAAATTAAAGTCGTTGACGTGGCAAGGGTAATGTGATTTTGGTGGTGCCTCTCTAGATGAGGTAGTCAGTTATCCATTATCTCTGGCATAACATCTTAAAACCCCATGGTATGTTTGAGTCCACGTCTTCTGAGGCATTGTTTGTCCTGTCCCTCCGGCAGGGTGGCGGTGTAGTGTGGGTGGTGTTAGGTTGGTCTCACGCACTGTGATGTGCAGTTTTTTGCGTCCAAGAACCAAGTTCCCTGGTTGATAGGAGAACCCATCAAGCCTTCTTTCAGTCTTGTGCGTGTCTTTGCCCATTTCTTCCTCTTGCAGTGGTCAGTTGGGTTAATGGCTCTCTGTCTCCGGAGCCGCAGCACCTTTTCTGAAAGGTGTGTTTTTTCTTTAGCCCTTTCTATTGTGCCTATGATCTTGGGCCTGAAACTCCTGCAAGGATGGTTATTCCACTGAGGTGCAGCTAGCTGCCCAGCTGCTTCCTGACCTTAATCCTTTGGCAGCAGCAGCTTCTGTGGGTATTAAGTTAAAAATGAATGGAAAAGCTTTACAGCCAACCTAGAGAAACAGCTTAAGTGTTCAAGCAGCAAGAAGAGGCAAGTTTGGACTGATGTATTTGCTGGTCTAAACGTGCATCCTGTTACTGCTTCAGTGCTTAAGCTGTTCCTCTCTTTACAGAGAATAATCTTGGTTGGAAGGGATCTTTTTAGCCCAATGCCCCACTCAGTGCAGGGCCAGTTGGATGAGGTTGGTTGTAAAGCTTTTCTGTTTGCTTGTAAGTAGACAAGACCCAATTTCAGCAGCATGTGGCCAAGCGTTAGTCTCTTTGTTAACTGACATAGGGAGTTATGTAGCTGAGCTGCAAAAACGCATCCTCCGAAACAGGAACAAGCGAAGATTTGGCGGTGAAAATCTGGGCCAAATAAGTTTTTGAACAAGAGCTGGCGCAGTAAATCAGGGTTGAGGTTTGAGCTCTGTCCAGTCACTGCACCAAAATAAAAAGGCAGGACGAGGAAACGAGGGAGCAGAGTGCCCCCAGCTTCCTTCTGCTTTGCTGAATACTTGGAAGGGGTTTCATAAAGATCCTTCCATCCACAGTTAAGTGTTTAGCAGCAGCTTGGTGATGCTAGTAGGGGCAGTGACCTTTCTTGGTGCTGCTAAGCTTCTGCAAGCAGGCAGAAAGTTAACTGGAAAAGACGAATCTGTGGGCAGTAACAGCTATTTTAAAAAGCTGAGAGAAATAATCCCCCTCAGCTACAAAATGATCTTCAGTAAATTGTTGGGATACCAGCTGTCAAGTCAATGTTCTGGTTCCTTAGTGCACCCATCTGCCCCAATCCTGCGTCAGCTCTGTGTGAGTGCTCAGGAGTTTGTGCTGTTTGGTTGCTGCTGATCTCTTTAAATACGAGACGTGGCAGGTAAGGGCTGTTTTCTCACTTCGTGTCTTGAAGGGGTTTATGCCAAAAAAAGTCAGAAATTCTGCTGATTCACAACAGTGTCAGTTGGGAATTAATTTTTCAGAGATTGCTTGGTGCGGTACAGTTCTGCATTCCCTTAAGCTGTGCGCAAATCACATGAGACTTACTATGAACACAGATCCTCTTTGGCTTCTCTCTGCATGTACTCTGCATCTGAAATGCTCTCTGGATCCTCTGTGTCCCACTGCAGCCTCTTTTAAGCTGGTTGTGAAACTCCTTGTTACCCAGTTCCCTGCAAAGATGGTTCGAAACTGCTGTCAACCCTCAGTGTCTGTGGTTAATCCAGAGGAGGTGTGTTAATGCAAAGGGGAAGGAGGGAAGGCATTTGGGACAGAAAATCTTTCTCTTTCAATGTATTTACTCCAGTTTTGATGCCATTTAATACCTTTTTTTTTTTCCCCCCCCTTTGTACAGGCAGTGGCTTTCGAGTATAGGTGGAAATTAAAAGTACTTGAACAGGGAGGCAGCCCTGGAAACAATCTGCTTGAAGCTGGGAGGCAGCACTTTATTACAAAATCAAAAGGCCTTAAGACTGGAAAAGAGAGAGGCATTTGACATCATACATGATTTAGCCTTGCTTCATTCAGAGGCAAACTTGCTGTCACCGGGGCAAGGCTAACCCTCTCTCCTAAGGCTGACAACACTGGCTTCTTAAAGCCTAGCTTGGCTTTCCCTGGGGTAAGCTGTTTGTTTTCAGAGTGCATCAGCGTGCAAAAGATCATCAGAGCAGGCCAGGCTTGTGCTGAAATACCCCATGTCTGTCAGCAGTCGGCTCCCACACAGAGGTAAGGCTCGGCTCTGGGATCGCTACCCTGTGTGGCCCTTGCTGGGGCGGGGAGGAGTGTGCTGTACTACACACCGTGCAACAGCAGCACAGAGGCGGCTCCATCTAATGTGTTATCTCTGTGCATCCTTGGCACAGGAAGGCCAGAGATCCCTGCAGGAACAAGATCCTTCTCTTGGCCTCTTGGAGCTTCTTCCCCTGCATCAAGCTGCTGCCTGACCCTTTAACTCTTAAACTGTGCAACCCCAGCTTATGGGTGAGGTGAGGCTCTGGGACATCATTGGTGGTTGTCCCCTCTGCCTGTCCCACTCACTTCGGTGCCGGCTGGCCAGAGCTGCAGCAGCTTGTTCTCCTGTGTACCCTGCTCTGTCTCTGTCTTGGGCAGACACCACAAAATGTACTTGGCTGCACCATCTGCGTTGTTACGCCTGGGCGAGTTTTTGGCCTCCTCGGTGGTTAACAGAAATAGATTTTAATTAAAAGCTCATTATCGAGTTGTCGTGTAGCATTAGTAAATAAAAATAACTTTTATGGCCCTGTCTTGTGGCTCAGTAAGTGGCAACTGAAAGTATTTGACATGACTTTATTTTTGAAAAAATGGAAGAATAGTGCATATTTGATTCCCCGTTTGCTCCAAATGGGCTTTAAATCTAAATAAATGGTTGTCTGTGGCACTCCTCTTATCATCCAAGTCCAGAAGGAGAAATGAATGTGGTCTGCAGTCTCAAAGTTATCTCCATTTCAGTTGTAAACTGTTGTGGGTGGTTTGTTTGGGCATCTCCTGGTGGGATGAGGAATAGATATAGCCTACCCATTTATTGTTTCCCAGGTGGTTAGTGGAGGGATTCTCTGCTCAGACCTTGCCCTCTCCCTTCTGCCGTCTCCCTCCCTGTTTCAGTGCAGAGGTGTCACATCCTCGTATTAAAGCTTGCTTCTAAATGGAAATAACGTCACAGAAGCTGAGCATTGCTTCGGGGGCTTGGTCCCCTTTTCTGCGTGGTCTTTTAGACTGTCGTGTCATCACAACAGGGGCTCTGTGCTATCTTCTCATCTCTGGCACAGAACTAACAGTTAATAAAATGTTCTGCTAAGGTGAAAAGCCACTTTCTGCATTACTTAAGGGTAAATTGGTGCAGTAAAATATTTCACAGATGTTAGTAATTTCTTCAGGGTCATGCTTTAAGCCAGTACCGTGCCTTCTGCAAAGCGGTTGCATTGTGTGGGGTACAGAGGGACTGTTGTGATGGGTTTGCTCTGGGAGGCAGCGTGCCTGGGCTGAGCTGGTGAGCGCTGCCTTAATGTCCTCCAGTCACTTATTTGTGCCCTTATTCCCCAGCCTGACCCCAGGGATGGCTGAAGGTCCGGTGGTTTGCATTTGTGATGACAAGGAGGTGAGAACTCTGTCCACCGTCCTTAGACAGAGCCGGGTTCTGTCCCCTGGAGTATGGGCACCTCCCTGTTGTCCAAGGAGAGCTTCTTGCATGAGGAACCTTAATCTTAACTGGTTAAAAAATGTCCTTTTTTTTTTTTTTATTTTCCCCCTTTTCCAGGTAGCTGGTATAAATTCAATTTGACATTGTTGGAAGAAAAGCATCAGCCTATGCCAGTGGGTTTTGGGAACAGCTCTTCTCTGTAGACCCTCTGCTCAACCCTCTCCACGCAGGATGGTTGCACCCTCTTGTTCCCCATTTTTTGTAGTGCTTGGCCTCCCTCCTTGTCACCGCATGACAAGGGGATCTCATAACCCTTCTGCTCATTTTTGTGGCTGGTTTATCAACTCGTTAGCTAAGGAATAGTTGTGAAACTTGACAGAAAGGTTGTGCACAGAAATACATTGCCCAGTTGCCTGCTAGTTGGAAATGACTCTTGGTGCAGGTTAATAAATAGTGCAAACCCTGTTAATAGATGCCAAATGCAATGTCTCTGCTGGAGAAAAAGATGATGCCAATAACCCGTACTGGAAGTACTCTATTCTAGCCACTGGCTGCTGAGTTTTAAGTGTTTAGTGCTGTTTACTTAAAACGCTCTGCTGATAAATTGTAAGCACTCTGTACTTAGTAAAGAACATAAATTCCAGCTCCGCAGAATAACAGCCTTGCAGCGCTTACCCTGTTTATAAAGCAGTTCGTCCACGTATTCCTTCAATGACTTGCCGAATATATCTAACAACCCGTGTTGCCATCATGCTAATGGGAGAAAGCAAAGCTGCAAATGCAAGAGGTGACGCCTGCAGCTGATGGAGGATGCTGAAGCAGCATGGTCGCATTTGGCTCCGTCCTACGGGTTGGGTTGAGGTTATCGTGATGTGGGTTTTTATTGGGAGATTGAACTTTATTACAGCATCGTGCCAGCCGCTCTGGCATATGGCTGAGAGGGGATTTTTCTCCTCTAAGCCTCTTTGCTTTGTTTTCAGAAGCTCGTAATGGCTTGCAAAATCGACTTTGTGCTTCAGGTGTCACTTTAGTGCGGAGCAGGGGAATGGTGCTACAGGCAGAGGACGGGATGGGGAACTGCCAGCCCTGGATCTCCCCCAGGCTCTCTGCCCAGCCTTGGACAGCAGCTCTCTCCATCTCCCTGTGCCTGGGGGGGTGTCTTTTTTGGTGCTTTATGGCCAGAAAATGTGGCAGTTAATGATACGAGGCCTATCAAGTAAGGGTAAGGAGGGCTGAGGTCCTGAATGTCTGTATAACAGTTGGAGTTCAGCTGTCAAAAGATGCCACTTGAATGCAGATTGTTATTTTAAGTACCGAGGTGTGGAATGAAATCACGCATGTTGAAATAAACGTGGCTGCTGTTCCATTTATATATTTAATGAAGGTAATTCAACACAGTCGGGGAGGATGTCTGTGCGATGTTTTGGTTGGAGACTTTAGCACTGTGCAGGCAGGAATGTTAAATATATATTTCTGCCATAACGTACACGTGCAATGACAGAGTGGCTGTGTAAAATCTAGCAGCAGAAGCAATCACTTAAAATATTCCTGTCACCAAATTAAAATTGCAGGGGGGGGGGAACACACAAAGTTCTTGCTTTAATGCTCGCTGCTGGTCTTGGAAACTAACTGCCGGCTTGCTTTTAGGGAGGAGGTCTTTGGGTCGTGCCAGCTGGTGCAGTGTGGTGAATAAGGTTTCGGTGCCGGCATGAAACTCTGCAGGGGCGGCTTGGTGGGGAGCCGCAGCTGGTGGAAATCCTAGCTGGGTGGGACTCGGTGGGGTTGCTCCAAGGTTGTTCCAAACACCGATCCCATGGGACATGGAGCGATGTCTGGGGAGGAGATGCTCCTGTCAGCAGCATGCAGGAGCCTGTCCTAGGAAAGGTTTGGTGCAGGGCTGTGTGCATGCAGGCACCGATCGCTCATCTAAAGCAATAGGCTGAAATGTGGTCTTTGCAGAAAGAAAAAAGCCAATAACACTTTATGCAAAGCAGTTTCATTCTAGTTAAGAAATAGCCCTTTGATGGCAGCCTGTTTTTATGTGCCTACAGAAATGGTACAAAATAGCTGTTTAAATGTGTCTCGCTCTGTTTTGTCTGAACCCTCGAATTAACCTCCCTCTTAAAATAATAGTCAGGAAAAGATTTTCCGCAATCTGAGCCATCCTGTGCCGAGCTGGAGCTCATCATGGGGACTGGAGGCTAGCTAAATGTGTGAAATTAGGGTTTTGTAATTACACTGCAAAACTTGCTCCTCCTGGTGTTTTTGACCTCGAGGTGTTGACGGCGCTTGATGTGAACTGCAGAGAGGCTGTTGCAAGCCGTCCTGGGGTGTTGATTTTTGGAGGGTATCGTCGGCTTTATTCTATTCTGAGCCTGTCAGTGTGCGTGTGTGTGCCCTGTGAGGGGGAGAAAATAACGATATACTCATTTAATCAAAGCTAGCAGAATGGCAATAAGCTTGTCCTCAACAGCTTTGCCCACAAGGCGGCAGTGGGTGACAGCGGGAGCGGCATGTCACCCGTACCAGCAGTCCCTGCTGTGCCTGAGCATTAATATTGATGCTGTCCAGGTGGTACCAAGATTGAGTTGTAGTGACAAGAGAATGTGCCGAGGCCCTTTTGCCCTAGGGCTTTAGAGTAATGGCCATATGTCTCAGTCCAGCAATTGTTTCCACCGTGCAGATGGAAGACCAAAGTGGCTTTGGCATATCAGATTCATCTGTTTTATGTCCCTCTTCACCTTTCTGCCTCCCAACGCCTTCTGTTTTTATGAGCAAACTTCAGTAACAACATAGATGCAGCTGCAAGATTGCTTGAAGGACACGGTCTTTGAGCAGGACCAATTTTCTCTGCTCCTGAGCTGCTTTGTTACCAACATTTTCAGCAGAAAACGCAGTTTGACTCTATCAAAACATGCTCCGACCGAACCACTGACTTCAGGGATAATTTTTTTTCCAGAGCTCTTTTTCCCTTTTACATGTGCAGGGTCGGTAGCTCTGAACGAACCCACTTCATGCATAGATCGTTTCACTTGTGATTTTCAGGAGCACATTGTTCCCTTGTCTGTGGAACTGTGTTGCTGATACTGGACTTTGCTCAGGGCTTCCTGGGGCTATAGGTAGAGACGTTAAAGCCACTGAGGGGCAGTTAAGAGTGATTTTTATTTCTTGCTGGAAACAGGCTGCTCATAGCAGTGCGTGGGTCAAAAGCAACGTCAACAGACCCTTCAGGTCCTCTGTTGAATGTCGGTGGGTTGCCAGAGGAAGAAACGGGGGCTTTATTTACAGTGTTGTTTGCAGGGGTGGGAAAAAAATCACATCTCAGTTTCCTAGTGAGGGAGGAGTTGGTGATTGGCAGATGAGATCAGATGGAAGGATATAAAGTATGCTTTGTTAGCATGTTTCCTTATCTGTACCAGATGCATTCTCCACACTCGCAAAGGCATTGTGAGGTGAAAAAAAGGGTGGATTTTGTTGAACAGAGATGAAGGTTTGAAATCCATCTTTATAACTCTGCTTCCTGTTTGCTTTCCTGCAGGTGAAGTGGAAGGGGAAGGACCTGTTTGATCTAGTATGCAGGACACTAGGACTCCGAGAAACCTGGTTCTTCGGGCTTCAATACACTATCAAGGATACGGTGGCTTGGCTCAAAATGGACAAGAAGGTTGGAACCAAATTCCCCTTGAGACGTTGTGTGGGATGACAAGGGAGAATGTACTTTTTTCCTCTTTCTTCGATTACCCAAGGTTGTGTTATGTGTGGTATCGAAGTGAACGGGGTGAAGTGTATTTAAATCTCATCCCCATGGCACCTGTAAGTCAAGCGGGGGAGAGTTGGCAGAGATACCCCACCCCAGCTCCTTCTGAGCTGTAAAGCCTTGGACTGTGCACACTGAATCCCCTTGAGGCATTTTGGAGGGAAGACAGCCATGCTGGGGTGCTAGACTTCAGGGTGACTGTAATGTAAATGAAACCTAAAAGTCTCTCTTCCATGCCCCTGAATGACAAAACCTTTAGTGGAAAGTTGCATCTTGGCTTCTTTTGTTGTTGAGATGTACAAAGAGCTAGGGAGGAGAATTACCAGAGGAGTGAAAAGGAGATGGAGATAAGGGAGGAAATGATTCCCAAATATGCAAGCCTCCAGGTTGCTGAGAGGCAAGTTAGAGAAGTGATAGATGTGGTTCTGTTTGCATCCAAAGAATGTTATACTAAAACCAAACCGTAATCAAGACTGTGAGAGAGGTCTGGGTGTCTCGCATGTCACGCCAAGGTTTTAAACTAACGTGAATCTGAACTGGACAGTGCCAGCACAATAGAAAGGTAGCAAGGGACAACACTGAAATACAAGGGGAGGCAGTGCAGGGAAACAACGAGAAAAGTCAGATGGTGGCGTAGCAGGATATACTATTGCTCTGCAAGGTTTGGAAGAGGCAATGTGCGTACAGCAGATCAGGATCAACCTTTGCTGTCTCATTTCGCATGCTGTTTGTTTCTGCCTTGTTTGTTTTCTTGCATCCTTATGAGTGTCAGAAATGTTTGTTTGTTTTCTTTTTTTAACTGTGGTTTCTGAACTACTTAGGTTGGTTCGTCTGTTCTAGATGTCTAAAATGCCTGACAAAAGATGTGCTGATCTGAACAGAAGGGAACTGTGTCTTGACTGCAAGAGGCAGAGCACTGAAGAAGCTGGAAGGAGTAGCTGAGAATGGCTCTTATATCCCACAGGTTCTGGATCATGATGTTCCAACAGAGGAGCCCGTCACCTTTCACTTCTTGGCCAAATTTTATCCTGAGAATGCAGAGGAGGAACTGGTCCAGGAAATCACACAGCACTTGTTCTTCCTGCAGGTAGGAACCTTGTCAGTGCACTGTTTTCCAACCCGAGGGAGAAGGAGCCAGGATGAGCAGAAGTGCGAGAAGGTTCCAGGGTCAGAAAGTTGGTCAGCAGAATGTAGATCCTCATTGTTATGTTCACACCTCTTTGAAGGGTGATGGTGTCTTCACCAACAAAAACTTCTTAAAATAGGTCAAAGATGGTTTGTCTGGATGAAGCAGTCACAGATGCCCAGACTTGCAGACCTCGTAAACTAGCTGTCAGGAATGATTAGGTGATTTGTAATATTAGTGCGTGGTAGCTAGGGAAAATGAATTTGTCAGATGTGGGCTTGAATGACACACACAGCCTTGGAGTCCACCTCTCTGCAGGGTGTGCATATCAGTTGTGCTGAGGGATGGCAATTGCCTTTGTACATGATAGCATCGTTATGTGAAGCAGGGGAATTTCATCCTCAAGAACAGCATGCAGCCAGCCTGCTTCATGTTTGGGCTGTACAGCAAGGTTCACTTCTTCACAAAACAGCCTTCAAATAACTGGAGCAGAAGAAAATCCCAGAAGCTCAGCTCCATGAGAGACTGATGGTGAAAGCAGAGGAGAAGGGGAAGCCTAATGGTCCCGCCTGCCCCAGTGACTCGTGCCCTTACATTAAGCATTTGGAAACCATGGTGAACACTTCTTCAGGCTTTTTTCTTTTTTATTTAAAGTATGCTATAAAACTTTATTTCCTGAGAAATTGGCTCAGCTGATGTTGTAGCTGTGCTGTGTGGCTGGTAATGAAGAGCTTCTATCACAGGAGCCCTCCTTCAGACAAGATCAATTTTCTGAAACTATTTCTTAGAAAGTGTTGTATCAACTACAGTTACAGGCAGTAGAGTAGTCCTAGTCAGACCCCTAGGTACTCACTGGGATGTCTTAGCTGCTCTGTGGCTGTTAATTTAAAGTTTCTAAAACAAATTAATTATATACATGAGAAAGACACTCATTCTTACTTTTGTTACGCCAAAGTAGAGGCAACCTGGATTTGTATACACTTGGAAATACCACTGTAGACTTCAGTGTGCCCCGCCCTTTCAAACAGATCTCAAAGTGAGCTCACCAGCTCCTTGGTACTCCTCGCTCTTCCAAAGTTCATCTTTGTTCTTCAGAGCTAAAGGACTTCTAAATGCAAAATATTGCTGTTAATTTCCAAGGTCTGTCTTGTGCACTAGTGTCTCCTTAGGGCTATTTTTAAATGTCCCATTTGCCATGGGCTTTATCCTTGATGAGGAAAAATGCTGTTGGCATCTTTGAAAAGGAAAACCGAAGAGGAAAAACAGTTAAAGCTGCATTTTATAAATGCAGACCGTGACTTTTCTACTAGGATTTCTGATGATGAGAGGAGCCTGGGCTCCTGTAATGTGTATGGGAAGCGGGAGCACACGTAAGCTTGCAGACTCTCCTGTTTTTATCTTAAGGCAGGAGAATATCTTCTGTGATTAAGCTGTAACCAACTTTGAGGACTCAGAGCATGTTATAAATTCAAATTGATGTTACTGCGTCTCTGTGACAATCCACTTAAGTCTCCCAGGAAATAGTATGCTTTTTTTCCTATCCTTATTCTGGAAAATTAAGTGCGCAAAACCAAAAAATATCAAACATGACAGGTTTAATTTTTTAATGCACAGAAGCCACGAAACGTAAAGCCGTGGCTTTTGGGAACTGCACGTTGGCTCTCATGGGAGCATGTGCAGGGCTTTGCCTGCTGCTAAAAGCACTGCCACGGAGGTGACCCGCCGCTCTCCTTGCTGTCGGTGGGATTGGAGGGAATTAGCCTCGAGCACAGGTGAGCACTGACTCATAAAGAGGCCTGAATATCCCAGACCAAAACATTTGTGTGCTCAGAGACTTGGCTGCAAACTTCTTTTTTAATTTAGTGTTGTGTATAGATGTCGTATCAATCCATAGCTTATGCCTTAAGAGGTTTTATCTCCGTGTTTACACGCAAGACTTTTTTTCCACGCCCTTGCCTTTAGCAATGGGATACGGGTTCTGTCATTTTCCACGTATAAATTAGCTCTTCTCACAAACCTGTCTGAAAACGGTGGCCTGTGAAAGCCTGAGCCCTTCCCTTGTGAGCCATCAGAGACTTCCTGGGTCTGAACTGTAATTAGTGTTAGGAAAATTACCTGTGTGGTTGACGGCTCGAGTTAAAATAAACTGCAACCATCTGCTGTGACAGTCATGCTTTGCACTGCTCCACTAAGTGTGTGCTACGTGTCCTTTACTGCTATATGCAGGTGAAGAAGCAGATTTTGGATGAGAAGATCTACTGTCCTCCTGAAGCTTCTGTCCTGCTGGCCTCTTACGCTGTCCAAGCCAAGGTAGGCACAGGGGAATTTTCCAGGGGCCTGCCGATGGTGGTGGTGGGTTAGTCTTGCCCGTGGGAAGCGAGGTGCTTTGCGATGTACCCACTTCCTGAGGAAGAGGAAGGCAGGGAGAGTTGTTAAAACTTGGGAAGTGAGGCGACTACAATAGCACTATTGCCTTCTCTGCACAGCTGCTTCCTGGCTACCTTCAGATGTTGGACAGATTTTTTGCTTTTTCTTTCCAGGCCTTTTTAGCAAGCACTCAGCTTATGAGCTGCAGTGCCTGCTCATGTGTGGCTTACTACTGGAGCAGGTGAATTCCCCAAGCCCATGCTTTTTTGGATCTCCTCCCTGCTCTTGTCGTTCTAGCCAGAGGCAAACCAGCTGTGCGACCCACAGCTCTGCTGCTTCCCCAGAATACTTGTCATCATGATAACTACTTTATTTTGAGTGCTACAGCTTGCCACGTTACTGCAGTGTTAAAGAGCTCTTCCTGACTTCTCCCTTTATCTTGGGTTTGATCTTGGGTATTTGGCCTCACTAGACAGAGGAAGAAGTCAATGGTTACTAAATTCCCCTCATTCCTTGGCTGCATTCTGCCCTGGACCCAGAGTCAGCATATTTTGCTGAGGATTTATTTAAGAGAACACTCTTTTCCAGTCTGGAGCATGCAGCCTTGGACAGCTTGCCGCAGCCCACAGCAGAGGGACTCCTGGGATAGAAGGAGCAGCCCAAGATTCAGAAGTGGGGACATTCTTGCAGGAGGGGAAGTAATTTGTCCCTGATTATGCACAACATACACTGCTGCTCAATTACCAAGTCTTCTAGCTAATCTCCAGTTTATGTGCGTAAAGACAATGTCTTTGGAAAAGGAGTGACTGGAGTCCGATCGCAGCCCAGCTATGTTATCGCTGTAGTCTCATGGTTGTAGTTGGTTCTGACTCTGGATGCAATTTAGGGAGGTGTTTTGGCTTGCAGAACCACAGGCAGGTGGCTGTGCCCTGGGTCTGGCCTGTCTGCCTGTCCTTGAGGAGGGCGACCGTCAAGCAGCTTAGGAGAAGCAGAGTAGCTCTCTGGTCTGCGAGACCGCCTTAGCTGACCGTGCAGGAGCGGGGCTTTGGCTCTGTTGCCTGAAGAGAGGACCTGATCCAGGCTGGTTGGAAACAGAGGCCAGTCCTCAGCGTTTCACTGTGGCTTTTTCCATGTTGCTGTATAACCTTCCTCATAACCCTTTAGTCCATGCCCGGTTTGTCTGAATACAGCCCTGGGTGACATGCAGCAGTGTTCTTTGATGATGAATGTTTGAATTTACTAGAAGAAGATGTTTTCTCCTGATAGTCAGATGAAACCGTACTTTGTTTGAGAGACTCATCAGCCAGGGAAAGACAAGTTGCTTTTAGAAATGTTTCTATTTGTGTGAAACATTCATCACTCTTGTTAGAGTACATGAGTAAACACTTACTTGGCTTTTTGTCTGTTGACCTGCTGAGCTGAGGATACATAGGGGATGACTTTTCCTGTTGCCAAAATGAATAAACCATTGGGTAAATATTGAGCAGTGTTAACTCTTGGCCGTGACAGCTTCTGCTCGTGCAATCGGGAACAGGCTGTAATTTGGTACAGGACTGTTGTGCTGTCCCCTTTCTCTTCTTGCAGCTCGGCTGCTGACCTTGGTGCTCAGTAGCACACTCGATGTGCTCGACACTTGGTCAGCTGGAGTCAGAGCAACTCTCCTAACCTTGCATGTCTTGATTCTGCACAGAGATTCTGAGAATGTGGAAGAGGGATGCCTTCTCTGATCTTTGCTAATGTGCTTTCATGTCTGCATCAGACATGGCTTTTCCTTGCTGCCCCTCCAGGCAGGGTTTCCCCTTCTGCTTTTTTTTCAGCAAAGGAGAAAGCTGAAAGCACGTCTTCGGTACAGAGCTGGGAAGAAAGATGTTGCAGGTCATCTCCTTCCAGTTAAACAGGATAATGATGTCCTTTCTGGACAAGAAAGCGGCCACTGAGCACAGTAATTTCACTAATAATGTGCTGATTTGCATGATTAGGGGCATAACAGCCTGACATAGCAGTGTGTTTGCAGCCATTTGATTGACAGCCAGGTTGGTTTGTAGTGTTGTTGCACACCTACCTGCAATAACAAAGTAAACATGTGGGTCATAAAAATAAAAGCTTATTTATTTCTATATTGTTGTGTTCATTTGGGGAGTTACTATGTGTTTTCCCCTCTAGTCCTGCCTTCAAACCACCCACACTGCTTTCAGGTGTTGGAGGCGGTTCAGGTTTTAAATAGTCAGGAGAGACGTGGGATCTACTGAAAAATGCGTCCCAGCAGAAAATGGTAATGTCCAGGAGGTTCTTCCATTTCTTGCCCCTTAAATGCAGATTGCTGCCATGCTGCAGCCCTCTGAGCACTTCAAATCTTGTAGCACTAGCAAAGGGATCTTTTATTTTTGTTTTTTTCCCAAAACCAAAAAACACTTGGTGTTAATAGTTTGAAACTGAACATGCCTGTATTTATCCAGGAGGATGTAAGCCAGGTGTATGAACGAGGTAAAGGCAACTTCCATGTGTAACCATGAATCTTAATCATATAGTTCAATTACAGGACCTGAAATTCCATGACAGTTTTGAAGTAATGATTTAATTGAAAAGGTCTTTAAAAGTATGTTTGGTGAATCATTTGATCCAACATATACTGTAATACTTAAGCCATTTGTTGATTTTTGACTTGTGAATAATTAATGTTCTCATCCAGACTCCCTCTCAGTACAAATATTCCTTTGGGACGTGGCAATATTTTTCACCACATGAAAATCACGTAATCCATACTTAGTCTTGGATCTCCACGGTAGATCACAACAAAAAATAATTGCCTTAATCCTATTTGCTATTATTTTCATCACCTAAAAATGATTTATTTTCTGCCTCTCCAAGGTTATTGGAGTTGTTTCCTTTGCCAGTGCCACGTTTTTATTGCTGTTCCCTTTTGATGTGGGTTCAAGGGACGTGTACCTGCAATGCACTGCTTTCTGAGGAGCTCCGAGCATCTGTAGACCTTGGAGGACAGACAGTTACCGCTGCTCAGCACCCTTCTGAATGAAATCCGTGGTGGTTTTGTTATATTAATTGAAGTCTGAGTCAGTGTTGATTGTTGCATGCTTCCTTTGCATCTGCATTGGCTCCAAATCAATATTTGCGTCTTTAATCCCTGCTTGTCATCTATGAAACGTTGCTTGCTGGGCTGCAGAGAGGATTTATGTGTAGACGTTTGATGCTGAGCTCTGGTTTTAGTGTACAACGTGATGGTTCTGGCATTAAAAGGAGGCTGATATGGAAAGCTTCCTGACTTATTACATGACCACCATGTGTGTCTTGGTCTTGGTTTTAAAGATTGTCACCATTTTGTACTTTCTGAACTGAGGTCCTTCAGAAATGCAGGGAGGGAAGGGCTGTCTCCCTTGCAAAATGAGTGACTTGAGCAAACGTTGCCATGTCTTCTGTAACTGGGTAATGTCACTGCAGAAGTCCTGTTTGCTGGGTGAATGAAAATTGCAGCATTTCGTGTACGTGCCTCACATCCATCGTCCTCTTCTCTTGAACTTGCTAGGTTATTTGAGGTGCCGCTTTCTGGTGGTTTCCTGACCTCTTAAGCTGTACAGGAGGTAAATTCATTTTCACATGCACTGCAGGGACACTCAGCTTTTCAATCTGTTAATAAGCAGTTTTATTTCTCAGTCACTTTATATGCTGCTCAAAAAGATGTAAATCTAAACAAATACTAGTAATTACTGGATGCACTTAAGAAATCTGAATTGGATTCCACGACCCAGTCGAACAACAGACCCTCTGGCATAACAACTGACACCCGCCCAAGAGGAGTCTGTCAAACTCCTGTAATTTTTTTTTTATATTTGTTCATTAGGGTGGTGAGCAGCAACACAGAAATCGCCATCTGCCTCACCTGAATTACTGGTATTGCTCAGCCTTTGGGGACAGGTCCTTGTCTGTATCTTGACTCCCTGTCCCACGACCAGTGTGAGGGCAAGGACCTCTCAGCTATAGAGTGAGTCTTTCCTTGCATCGGAGGAAGTGTTTTCTGGGCATGGTAATTAGAGTAGAATAGAATAGTTCAGTTGGAAGGGACCTACAACAATCATCTAGTCCAACTGGTGGACAGATGGTGAACGTCAGCTGGTGGTGGACATCAGCTGATGGTGGGAAGTTTTGTTCTGCTTCCACCTCTGCTGCATGAGTAGAAGGAGGATGTTAGTTTCTATTAGTGATCAAATGACAAAGAAAATACGGTTATTAAATTTACCGAGCAGCATATGTTCTCTGCTCTAACAGGTTGTGATGTGAAGGGTGTAAGCAGTCTGCATTTGCTCTCTCCCCAGGGGGTGGATGTGTAAGGGTGAAGAGTTTTTCTTGCCCATGTTATTAATGTGGGGTGGGCACAATGTCTGTGCTTCTTTCCAGTACGGCGATTACGATCCCAATGTCCACAAGCGAGGCTTCTTGGCACAAGAGGAGTTGCTTCCAAAGCGGGTAAGGAGCTCGGCTGAACAGAGGAGTAGGTTTCCAAGCCTGGTGGTGTTTTGTGTAACAGACCCCTTTGCGGAGAAGGTCTCCGTGAGACTGCCTGCGGGGTGCACCCTGCTTTGCTTTCCTTGGGCTTCCTTACCACGGCAAACAATCCAAAAAGGTGTATTGAGGGAGGACAATTCAATTTCTTTCTGGCATATTTTAATAAAAACAGAAGCAAACATTTTCTTTTCACAGTTTTATCCTGCCTGCATCGCGTCGTGGTGGCCTGGGGACAGTTTGACTGTGCTGTGTGCTTGGGAGGGTTGAGTGAGTGCTGGGCAATCGCAGGGTGTGGGGCTGAGTGTGCCCTGATGAGAGTCCCTTGTCTTGAGGCTGGACATGGTGCTGGTGAGGGGTTGCTTGTGTTCAGGTGTTTCTGGCTTGCTTGCTGGCTAAGGAGACTGTGACAAGAGCGGCAGTGTGACCTGGTCTCTGTCTCCCCACGTATCTCAGGTAATAAACCTGTACCAGATGACTCCAGAGATGTGGGAGGAAAGGATAACAGCCTGGTATGCAGAGCACCGAGGCAGAGCAAGGTGAGTGTATGCTGCAGTGGTGACTTGGGGTCAGTCCCCTTGCCTGAAGAGTCACCAGGGTTTGGGGAGCTTGGGCAGGTGATGGATGAGCTCTGCTGACAGCAGGGTTAATCACAGCACACCTCTGTAGCAGACTCATGAAGGGCATAGGGCTTGCTTTGTTTTCTCTGCATGTGCCCTGCTGTCCCCTTGGTCACTGAGGGGGTCCTCGAGAGACTCTAGGACTGATGCTCAGTAAGGGACCACCTGCAGAGGGGCAGGGAGGCAGGCAGCCCTGCCTGTCTAGGGGGTCAGGGTGCTTTTTCAGCCAGGAAAAGAAATGGGGATTCAGACTGCCTCAGGTGGTAAAAGGTGCTCCTTGTGGGGGATAAGCCTAAAGTCAGATGGATCTGAAATGGGGGCTTCCCAGCCGGGGATTTCCTATTTATGCTTAAGGGATTGGGAGATGGACAAAGCAAGGCTTGAAGTGCTGCATCTTGCTAGGCAGGCATCAGCAGCCATTAAGATGCTGGCAAGCTGCAGAGTGGGATTTGCTGTTGGACTTTATTGATCCTGCCAGCAAAGACAGGCTTGACCTGTGTGATAGAGACAGTCCACGCTTTAAAGCCTTTTGAGTGCTTAGGATCAGAAAGAGCAACCATCCCCCCCCTCTCTCTGATCCTACCAAACATTGTAACACTGGCCTTTTTTTCCTCTGACAGAGATGAAGCTGAAATGGAGTATTTGAAAATAGCTCAGGACTTGGAGATGTATGGAGTGAACTATTTTGCGATTAGGGTGAGTGTAGGTTGTGGGTCATGTTTTCTTGCTGGTGTAGCTGTTGTGTTAGTCTTCATCTTTTGCATTGCTGTGAGATTGGATGAGTTGGAGCCTTGGAGAGCCAGCAGCCCTGGGAGATGGCTGCGGTGCATTGGTGAGAGTCCCTGCTGCAGCATGCTTCACTGCTAGCTGCTGGGAAGGCAGAAGCTCTTTTAACATGCAGTGCTGGTGGGTCACTGCTCAGGGCTGGTTGATGAAGCTAACAATGGCTCATGTCAGACCCTCTGAGTGGAATAAAAGGGTCTTCTGCTCTTTTCTTTCCTCCCATAGAATAAAAAGGGCACTGAACTGCTCCTTGGAGTTGACGCCTTGGGTCTTCATATTTATGACCCAGACAACAGGTTGACCCCTAAAATCTCCTTTCCATGGAATGAGATCCGGAATATCTCATACAGCGATAAAGAGGTATGGATACATCTCCCCTCTTCCCCGAGAGCAGTAAGAACACAGTTGCAATTTAACATGATTTGTCTTAGCTTCTTTGTCTGCTGTGCTTGCTATCAGCAGCTTAGCTAAGGGCAGCTCAGCTCCTCCAATTGAAAACCTTTCTGAAACCTTCCAGGAGTGAGCATACAAGAGGTCAATTGGGAGCTATTCTCCTGTTTGGTTTTAGAGTATGTTCAAACCCGCTATGTAATTTTTTTCAAAAACCAAAATTGCTGTTGATGTGCTTAGCCCAAATATTAAAGCTCAGAAGTTGAGGTCTCTGCTTTACTGTATGTATTACAGTATATATTACTGTGTATATATACTGTATTATGAAATATAGTGAGATGTATTCCTGGTGAGAAGAGCTCTTGCTTCTTGCCGTATCATTGCATCATCTTGAGTCTTCAGGCTGCTGGGCTTAGTGTAACAGCTGGAATCTTTTTAGGAAGTTGAGTAATTTAAGCCTACTATTGGATAGATATTTATTACATCCAGAGCATAAATATAAGTCTTCTGAATCATTGGCTACCAAACCTAGTTGAGAATAGCAGTGAAACTGGCTGTGGAGGGGGAAGCTGATCTGCTCAATTTTCAGTCTGTGAGAGCTGCTCAGAGAAAACCAGCTGCTTTTATGGTAAGGAAGAAAATTAACGTCTTAATTAAAAATTGTTTTCCAACCTAAACATGATATTGATGAGGGTAAAAGCTAAAGGTTTTTCATCAGCTGCATATATTACATGTCTTGTGAAGTTTTATAAGTAGTAAGGCTGTGCTGGAATTGTCTTTACTTGTTTTACTCCTTAAAAATAAAGAGCTTCACAACTCTGCAAAACAGGCCAGCACTTAGTGGCTTTCGAAGGCTTTCCTGCCTGTGACACATGAGTGCAGTGGAAGTTGTCTGATCAGGCCTTGCCTCAGAAATCTGGAGATTGAAGCCTCCATAACCAGGCCTTGACACAAGACTGTAATAGAGCTTTCTCTTGGGGGAAAGGACTGCCACCTTCTATCAGGTCAATCATCTGTGTAATAAGATGACCACAAGTAGACCTGACGTGATAGTAAACAGGCTTAATAGCTGGATATGACAGCTTTGTCGACACAACAGAGGGGTTTAATCCGTTGTAATGAAGATTGACTGTTTACGTGGAACTGAAATTCCTCTCCTGGCATATTTCTGCTGTTGCTTTCAGTGACTGGTGGGGCTTCTGCCGGAGCCCGAGTCCAGGGACATTCGCGCACGTCTGCCTGTGTGAAAGTCTTAAAAGATTGGCTCTTAAACTGACAAAACAAAACACTGCCAGGGCGAGTTCAGCTGAGCCCTTTTCAGGTAGTACAATGTATTGACAAATAGACCTACTTTAATGGACACAGACTGCCAGCTCGAGCGCTGTCTCTTCAGCCGGTTATTTTTGTAGCATGTGGGGGAGTGATGGAATAGATGCATGCCTTCTAAAAAATGCAGTGTTGCGGAGCACTCCATCTCTTCAAGTATCCTTTTGTTAGTTCAGAGTCTTCTCTCTATCCAGGGGCTGTCTTATCAAAACTCTCGAGTCTGGCGATGCCACCTATATCCTCTTGAGAGGCCTGCTGTGGGAAAGGTCTTTGGAGAGCGTAAACCCAGGCCATGGTTACAGCTGTTCGGTTGGTGTGCCAACCGGAGTTGGAGTTGTGGAGTGTAAATACAAGTTAGAGCGAGGGAATAATATTTTGAATTGCAGAGCAGTCTTGTGACACAGCTGACTTCTGGAGAACAAATGCATGGAAAATAATTTTGGGGAGCCCTTGTGAGTGGAGGTGTCAATGGGAAGGACAGCAGCTGCTGTTTCTGTGTTTCTAATGCAACCCTCCTGCCCATCCATCGGGCAGCTGTGCTGGTTCTTCCTCCGTTCAGAAGTGTCATGAGTTTCTGCCATACCTTCTCTGTTCTCTACAGCTGCCAGGAGAGCAGCATCTTGCCTTTCCTTGGGAGGTGCTGAGCTGTCTCTGCCCTCTGCAAGGTGCTCTGCAGAGGACAACGGCTGTTGGGCATTGCAGTCTGTAGGTGGACAACACTCTCATTGCTTCTGTGTGGCACTCGCTTTT
This sequence comes from Pelecanus crispus, assembly GCF_030463565.1. Classification (NCBI taxonomy): domain Eukaryota; kingdom Metazoa; phylum Chordata; class Aves; order Pelecaniformes; family Pelecanidae; genus Pelecanus; species Pelecanus crispus. The sequence goes on along the minus strand of NC_134653.1, from coordinate 23,650,451 downwards.
TTCTGACTGGAGGAACAGTTGTCTCCTTGGTTGCTTTTGATACTAGTTCTCTTATTGGCTAAAAGCCACAGGGGCAGTTCTCAGGCTTGTTTGTCTGACACTGCTGACCTCCTCTGAGCCAAAGCTTTCAGTACGACTTTTACAGCTGCATTTTTATTAAATGCACCGCTCTCTGATAACTCCCTCCTCCTTTATTTTTTCCTTTTCAGTTTACTATTAAGCCATTGGACAAAAAGATTGATGTTTTTAAATTCAATTCATCAAAGCTGCGTGTGAATAAGCTGGTAAGTCTACAGACAGAGTAATTTTTATTGCCTACAGTACGAGTTCTGCCGGCAGTTACAAGACAATGTTCTTTTGGGGCTTTTCCTTCGAGCAGTCAGTGGGAGCGTGCTGGCCTGGCTGGACTGTAGATGTGATTTGATACAGCAGTTACTAATCTGTCATAGCTTCTAGAAGAGAAGGGGGAAGCTCGAAGTGAAGCTCCTTCACAGAACCTTTCCCCCCTCTCCTGTTTTTGTGCTCCCTTTCTGAGCTCTCAGGTTACAGCTGACCTGCATGGTGGAAGCACTTAGTAAGTAAAACTTACTTGTCAACCCCGTCTTTGCTCCAGATCCCCATTCTTCTTCTGTGGATCATTTCCATTCTGCTCTGTGACATAATCTCCCTGTTTGGGATGCACTGTTATCAGAGTCGCAGTTGTGTTTTTTTCCTAGGCTGGTCCCCTGTGAGGACACTCTCCTTGTAGAAGGATGGAGGAGGCTATGTTGAGCTGTTCTGTTCAGGATTCGTGTTAGAGACCAGCTTTAGCTAGTGTTCTGGATTTGGTATCTGGAGGAGCTTTGATCCAGATTCTGTAGTAGCTTTGCACTGTGTTAAGTTGCACGAGGGACCTGCAGAAGGCAGAGGGGGATATTTTTCCTGTCCTTATAAGAGAGGGAGGGGACCTTTGCTGTCCTGGTTATAGGCTGTCCTGTACTTCACATGCCATAGGGAAGTGGGGCTTTCTGACAAAGGTCTCGTTCACTGCACTCATCAGGTTCATAGTGCTGAAGCTCCTCTGACTCCAGGGAAGTCATTTGTGACTTGTGAAATGGAAGATGGGCATGTGAATCAGTCCTTTAGAAAAGAATCTGAGTTTAGAAACCTTCTTTTGTTGCTAAAAAGAGCTTTCACTCTTCTGTGTATCCACCCCTTTGCTAACGCTCCTCTAGTATTGCTGCATTCTTTGTTTTCCTTGAGTACCAGAGGAAACCACACTGGTGCTCAAAAGCCTTCAGCAAAGGTGTCTGAAGATGTCCAAGGAAGTTTTTGATAAGCCTTTCTGTTTGTCCAAGATGGAAAGTGGTTTTCCTTCTTTTTTTTTTCTTCCTTTTTTTTTTTTTTTTTAAAATCTCAGTGCTTTAAACATGCAGCTGGGAGAAGGTGCCAGTTCATCCTGAACCTAAAGAAAGGGGGCAGTGAGAACCAGGGAGCCTGTCAGAGCTGTAGAAGTCTTTGTTTTGTTATTTGGCCTAATGCCTTTTTAGGGCTGGTGTAACACTTGCCAGAACCGTGCTGTGCTGGATGCACAGAAAACAGAAGATTGGTCTCTGCAAAGAGCTGATAGCCCAGGAGCTGGTGTTTGGTATGGGACTTGGCTGTGCCTTGGCTCCCTGCCCCTCATATGGGTATGAGAGCTCATAGGGTTTGAGGTCAGTGGGTGGAAGTGCTTACAAGCACCAGACCAAAGCAGTTCTAATGTTTTTGTGTGTCAAGAATACAAACCACCTCATCATCATCACGTGTACAGCTGTTTCTCTCCGCTCTTCACCCTTGACTGGAATAGATTCTTCAGCTGTGTATTGGAAACCACGACCTCTTCATGAGGAGGAGAAAGGCAGACTCGTTGGAGGTCCAGCAGATGAAAGCACAGGCCAGGGAGGAGAAAGCCAGGAAGCAGGTGAGAGACATCTTGTATAACTAGACCGTGAGCCAAAATCAGAAATGCAAATGAACTTGGGAAGGAACAGTCTCCAGAATGACATCAAGCACATGGAGCAGCTTTGAGGGACGGTCCAGCTGAACAGCTCTTTTTAGTAGCCTGCTCCTACCTCGCCAGTCATTCTCAACTTGGCTCTGCAGGTTGATGGCAGCCTGGCAGCCTGAGACCAGCCCCTACACTCAGGAGCAAAACTAGGAGGATGGGAGGGAAGAGCTAATCTGGGTGTCCTACAAGTGTGTGTGCATCTTCCCTGCCTTGGTTTATGCCTGGGTGCCGTAGCTGGAAATATGTAGTATGCTGGGGTAGTTGCTTGTAATTAAAGCAGGGGCTGTGAGGGGGAGCTGTGCTTTGCTGTACTACTTCGCCTCATTTTCTAATTGCATGGTGATGGAATGCACGCTGACATTTTGGGGTGTGCAGCCTGCATGCTAATTCGGTGCTGGCCTCCTTTATCTGCCGCAGGCCAGCCCAGGCAGCAAAAATGGCTCTTTGGAGGCAGCAGCGTGTAGCCGATGAGCATATATCAGCAAATTGGATTGTATGAATCATTGTTTTCTGCTCGTAGACCTTTTCTACTCACTGAAACCTGCACCGCTAATCTGAGTACTGGTGCTTAGGATATAAATGTCCCTTTCACAACAAAGCCACTAGATAGCAGCAGAAGAAACCAAAGCAGTCAGTTGCACCCAGGAGAGCCTTATGCTCAAGGGACTGCTAAGTTGATGGATTCGAGCATGTCCACAGAGGTGCCTGCATGGTGCTGGAGTTGGGGTTGAGGTGCTCAGCTGGCCTGGAAATGTGATGTGGCTTGTCTTGCAGGCAACTCTTGAAGCAGCTCTCTTTCTCGTAGCTTGTGGGGTGGCAGGAGAGGACAGGACATGAGTCACTAGGAGGGTAACCAGGCCAGCGCCTCTGGGGAAGAGGGGCTTTTTGCTTCCCATGGGGATTTTTCTGGTCAATAAGGAGTTGGCATTAGTGAAGCAAAAGGTCCTCCTTGGAAGGAGCAGCGTGGTGTCCAAGTGCTGGTGGCTTCAGGGACAGGTTTCACAGTCTTGTTGAGTTTTTGGTGCACATTTGAGCAACACCAGCAAGAGCTGCAATCTTGTGCTTAGTTGGGTTGCTGGGAGAAGTGAAACAGGTGACCCCCGGGCACTGAGAGTGAGCAGAAGCTTATCGCTTTGCGTGAGCTCTCAAATCCAGAGCACTTGTGCTCTACGGGAAAGGTCAGGCTTCTGCTTGGGTTGGCTGACCTCTCCCGAGCTAACCACCATGCTGTCTTGCCTGCTCTCTCCTCCATCCCCAGGATTCACTGTTGTTAACTGGTTCCAGATAGTCCTTTTATGTTGGGAGTTCTTGTTAATGGAAGTCCTGAGTGGGATGCAGATCATAATGATAATTAATGAGGGGAATCTTTAATAGAAGGAAGCAGAGCCATTAGAGCAGTGGGCGTCCCACTTTCAGAACACAGTTGGTGTCCAAGGAGTGGAGAAATGTGTCTTGTCACGCTTATTTTGCTTATTAAACCCAGCAGGTGGCCTGTGCAATGCTGCAAGTCCTTGCTGTAGCATGGATATTGCACCCATCTCTGTCGTACTGGAGTGCTTAAACTTGGTGTGTTAATTAGCCCCATGGTTCCCTTTGGGCTCTTGGCTAGCGGAGAGGCAGTTGTCAGGCATGCTCTGTCTGCACAACACTCTCAGCATCTTCTGGGAAGAGGTGGCAGGATTCTGGTGGGCTGTCTCAGCCTAGTTTGGATCTTCCCCTCCTGGAGAAGCATTGCTATTTCCTGCAGACAAGAACTGGAGGGAGGGAGTTTGTCATATCTAGGAATTGATAGGGGTGGTTGCGCTCTTTGTGACCTCCCCTATAAATGAGTGGAAGTGAAGTTTCCAGCATGCTGGAATGATGTGTGATCAAAAGTAGCAGCTATCCATGTCCTTCAAACTCCTGCCTTGCAGTATGTGTATGTTTAATATTTTGAAGATGCCCTCAGACTGCCCTTAAGCCTAGTCTTGCCATCAGTTCAACTTGCCGTAAGAAACTCTAGGCATAGCTGGAGCTCTTGGAACCCTACTTGTCTGAGTCTGCCCTGTGAGTTAGCGTAGAAGGGGACGTACTGTCTGGGGATGTAATCACCTGCAGGCAGCTTGTGGGGCAGCGCTGTGGATAACTGCCTGATCAGAGGATAGGGGATTGTCTTGGGAATGGCACTCTTCAAGGGAGCAGGATGCATCAGATCACGCCCATTTAGTGAAGTTCCCCATGTTGATAAGCAGAGAGGCGGCAGCAAGTGCAGTCCTGTGTTCTAACCCCCTTGTAGTGACCCTTTCTCATACTATGGAAAGCCTTTCTAATATGTGTTATTTCTCCTTGCTTTCCCCGATACCTTTCTCCTAGATGGAACGGCAGCGCCTGGCCCGAGAGAAGCAAATGAGAGAAGAGGCTGAGAGGACAAGGGACGAGCTGGAGAGAAGATTGATGCAGTTAAAGGAAGAGGCAACGATGGCCAACGAGGCTCTGGTGAGTCTCTGGGAGGTTGTTTCCCGAGGCACTGCAGCTGTTGCTCGCTCTTTGCACTGATGAAGCATTTTAGGAAGCACACTGTGACTGTCCAATGGCTATTCTCAAACTGCTACTGGCAGACGGTGATCAGGAGGCTGGATGGGGTTGATTTCATCTTGCTAGCCTGCTGTGGCAGGAGTACAAAGGAGGATGACTTGGGACAGAGCCTGGGCACATCCAGGTCTTGGCTGCAGAAGGCTGCAGGCTTTCATGGAAGAGAGGGACTCTATGGGCCATGCGGAGCAAGAAGCTCAGGACCCTGCTCCTGGGTTTGTAAGCACATTTGGGGAGACATTCAGTGTGCTTGATGACTTAATGTGCCTTAATTCTCAGATGAGGTCTGAAGAGACAGCGGACTTGCTGGCTGAGAAGGCTCAGATCACAGAGGAGGAGGCCAAGCTCCTGGCTCAGAAAGCAGCTGAGGCTGAACAGGAGATGCAGCGAATCAAAGCCACAGCCATCCGGACAGAGGAGGAGAAGCGACTGATGGAACAGAAGGTGCTAGAGGCAGAGATGTTGGCACTGAAAATGGCGGAGGAGTCGGAGAGGAGGTCAGAGGGTACAACCTTGCAGCTGCCTCTGCTTTGCTTTCCAACCCCCTTCTGACTCAGCTGAAAGAGTGACTTGTGCCTTGAGTTAGTCCATCCAATGGTTTGCAGTGAGCCCTTGGCCCCCTGTGCATGTACAACAGCAAATGACCCCAAGGCTCAGCTGGTTTTCTCTCCATCTCGCTGTTTGCCACAGCTGGGCTGTCCCTGAGTGGGAAACGGTGCTGGTAGAGCAGTGGTGGCCCTGATCTCTTCCGGGACTGGAGCTGGAGACCCTTCTCTGAAGCCTTCTTTGGGAGAGATACTGTGGCGAGAGCAGCAGGGAAAGGGGCCGTCAGCTAGCGGGGGAGAAGGTACTGTGGTCCTTGGCACTCTGCCTTCCGCGCCCTGACAGCAGCAGCAGAAGCCAGCTCTACTTTTGGGTGATTTCTGCAAACACCCACTCTGCATTCCCCAAAGTATATGACAACATTAATAACACTTGGTTTTGTTTTTTTTTTTTTTTTTTCTTCTGGCTGGTAGATCTACATTCCCTATTTTCTCTTTATTTCTCTATTTACCTCTCAGTTGTTTAGTTCTCCTTACCAGTTGTGAGTTAGCCTTGAGGTCAGGTTAGCCTTGAGGTCTCCCTAGCTCTTGGAGTCCTTGCTTCTTGTTAAAATTGGCGTTACCATCCTCCTGATAACAGAGCCCAGGTCCCATGGTGTGTTTGGTAGCAAGCAAGTAAAAGATCATTCTTGTTTCCTTCCAACTGATTACTCCTTTCCGTGTGAGAGCTTGCTTGGTGTCAGCCCTCCTGCTTGGATGAACACTGCTGTTGTCCATCTTTTCTTGCCTTGGTCTATATTCTGTGAAGTCTCCACTCAAATTTCATTCTGGCAGACTTCCTTCCCTCCTTTGGCTTTCTCCTTGCAGGGCCGGGGGGGGGGGGGGGGGGTGGCGCATCCTTGAGGCTCAAGGGTAAATACTAGCTTTAGAATTGCTGGGCCCTGCAAGTAGGCAAAGCTGTGCAATCCTGGGTGCTTTTTCCCTTTTGAATGTAGTAAATAATCGTTAGTAGAGGCCTACTTGTCAGAAAACTGCCTCTCCTGCTGTAAGTCTGAGCTTAACTTCTGAAGTTGTTCTCCCCATTCTGGCATCTCAGCACGCTTCTCCAGCCCTTAGTCTTGCTCACCGGTGCTCACACAGAGCCTGTGTAAGAGCTGCCCTTCTGTGGCTTGGATTTTTGTGCTAATTAAAACATCCCACATGTCAGAGGTTCTGGCATTTCCCTTGCTCGAAGATTACTTAGTTTAGGTCTTGTTGTGGGACAGATATCAACCTGTTCTGCACCTACACTGTAATCCTGCTTCTCCATCTTCTCATTCCTCTCAACTTCAGTCTGATATTTGCCATTTGCTATTTTTCTTTGTAGGGCGAAGGAGGCTGATCAGCTAAAGCAAGACCTTCAGGAGGCTCGTGAATCTGAGCGAAGAGCAAAGCAGAAGCTTTTGGAGATCACTAGCAAGTCGTCCTACACAGTAAGTGTGTTCTGTATTGTAATCCCCAGTTCCTAGCCAGTGAACGTGCCCTCCTCTGTAGCCTGGAGGAGTCTCGTATCTCCATCCCTTCAGTGGAGGGGTATGAGCTGTCTCGTTGCATTGCTTAGCAGCTGTTCAGAAACCCTTAGCAGTGCTTGCCCTTTGCATCCAGGCACTCTATCTGGCAGAAGATTACTTTTCTCTTTCGCCCCCCCCCAACCCACCCCCACCTACTCCACCTCCCCCACCTCATGCTACAAGAGCAAGGGAGCTGCTGGTGAAATTAAAGGCAGCAAATTTTAAACCAGTTTAACAAACATGTCAGAGCTATGCTTTGCTAGCATGTGTGGAGTGTTCCAGCTCAGCAAAAGCCTTTAAAATAACATTAATACTTATGAAACGGAGGATGTTCTTATTCTTGTTAGGTGGGATAAACATTGTTCGAGAACCTGTAAATTAATTCTTTGGGCATAAACTGAACACTGTGCCTCTATGTGCTGGAAAAAAACTTCCTTGAAGGGAGATTATTCCATAATTGCCCATTAAGAGGATTTCACACCTTTGTCTGAAGCATCTGGTCCTGGTTGCTGCCGGGGACTGGAATGCCAGACTAAATGACCATTGCTCTGATCTGTCTGGCAGTTCCTTTCCTCAACTTCTCTAATTGTGCTGCAGGGCCTGCAAAACCCATCAAGCGCTCTCCTCCCTGCAGCTCACACCTGCCACAGCTGCCAGTTTGGCTGCCTCGCTGTCCTGAGGGGTGAAGGGGGAAGAGCTCAGCAGTTTCAGGAATAAACTCAACAGATGTACGTGGGAGTTATTGACCCGTCTAGAACTGAAGTTTTAATTTGTAGCTGCAGGCTCCTTCCCCCCTCTTCTGGAAACTTTTGAGGAGCAGATTGAAGAGGGCTTGAGATGAAGTAACCTTTCATCCCGATTCTCTGAAGTTCCCTGCAAAAATGTTCAGAAGCTTTTAAAAATGGCAGTGATGGAAAATAGTCAGGTGCTGTTAGCCGTGGGACACTCAGTTAAGTGCTAGCTACCTCAGTGCTTTATAAAGATTAGGTTTGGAGTGATCCTTATTTTACAAATCGCTAGGCTTCTGGGATCCACCAGTTCTTTAATTCTGGGTTTAACTTGTACGCAGGGTAGAGTGTTCTCATTGAAACTCTGCTGCATGGCTGCATCAGTGTTGATGTTTGGGCAGCTCTTACGTGTCCATGCTTCCTTGTGTTGCTGTGTCCATCCTTAGTCAAATCGGCAGAACCCCAGCTACTGAGCCCTTCTGCATAAATTGCCATGCCTGGGCTGGTGGGCAGCCGCGTGGCTGTGTTCCTGCCCGCGGAGTTAAAGCCTCATTAGCGGGAATGTTGTAGGGTTTCATGGAGCTCAGCTCCACCCCTCCAGCTGCATCTGTCTGGAGGTAATCCACACAGAACTGCCTTGTCCAGACACAAGGCACTGTGTCCTCTCCCTTCCCTAAAGAGCCTTGGCCTTCCAGACATGGCTGCCTGTGCCAGGAGGGAAGGGGACATGCTTCAACCCCCCCGCCCTTAGGTGGCAGGGTCCCCCTGGGCAGCTGCCACTCCTCCTGCCCCGCTCGTAGCCCTGGGAGGAGCGCCCTGTCGTACAGACCGTTGTTTTCCAAGGTCAGGAGGATGCAAGTGTGACTGTTGTGCCCATATCCAGGTGATAACACCTTGCTGGCCCTTCCATCCCCTGTTACACCGGTCTCGCTTCTCCTTTCCCCTGTGGCCTCTCTCATAGCTCTGCTCTGTGTGTGTTTGGGGCAGACAAGTGAGATGTGCTGAGATCCTGTTCCTGCACACCGCTTCAAAGAGCTGGATTTGGGCGAGCCTGCCTCCCCTGCCAGCGCAGAGGCATCCGGCAGGCAAGCGCTGGAGGGAGGGAGGGAATGAGCCCAGGGTGGCCTGAGGGACGAAGTGGTTTTGAAAGCTGCTGTTGGGAGGCCCGTGTCCCTCAGGTGAACAGCAGCTCTTCCAAACGGTGCAGGATTCCAGCTCCTCTCTTCCTTAATGAGGGTGTAACGCTGAGCTTGTTCTTTTCTGGGGTCCCAGTACTTGTGCTGTGTCGTCCCCTGGCACTGAGAGCTAGACAGAACTTCTCTCTGGGGGAACAAGAGCAGGAGAGGAAGTGGGGAGTGGATGGATGTGTTGCGGAAGAGGCAAGAAACAGTTAAGGTTTTTTTTTTTTTTTTCTTGTAACTTTCCAGTCTCCCATCCTCATTCTTTAAAGCTTGTTTTGGTGTCTTTTTAGTCCTTGAAGCCCAGGCTGCTTTTGTTATGGGACTGGTAGGTGATGCATGAGAAAGAAGATGTGAATCTGAGTCTCAGGCCGTCAGGGCTGGGAGAACAATTCATTCTTTACTGACTTGGCAACGGCTCTTTGCCTCCTTCATTGCCCTTCAGGTGCCACTCATGGCAAGACTAAAGGCAGCCATCTCTTCTCTGATCCTCTTGAAGCAGTAAGTGGCTGTCTTGCACTTGCCCAAATTCTTCAGCAGCGAAGTAAAGGCAGTGGCAGCAACAGGAGGAGCTGTCCTTGCGGGGGAAGCCTCATCACATGACTTGTTCTGTGCTTCCTCTGTATCGTCTGTCTTGCTTGCTCTGTGCTCCAGAGGGATGACCACTGTCAGCATGGTGCTTGCCTCTATTAACTGCAGAAAATTGCTTGAATGCAGTAACAGGGATATGCAGTTTGTTCCAGGTGAGGAAACACATAAGGGAAAAGGTCTGTGTCCCCTTTATCATCCTGCGTCCCAGTGACACCCCGTGTCCCCTGGATTAAAAATCCCTGCACCTTGCGCAAGACTTGTCCAGGATTATTGCAAATGGCAGGGAAATGCTTTGCTCCAGATACTAAGCCTGTGCCTTAAAAAGTCCTCAGCATGCTCTTTGCTCTTTCCTTACTCTTCCTCACTCCTGCTGCTCTCTGACTTCTCCACCAATTTTTCATTGCTTCATGAAAGAGCAGTGCTGAGGAAAGGCAAGGAAGTGGCTGTAGTAACCCTGACAAATTGGCACCTGGACTTAATGATTGCAGCAACTGAAATTCCTGCTCAACTGTTACTGCTGCTGTTTGGGTTTTTTTAAAACAAAACCCAATAAGCTTGTGCTGAAAAAAATGCTAAAGGTTGTTTGAAGGCCAGCAGGCTGGTTCTGATGATCCTGGCTCCCCTGCACAGCAGAGGTCATAGAACCTCATGTGGGAAGGGGTTTGCAAACACCTGTGTGCCTTACAGGGAAGGGACTTGAATGTCAGTGTGATGCAAGTATTTAAATCAGTTAAGTGCTTTGGCAGACCTGTCCCCTTTCCTTCGAGACTGGAATTTAGGTACTCTGGCTGTCCCTTTCAGCACCTGCTCCAGAATTAATGCAGCTGTGTTTGCGCTAGTGGCGATCACAAAGGGGAGTAAGAAATTGTGTTTCCTTGTTGTGTGAGTCTAACTTACCTGTAACGCTCTAGCCAGACCAAGCAGTGCAGTTTTGGGTGCCTCCTTGTTTATGCTTTTACTAGGTGTTTGCGTTCCAGCTTTGCCTCTGCAGAGTAAATGAAATGTCGTCCCTCTCAGGTTTGTCCAGCCAAAGAGCGAGCGGGGGACGAGCCCTGGCTGTTTGTGAATTCCAGGCTGGCGGTGAGGGAAGAGGCAGGTTATTGTGCAGAGTAAATCTGTCACCGCTCTGGTGCTAGCAGTTCTTGTTGAAGCAGAGCTAGCTGCAAACAATCCCTGGAGTATCCCAAATAGGAGAAATGTGGGAAAGAAATAACCAGCTGAAGCTCAAGATCTCATTTGTTGGGGCAGGTACCCTAGAACCATCCCACCAGCTCTTGGTGTGTGCTGCCAGAGCAGCCTGTCTCTGCAGCACCATCTCCTGCCATCCCCGAGTCCAGGCTGGTTTGGGCACATTATTGTCATTACAGGAATCCCTTAAAGCAAGAAGGAGCATCTAGCAGAGAGGTGGGTGACCTTTTGGATGCCAGGCTGGCAGCAATTCTCACTCAGATCCACATGCACAGGCTGCCATCTGAAGCCGCTGTGCCATCCTTGACATGTGCCACTGCTTGCGACCTCATCTAACGTGTTGCAAGAGCAGAGTGATGATTTGAGTCAGGATGCTTTTCCTCTACTGGTAATGAGCCCATTTTTTAGAGGTGTGACAGAATTTTTGACTGAGAGATGGGTCATTTTTTTAAGGGAAGATAAAATCTGAGGGCCTGGCAGAGTGTGTCAGTGGGGGATATCACAGCATTTTGCAGGAGGAAGAAAGTCCCAAATCCTTGCTTGGGTGCGATATGAGTGATTCCCTGTTATCTCTGCATTTCCAACTGAATCTAGCAGTGGTTCCTAAACACTTGGAACTGTGAATTACTGCGAAGAGAAAAATGTATCAGTGCATCTCCATGGGCCGTACTGAAATTGCATCCCAAGTTAACCCTTGGGGTTATGTTGTTCTTTGCTCACACTGTGGGGAGCAGTGGAGTGCAGGACTCTGCTGTCGTACAGGGTCTCATGTTGCCCCTGTTCACAGCTTGCACTTTTTAAATTTGATTGAATGTTGAATAGCTGTCAGATGTTTCCCAAGAGGCAGCTTCTGTCCAGCGTTGTTTTAAGTGGCACAGCAGTGATAAAACCTAGATTTTACAAAGTTTTGTCAATAGATTCTGAAGGGAATGGAGCAAGGGGATCTTCAGGCTGATCTGGTGCTTGGGACGCTGGGCTTGTTAGCTGCTCTGCTTCTGCAGCACCTTGGAGTGCTTGCCATATTCTGTGTTTAAAAGATCACCAGCTGAAAAAGAGCCTCGTAATCTGCTCTCCAGAAAGTTGGAGGCTGGTTGGGACAAATGTGTTGCATTAGGAATACAGGTGCCCCATCCCTTTCCCCATGCAAATGATGAGATCCTTCCAGTTCAGCACCACTGCAAGGTAGAATACACCCAACTCCAAGAAGAGTGTGTTACCTGTGTGAGTAGCAGATCAGGACCTTGTTACAGTATTAGTAAGTAGGACCTTGTACTACATGCTTAGGTGTTGCTCTGATTTTACCTCTGTGTTGCAGAACGTTTGCTGTAGGAACACTTGCATGTCTAGAAGTGACGAATTTGTACTCTCTCTCTTTAGCAGTCCATGAATTCAAGTACGACGGCACTGCCTACCGACCTGCCAAGCTTCAACCTCATCAGCGAGAGCCTGTCCTTTGACTTCAAAGATACGGACATGAAGAGGCTTTCAATGGAAATCGAGAAAGAGAAGTATGTGGCATGCATCCAGGCCAGGCCAGGGCTGGGATTTGTGCCTCAGTTGCAGTGGGAGGAATTGCACCGGGGCTGAATGGACTTTTACGTTCCAGACCAGTGTGAGGTGAAAAGGGGAGAAGTCTTTTGGGTCTGCAATTTAGCAGGTCATTGGTAGCTCTGCCCAGAGCGTGATGTAGCTGCTGGTTGACCATTTCTCTGGGTGGAGACCTGGTGTCATAGATGCATCCCTACTGCCTGCTTAAAGGCGAGTTTAAGCGCTCTGAGCACTGCACCAGCCAGTTTCTCTCCGTATGGTTAACCTGGCTCTTGATTGGGCTTGAATTGTCCATGTTGGTAGAAGGAGTTAACGGCAGTCTGACTTGTGGTGTGCTGAACTATAGCAGGCTGGCACTTGCGCATTTGCAGTGTGTCCAGAGAATGTAAAGATAGCTGGAGTCTGTGCTAGGGCTTTTAACCCCTTTTTCTTGGAATCTGTGTCATGTTTATATATAAAAAGTGTGCGCAAGCAAGTTTGGATGCAATTATGAGCTTTGATCTTGTGTTTTCCTGAGGGTGTAAGTGTAGCCTTCAAAATTACAAATTTAGCAGCAATCAAAGCAGATCAGATTTTAATCTCTGTAGTAATAATGTGCTTTGTTCATTGATTGGGTAGTAGATCAAAGCTGGAAGGGCTCTGCCATAGTGCTCTGGCCAAAACTTCCTGGGGCTCGAATGAAATGCCCCTGGATCCCAGAGGGTGGTTCATTCTGCCTCTGCTGAGTACCCTATGAAGTAACAGACCACTATGCTAGAGACAGAGGTTAAAAACTTTTCCTAAAGCTAGAAGGAAAAAGAAGCTGAAAATAACAGGATAATTCCTGTATTCTGTACCCAGGTTGCTAAGTAGGTCATCCCACTCTCCTAAGCAGGAAGAGCTTGGCTCTGCCAAATGCTGAAAGCAGTAACATGCTTTCACTGACTTCTCCAGGACTGTTTGCATTCCTCGGGTGCTGAGATAAACCCTGCTACAAATTTTGGCACTCTGAAAAGGTTCTTGTTAGTCTGCTGGTACTTTGACCTGGGTCTCAGTGCTTAGTCACAAGTGCAAGGCTGGCATGGTGTGATTTTTCTCCAGTTGATGCTTCGTCATGGAAGGCAGTTAGGGACGAGTCCTGAGAATGGGTGGGTTTGGATTTTTTTCTTTCTTTTTTCTGGGAGACCTTTCTCTCTCCCAGGGATGCTGTGTGTCTAAAAGATACCTGATATTTGGGGGGCAGTGCTTGCTCCCAACATGGTTTACAAAGCTAAATCCCTCTAAAACATGAGAAATCAGTACACCAGGGTCCTTCCTTTCTGGAAGGATTCATACCTTTGAGTTTGTGAGCTGGGTTTGAGAGAGAGTGCAGTGGAATAGAGCAGCACTGCTTAAACTGCTATCTTGTAGGCTGAAACTGTGTATGTAATGTTAACCTGTGTCGTGGTGCAGCTTCACTTGGAAATGGGGAGACTTACAAGTATCATCCAGCAGCTCTAGTTTGGCTTTGTTTTTTTTTTGTAGTAACATAAGTTACAGTTTTGTTCTTGGGTCAGCTGCCTGGGTCCTCTTTTTAGTAATGAACAAATCATTGCTCGGAGTAGTTTACTGTGTACTGTAAACTGATGTTGTCAGTTCCACACACTGGAAGTGATGAAGATAAGGTTTTTCTGTTACAATTCCATTATCGACTGCCACAGTATCATGTCAGCATGTACAGCTGGCCAGCACTAACCCAGGACTCTTTTGTGTGTGCTAGGGTAGAGTACATGGAGAAAAGCAAGCACCTGCAGGAGCAGCTGAATGAGCTGAAGACAGAAATTGAGGCACTGAAGCTAAAGGAGAGAGAGACAGCTCTGGATATATTGCACAACGAGAATGCCAGCCGAGGCAACAGCAAGCACAACACTATTAAAAAGGTATCGGAGGGATCCAGTTTGTATCTTGCCTGATTAAATCTTTTAAAAAGAACAATGAAATAACCCTTCCATTTGGTTTAGCTTTTGCACAAGTTGTTATAATAAAATTGTTTGATCTAGGCTTTCTTCCCTCTGCTGCTTAGCTTTGAACCAGGGTGCAGAAAATTTCAGCTTCTGGTGGCTCCTGGTTTATATTTGCCACAACCAAGCCTTGTCTCTTCAGTGCTGTGTGAGGGGATGCAAAGGTCTCAAGGTTTGAAGGTCTTGCTGAACCTTAACAAAAGCTGTACAGGGATGCTGTTAGAAGGGATCTGCTACCCTAGTGACCCCAGGAACAGAAAAGCCCGACCTGCCTATTGCAACCATTCCCTAAAGGCATTGCAAGGAAGCAGTCTTGAGCTTGGCTGGTGAATAATAAGGGCAAAAATACTCCTGACTTACGGGCTCTCAGTAGAAAAAGCCAAAAGCCTCGTCCTCTCTTTTAATCTGTTCTTTAGTAGTAGTGCAGCTTCAAATACTAACAGCAAAATCTTTTGCTAGCAGGGTGTGTGTGAGGTGTCTGCTCCCTGTGCTGTGGACCCTGGAACCACCTGCCTCTAGAAATGTGTTTGGGATGAATACTTAGCCAAAAAGTTAGGATGGCTGGGTCTGCTAGCTGGGTTTCACACCTGAAAGGTCACGACAAAGCCATTCTTTAGTTTTATGTCCAGTTTTTTTCCTTTTGCTTAGTAGCTCTGCTGTTCTCCCAGCTGGGCTCAGTGTAACGAGGGGCTGGGGGCACATCCATAACTGGTACGGTGGGATGTAGTAGTCAGCCCCACTCACCTGCAAAGGCTTTTACCCTGCCAAGGCTTTTACCCAGCTGGCTTTCTGCTAGCAGCTGTCCTTGTGAAGGATTCGGAAATCTGTATGGCATGGGGTGCAGGTTGTGGTAACAACTCCAGGTTTTAAAAACAAATCCTTATCTCTTTACCGCTCCCAGCTGAGACTTATGTCTGAAAGTATTTGAAAACAGCGCTTCATGCCAACTTCCGTGGCTGGGAGCTTATGGTCACGGAATTGGGGCAGGAAAATGAATCTAGCATGTCTCCCTTCACAGTTTCCCTGTGCTAGCCCTGAGCTATTCAGGTTCCTGTCCCTCCAGAGCGGAGAATATAAAAATCTTCACAGACCCTTTTGTCATCATAGAATCTGAAGACATTTCTGCTCCCAGTAGGTTTTTCTAGGTTTTGTCTCCATGCTCAGAGTCCTCAGTTTAAATGGAAAACGCTAAATTTTTACTTCTGACAGAGATGAGTTCATAGAGAGCTGATGGTCCCATTTGTCTCACTTAAAGAAGGTGGCTGGGCAATCATTTCGATGTCTGTCAGGGCTCATCGCTGTAATTGGGACTGTGCGGTCAGTCTTCGTTCCTTTGAAGCTGGAGTCTTGTCCTGTCCCCTCTCAGCCGGAGGAGCAAAGGCTTTTAAATAATAGTCTATTAGTGGAGCATGTCAGAATAAAATTACAGACTGCTTCTGTTCATGCCACCAGGAGGTCAGGAGGGCTTTTGTCTTTGCAGTTGTGATGGAAAGGAAAATGCAAGACACTGGAAATGGGATAGCAGTTTAGCAACACTTAAATAATAACAATCCTCTGCCCCACCTGGAAGCCACTGATCACTTCAGCGCTCTGGGCAAACTGTACAGATTGCACAAATGACCTGACATTACTTGTATCACAGAGGATTATTTTTCTGTTGTTGTTCATTTTATTTTGCTGGTTTAGCCTCAAGCCCAGGGCAGAAGACCTATCTGCATTTGAGACTTCAAAGTAGGTTATTCTGAGGTACTCTGCGTGGGGTGATGGGATCACCAGCTGTAATACTACTAACCCATGCATGAGCTTGCCCGCGATACGCACTGCTCTAGCCAGCTCCCATTGCTGCCACCCCTACAATGCTCCTTATGCACTGCAGCGGGGTGCAGTGCCGGTGAGACTGGGCTCGCTGCAGTGCAGCACCCTGCCCACCCCTGCAGTGGACCCGTGCAGCATGTTGCAGGCAGCCACTCTGCCCGGCTCTCGCTCCCTTGGTAGCATTCACAGCCTGTCTGCATTCGTTTTAGCACCTGATCCTCCGTGCTGGGAAGTGTCTTTCTTGGCAGAAGTTGAGTTGGCAATATCAGTGGGGGAGTGCAGGCGTAGATGCTTAAATAATTAAACATGCCTGTTTTTGCTGTGCTGCTGATGGCTGGGAATCTATTGGAGGTGCAGGGTGGTCTTTGAAGATTTCTTTAATGAAGTAAATGAGGACCTTCCCCCTTGTTTGCTGCAGAAAGAAATTAAGTTTTTTAAAAAAAAAAAAGCAAACAACCAGACAAATCTGATCAACTCTTTGCTGCCAAAACTGTCATAACAGGCTAAAAACGTGCACCTCCGTCTTTAGAGCGGAGCAGCACGTGGACATGTTATCAGCATCTGCGTGTTTGAGAAGTATCACAATATTGTGGTTTAGCCCCAGTTGGGAACCAAGCACCACACAGCCAAAACCAGGACACTCAGGAATGTAAAGCAGAGGGCTGAGGACAGCGGGCCTCTGGAGGTAGCTCTTGGGTAGCACTGCAGCTGGGGTTGGTGCAGGGAGACTGTGCTGGAGGTAGCGCTGTTGGTCACCATCGCGCCTGGGGACACTGGCTGTTAGAGCCACTCTCCTTCCTGCCTGCGATGCCTCTGCCTGTCCCCTGCCTCCTTCAGCACACCAGTGACTTCTGCTCTATTAACGCCATGTCTCTTCTTTCCGGAGCCTGCTTTCCTCTGAGGATTTGCTCTCAATCTGCAGGCTGTGTGTATGCAGAGCATTGACTCCCTCCTTCGAGAGGATGAGTTTGGGGAAGCTTTTTTGCTCTTTCCTCGACTGCGGTTCTTGCACACCCACCAGGTTTAGCAAGTTTTGAGTGGTAGCGCTAAGGGAAGAAACGGCATGGATGCTGCAGTAGCAGCACTCATGAAGGCGGGTGGCAAACCTGGTGGTAAGTGCCTTTTGAAACGGCTTTCATTAAAAGTTACTCTGAGGGCTTGCACAGCCCTGCCTGCATGGCAGGCACGTACAGCCGACCATGGAGCAATTTCTCAGCACCTCTGGAGTTCTATAGAGGAGGCAGGAGGATGCTTTAGATGCAGACTTCTCCCTGGCCGGTACCCAGAAGTGATCAGCACAGGTTTGTGCCATTCTTGAATGGACCAGCCCTTTCAGGGCTGTAGGCAGCACTGTAAGTCACTCCAGTTAGGGTTTTGTGATTGCTGGCTGCTGCCAGCTGCTCTCAGGAAGGCTGCGGGTGTTCCCAAGACCAGCCGCTCTTGTTAAATGTTTCCTTGGGAAGAGAGAGGAAGTGGCTAAAACAAAGGGTGACCCTGCAGGTCTGGGACACCCTGGGGGAGGTGTTGGATGTCTCTCTGGGGCAGGCTGGCTGTGGTTGAAACCCACTGTCCCATCCTGACTGGCTTGAGGAACTCCGTGGCAGGTGAAATTGGGGCAAAATCTGCTTGCGGCCACAGCACGAGATGGTGAAATGAAGCCCTGGCAACTTGTGAAAAGACTAATCCAGCAGCTGGGAGAGATTCGGTGCCTGGGAGGAGCCCCCATAATTAATCCAGATGCACAGCAAGTGCTGTGGTGTGACCTCTGGGTTTTGTTGCCTGCCTTTGAAGATGCCTGCTAAGTTTTTCATGTTTAATTACGTGGTTAACATGCTAATCCTTTTTTATGAGCTCTGTGGGCACAGCACAAGTACCTCATCTGGAAACTGATTTCCCTTCTCCATAGCGCTCTCCGCCGTGGGCTGGCACTGCTGACTCCAGCTGGCTCGGCTTCGGGAGGGTTTGCCGCTTAGGCCGTGGTAGAAGATGAAAAAACTCACTTCTTCCTTGCATCCTCTGGTATAGAAAGGCTCCCAGGACAGGCTGCTGCTCTAAAACACAATTGGGTCTTTCATTCCAGTTCCTTTCTTCTTGCACAGTCATGCTTATTTATTGTGATTTAAGCCCTTTGAAGTATCCAGGCAAGGAGCAAATCTCCACATCTGTTTGCAGACAAGCAGCTTTGTCCTTGAGCAGCGCTCTGGTCCTTTGATGGACGGGCTTGGCCTTTCCCTGCCCGGCTCTCAGGTGGCTCTTGGCTTTTTCTCGGACACAGCATTTCTCTGGGCTCAAGCTGGCTCCTTGGGGCCGCTGCTCTTGGTGCCTGTGGGAATTGGCGCGGACATCAGTGGTGGGGTGAGCTGTTGCTGACTGTGCTCTTGCTGTCTCCTCTCCTGGCTCATCCTGGTTGCGGTGCAGCATACCTCAACTCGGGTAACTCAGGACTTTTTCCTATCGTTGGGGCACTTGGGCTTTGGATAAGCTATTTCAAATCTGCTTATTTATCACCAGTAGACTGGACTGGGCTTCCTCCATCACTGGGCCACAAATGGTCATGTTCTACCATGTTCCTGTGGATGCAGCATCGTCCCCTTTGGGTTTAGGCAATGAGCAGCTCCTGGCTGCCAAGCACAGAGGGGCAAGCGAGGCAGAGCAAAGTGGACTTTTGCAGGCTTGTCTTCACTCCTCTCGCCTTCAAGACATGCTGTGGTCTGTCCTCTACAGCATTGTAAGGACACTGGTGAGTTACTGATGGGCACTGCCATCTGAATCTGTTGTGATGCAGATATGAAGCTACTGTGCCACCGCTGAATATCATGAGGCTACTTAATCATCTGGACAGGCTGAAGGTTTTCTAGAGGCTGCATTGGGGCAGACGGCTTCTCTGCCTGTTTTCCAGCTGTGCCTGGCTAGCATCTTGCCAGGGACCCCTGAAACATGTCCCTCAAGGACTTCAACAAATCTTGTGGGGTCTCTTTGTCATCTCCTGGGGACTCCCTTCCTCACCTCTCCTCTTCTGGGACCTTCAGACTCCCCTGTGTGAAATGGGTCCACTTTGCTCCAGCGGTTTACTGGGGAGATGGAGGACCATGGCCATTTCAGGGAAGGAGGATGCTGTTATGCCTCTGGAGCTTCATCCTGCAGAGGGAGGGGACCAGCACAAGAAATACTTCTGCTCTGGGAAGGGCAGGAGGGAGCCTGGGTGGCACAGAGCAGGCTGAGCTGCACGCAAGTGGGTCCATCCTTTCCTGTGGATCCTGTGACAGCCTGGACACGGATGAGGTGCTCTTTAGTCTCATGCAGAACTGCAGCATTGCCGTGGCATCACTCTGTAATCTGCTCCCACCGGGAGATGGGAAGGCTGCATGCTGCAGAGCAGGCACGCAACCAGCGAGGGACTTCCTGGGAGAAGCAGCAGCGGCGTTTCCCATCCCCTCAGGAGCTGTGAGGGTAGAGAAAAGATGAGAAAGGATGCTGGCTTGTCGCCCTGCCTGGCACCCAGCTGGGATGCAGGTGAGAGCTGGGAGATACCTGGTGAGCAGAGTGCTCTGGACACCTCTAGGCACTTTTTCTGAGTGCAGGAGACAGGCGCATCCCACGTGGGTCTTGCCCACACGTCCCCGTGTGTGAGGCCGTGTCCCTGCTAGGTTTATTTTCTTTCTGCCCTGCTTCTCCTCGGAGCTGG
The DNA here is from genome assembly GCF_030463565.1 of Pelecanus crispus. Classification (NCBI taxonomy): domain Eukaryota; kingdom Metazoa; phylum Chordata; class Aves; order Pelecaniformes; family Pelecanidae; genus Pelecanus; species Pelecanus crispus. The sequence goes on along the minus strand of NC_134653.1, from coordinate 23,631,047 downwards.
GAAGTGAAACTCCCTGGCAGCTAAACTGGGACACGGCAGCCTCCTTTCCTTGTTTACAAGGAGTGAAAGGAAACTAGGAAACATCAGGCCTATCAGCTATTTTTGTGGCAGCCTTTGAAAAGCGTTTCCTTCAAATGGAGCGTCATCTCCTCTCTTTTAAACGCACTCATCAAAGCGTTGGAGGCCGGGGAAAAGTTGTGCTTAGGAGAGAATAAATGGCAGCGTGGGAGTAAGAGAGAAACGGCGATGTGGGGACTAGAAAGGGGGTGGGGAGGGAAAAATAGGAATGTTTTGGTTTCAAAAGTAAATGTGGGAACTGAAATGTCCACCTGGCTGGTGGGGACTGGGGAGTGGGCAGGGATGGAGAAGGACGTTCAGGGGAGTGGGGGAGGGAATAAAGAGGATTTACTGTATGTGGTGCTGGGTGATGATTTAGCAGGGACGGTAGGTCTCCCCTCCCCAGCAGCAGGAAGATGTCCCCAGCATCACATGGGGTGAGGTGATGCTGCTGGGGGTGGCACAGGTCACCCTCTCCTCCAGCCTGGCTGAGCTGCAGGATAAACAAGAAAATGGCAAGGAAGTGAGAAATTTTAAACCTCTCCCGGTTCCTTGGGACCTGGGAGGATGGGTGTCGTGGTTTAGCCCCAGCCAGCAACCAAGCACCACTCAGGCACTCGCTCACTCCCCCTACCCCGATGGGATGGGGAGAGAATCGGAGGAGTAAGAGTGAAAAAACCCACTCCTGGGTTGAGATAAGAACAGTTTAATAATTGAAATAAGGTAAATAATAATAATAATAATAGTATAATAATGATAATAATAATAACAATATACAAAGCAAGTAATACACAATGTGATTGCTCACCACCCGCCGACTGATACCCAGACAGTTCCCGAGCAGTGATCGCTGCTCCCCGGCCAACCCCCCCCCCCCGCCCAGTTTATATACTGAGCATGACATCACATGGTATGGAATAGCCCTTTGGACAATTTGGATCAATTATTCTGGCTGTGCCCCCTCCCAGTTTCTTGTGCACCCAGCAGAGCATGGGAAGCTGAAAAGTCCTTGACTAGCATAAGCAGTACTTAGCAACAACTAAAACATCAGTGTGTTATCAACATTCTTCTCCTACTAAATCCAAAACACAGCACTATGCCAGCTACTAGGAAGAAAATTAACTCTATCCCAGCCGAAACCAGGACAATGGGGAAGTTTGATGTGATTTGCAGCCTCCTTCTCCTGCTTGTGCACCATCTCCAGTGCATGGGGAGGGCACCGGCTCCCATGGGCTTGCTGGGAGCCCGGGCGGTTTCTCTCTATTCAGTTTGCCCTGCCAGCAGAAGTTATGTGCCTGCAGTTATTGGGTTAGCGGCTCTAAAACGTGTTTGGCTATGAGGGACTTATTGGGTTGCTTTTGTTTGTTTTTCTTAAATCAAATCAGTCCAGCAGCCCTGGGTAAAAGCAGAGCTCAGAGGAACCCCAGCACAGGAATGCAGGGAGTAGGACTCTTCCCTTTCTCATACCTTGATTCATGTGAGCTCTGGCCGCTTAATTGCGCTCCCTCTCTCTCTAAATTTTCTTTGATGGCTCTGGTAGTGCATTGTGGAACCCACCCTCCCTCCTGCAGGAAGGAGATTATCATAATACTGCTTGTAAATAATTTTTTTTTCCCCCCTCTCCACGCTGACGAGAATGTAACTCGCTCTTGATCACTCTGCCTCACCTACACAGTGTTACAGTATGTGTATATATATATATATTTATTTGTCCTTGGCTGGCCGTGCAAAGGGGAGGCAGACGGTGCAAAAGAGTTTGCGGAGGTGCTGGAGGCCACCTTAGGGCTTTCCTCCCGCAGACGGTGGAGAGGCTGGAGCAGAGCTGCACTCTCCTCCCTGGCTGCTCTCCTCCTCACTTTCATGTCCCGGTGCAGAAAAGAAAAGCAGAGCAAAACTGGTTGCTTGCTGCATGAGAGGGTGGGATTTCCCTACAAAGGAGCTGTCTGGGGCTTGTGCTTTTGCAGCGGAAAGGAGATGGGAGATGAGCTCAGCTGCAGGGCTCCCTGCGCCCACTGGCCTACGCAGCACCTCCGCGTACCCCTGCAGCGCTGGATGGGATGAGTCAGGCTGTCGGGGGGCTTGCTGCCCCGAGGAGCTTCCCTGGGCTCTGCCCGTCTTCCTCCAGTGGGTCCCTTGGTTTTTGTCATGCTGCAGCCGTGCGACGCTCACTGTCGAGCCACGCTCACTGTCGAGACCACAACGCCAGCCGGTGGCAGATCTCTCCCGCCGCACCTCACCTGAGCACTGCCTGCGATGGGCGTGAGGATAGCCCTGCCTGCGATTGCTCAACTGTAAGAAAAACAGAAATAAAAGAAAAAAAGGGAGGGGAGGAGTTTTCCCTCCGGGCACAGCAGAGCATCCGTGGTGGAGAGTCAGTGTGCAGTTGAGAGCAATCCTGATTTCCTCTCTGTTTATTCATGTGCCTGACTGTAATCGGATGTGAGGAGGCTGCTGCCTGAGAGCCACGGGGCAGCCCCGATTCCTGGTGCAGGAGGTCCCACCGGTGGCTGCTGGAGCTGCCTTTGTTCCCGGGGTAGTGGAGGCAGAGCAGCCTGAGAGTGCTGGCCCCTTCCTCTGCCCAAGCCGCTGCCGAGATCTTAACCATAACCCAGCTCCTGCTAATGAGGAATACGCCAACTGTGCCCATATCCTGATCGTGGCATGCTTTTCTAACGCCCTCCAGGTTACTGGGGAGAAAGCCAGCTGGAATGGGAAGAAAGGGGAAGAAATCCTCCTGCCCAGATGCCAGCACTGCACGAGCTTCCTGGCTTTCGCAGAAACAGCCAGAGTGTAACGTGGGGTTATGAGAGATGGGGGGGGTGTGCCTCTGCATGGCGGGAGCGAGGGTCACAGCGTGGGTCCCTTGCTCTCCTGCGGTTGAAACCCCTGCGGTCTTTGCCTTTCAGATGGCAAAATCTGGCCACTGCTGAGTGCCACTGAGCCACGGGGCATGGCCCTCTTGGGAAGTCAGCACTCGCACCTCTCTGCAGGACCCCATCTCATCAAGACCCATCTTTGCTCCCGCTCCCTGTGTGCCTGCAGCTGGGCTGCTCTTCCATACCTCAGTTTCCCCAGATAGGTAAAAAAAGCAACATCAAGCATCTCAGGGAGCCTTTGAAGGTCACGGAGGAAAGCCCCTGGTGAAAGAGCAGGGCTGCATCTTTTCTTTCTGCTTGTGCCTGTGCTGGATGCCCTCGGAGCTCTTCCTCCTCATGCTTCCCCTGACCCTGCAGCAGCATTTGCTCAGGAAGGCACAGCTTTGGGCTCAGAGGCTGCTGCCCAAGTCGTGCTTTGAGGTACCCCAGGACTGTGAAAGCGCGTGGGGGATTAATGGATGTAGCTTTTGCATGTAGCTAAAGGCAGAAAGCAGACTCGAAAGAGTTGAATCTCCCTTATAAGCCTGGGGGAAACATCTTCCCTCTCTGCCTCATCAGTGATTGTGGCTGACTCCTTTCTTTTCTCCATTGGAGCACTGAGTTTGCCGGGGGAGGACCTGGGGGGCATCTCCCCTTGCTGTGCTGTAATGGAGCGGCGTGGTGAGCTGCCGCGGGCTGGGGAGGTGGTGGGATGGATGCTTTGATTCACCATCCAGCCTGCAGAAGAGATTACTTCAGTGGCAGGGTGTTAGGAAGTAGATAGCTGGCAGGTAAATGCTCATCCTTGGGCGTGTCTGGCCTCTCAGAGGTCTCCACAGATGAAACAGGAAAACGAAGCTGCCCCGTTTTGGGCTGTGGTGGGCGGACGGGCTCCGGTGTGAGCCCTGGCACTTATGCAAATGCGTTGGACTGCTTGACCTCACCCAGCCCAGGCCTGTGACCCCCCCCTTGCCCACTGCCCTTCTCTACTGGGCACCGCGGTCCACATCCGTGCACCAGGTCATTGCGGCGGGAGGCATCAGCCCTGCTCAAAGGGAAGGAACATGCTGCACACTGTGATGGCCACTCAGGTTTTATACACCAAATACTCTGGCCTGGGTCCCAGCCAGGTGCCTGCTTGGGATCACAGGTGGGATTTCTGCTGGAAGAGACGAAACAAAGCCTACGCTGGGGCCATCGGTGGGGCTGTGGCTGCCCACTCTTTTTTTTTTTTCCCTCTCCGGCCTTGAAAGAGAGGCAAAGAGCTGCCCCTAGCACAGAGAGCCCCTGTCCCATCTCATCCACCCTCCCTCCAGCTCTGGAGGGGATGCAGGGGGATGCTAAGGAGGAGAGCCAGCCCTGGCCTAGGAGACGCTGCTAGCAAAGGGTATTAAGCGTCTGCAGAAAATTCCTCTGCAATACAGATTTTTTCAGAATGGCATTAGAGCTGTGAAGGAATTACCGAGGGAAAGGCCGTGGGGGGACGCAGGGAGGGGGGAAGCGCTTGGCAGCTCCTTCCCGGGGCTTAACTCACTGTAACGTGATCCTAGGATTCCTGTTTCAGCAAAACCGGCGTCCCTGGCGGAAGGCACCACTGCTTAATCCAGCTGAAACGAAGCCTTTGCAATTAGCCGGCTGGTTTGGCAAACTCTTGTGGTGATTCAGCAGCTGGTTGGAAGGTGGCACTTCTCCCACCATGCTCCTTTGGGTGGTTATCTGTAAATACTGTGATTTCTTCCTTGCTGCTTGAAAATGTTTCTTTCGTCTCTCGTTTGGCCCATTAGAAAATGGGCTTGCAGTTCCTCCGTGGGATATTATTTTTTGGATAGCCTCAGTAGTGCTGCAAAAAGCTTTTCTGGGCCGGGTTTCCAAGTCCTGCAGAGCCTTGGCTCCAAGGACACAGTCCTGCAAGCCAGGGTTCTCCAGCTCCATCCTCCTGCGGGATGGAGGGAGCAGGTCGGGGCTGAGGTCCCGGGGCAGGGGGAAGGCGTCAGCCCCAGGCAGGTGCTGGGGCAGTGGTGGTGAGCCATGTTGTGACTGCTTGGACCACACCAGGCACGCGTGCTCATCCTATCAAGGGTGGTGGGTTGGGGTTGGCCATGAGCACGGGACAGAGGATGGTCCCTAACTGGTGGCAGAGGTTACATGTACCTGGCTGGCCCGGAGGCTTTGGGGAGGCTGTGGGTTTACAGGCGAGTGTGGTTCTCTATCCCTCCTCAGCTGATGGAGATTGTTTCTCCTCCAGCTTTGTAAGAGCCCTGTGTGTTCCCCCACCATCAGGGCAGGGAAAGGAAGGAGCACGCTGGATCCCAAGGGTCCCATGCCCAGGATTGGAAGCTTTGGTCCGGGCTCCTGTGTATCCCACAACCTGAAAGCTGCAGCCACGCTGATTATGCTGATTGAATTCGTGGCCCCTCAGCAGACTTCGCTTCTGGGGACGGTGGTGTTGGCAGCAGAGAGCGGTCGTGCTCCCCCAGCCCAGCCTGCCTCCCCTTGCCCTGCGCTTTGCCTTTGGGCTCTGCTTATTGCAGCTGGTGGCTCGGCTGCTGAGGGCGTGCACGACATCCCTGCTTCTGCCTTCCCTGGTATTTTCAGAGGGGCAGTGGCTCGAGCTGGGCCAGGAGGGGATTAAGGCAGCAGCTCCCTCCTGCTCAGCCCTGTGCCCTCCCGTGGGGGGTGAAGCTGGGGCTGGGTGCCTTGCGGGAAGGAGGGGGTCAGCCCCGTCCGCCTTCAGCCGCCCGCTCTGCTCTCTTGCAGCTCACCCTACAGAGCACCAAGTCCCGCGTGGCCTTCTTCGAGGAGCTCTAGGAAGCGACCAGCCACTCCGCACTGCTGCTGCCAGCCAGCCGGCTCCCCCACCAGCCGGAGCCTCTCCCTCAGGACCGGCGTGCCCCAACCGGGGCCGGGGAGCCGGGCATTGCCCCCTGGCCCACCCTGGGTGCTGCCAGCCTCTGCACACTGATGGACTCGAGGCCCGGCTGCCCACGGACTGTGTGATGTTCTCTAGCTTAGCGTCCATTCATCCTCCTCCCTGCCCCTCTTTTCCTTTTTTTCCAGCCTTTTTCCTACTTTTCCAGCATAGTTTTTTGGCTCAGCCCTCCAGGCTTTCCCCCAGTGCCGGGGTCGGGGCTGCAGCCGTGCCCCCCAAACTGGCAGCCAGCAGAGGAGTGTGCTGAAGGGTCTCCCTGGCAGGAATGCTGACCCTCCGGCTGCCTTCTCCTGCCGGCAGCAGCATGCTGGCCTGGGAGCCCCGCGCTGGCGGTGCCTGGAGCTCTATTAGGAACACAGAGCATGTTCTAGTAGAGTGCTGTAAATCAGGGGCTGTCGCGCCGGCTCTCCCAGGGCCCGGCGGAGGTGGGAGGCAGGCGGGCAGGGAGCAGCATTACAGCGGCTGCAGGGACCTCGGTCTATGGGGATTAGGGCTGCTGCTTCTCTGGGGAGAGGAGGCAGGGGCAGGAGGTGGGGGGGAAGGTCTCCTCCTCCTCCTCCTCCTCATCCTCCTCCTCTCTGCAAGGTGTAAGGAGCAGGAGAACAGCTAGCGCCAACCAAATGAAACCTTTTTTTTCCTGCAAACTGTGACAAACCTGGGCAGCTTGAGTCCAGGAGGTCTCTGGGGGCTCAGAGCCGGGCAGAGGACAGGCACGGCCCCAGCTTTTGCTAGGTGCCCAGGCCCAGCACCCCCTAATGCAGTGTGGGGCCCCCCCAGCTCCTCCCAGCCTCCCGGGGCTGAGCTAGGGGCTGCCTCTGTCCTGGCAGGCAAGCACTGGGGCTGCCTGCTCCTGCCTGTCCTTAAGCGGGTGCCTTTGCTCACAGCTCTCATCCCCGGCAGTGGCTGTGGGGGGAATGGGGATGCCCAGACATTTCCCTTCTGTCTCCGTCCCAAATCCTGCCCTTGCTCAGGGGGAAAACCCCCTTCCAGCTGAAATTTACCCTTCAACGGAGCCGGTGCTGCCCTGGGCATCTCCCGCATCCCCTTGGGACCCCCAATTCCACCCTCCCACAACTTCACCTGACCTACAGCCACACCGGAGTCAGCCGGAGGGTCAGCCCAGGGCTTGGCGTGTAGCAGATCACGTCCTGAACCCTTTTTATTTAAAACCACGCTGCCCTGGATCGACTGCCCGCACGTGGCTGCGATTTGGATGGCTGTGGCCTGGCACAGCCGCTTTCCCATTCCCCTGGACTGTTGTACTCGGAAGAAATAACCGTTTTCTCCTTTGTTTTAATAAAAATTCAAAGCACTAGGAGGGGGAGCTGGGACTTGTTTGGTCCTTTTTCTTTGGGAAAAACCTCACGAAACCCTTCGCTGCCGCAGTTAACGGCAGGGGAGGTTTTAATGGGAAGCATGGCTGTGGCCCTGGGATACCTCCTGCAGCTTCCTGCGGGGCTGGGATGCTCCTGTGGGGCCGGGGTGGCTTCCCCCTGCCCATCACTCCAGGGGTCCTGCTGTCCCCAGTCCCTCTGGGCTCCTGCATCCCTGCTTGTAGCAGGGTGCCCTTTTCCCTCACGGGGTTTGGGGTCCCCTGGGTGGGGGCTGAGCCCCATGTTTGCTGTCCCCAGGGCTCTGCCTGATGCTGCCTGATCTTGGCCTGCCTGGAATAAATAAACAATACGCTGCATTGACCTCAATTTTTAAATTAATTACTGATAAAACCCCTTTGGTGATGTGGGGACCCAGCTGAGCTGCCAGCGCGGAGCTGGATCTGCCAGCCCGGAGCTGGAGCTGCTGGTGGGGTTTCACCAAGTCACCGCCCGTGCTGAACACCCCGAGGCCAGGCAAAATCCAACCCTGGGGGGCTGCCCCCGGCCCCCCCGGCCCCGCTGCAACTTGATGCACTCAGTGATGGATGCGCTTGTTTATCTGCTCGCCGGCAGCAAAAGCCCGGGAAATTAAACGGAGCTCCTGGCAAGGGCTGTGGTCCCCTCTGAGAAGTGGGTGGGCTGGGGTGGGGGGACACGGTATTTTTTCCCCTTTTTTGTTCGGGGGGGGGGTGGCAAAGGGATGCTGATGTGGACAGGGGAGATTTCAGGGATGCTGGGAGGCAGCGGGCGAGGGAAATGGAGGGTGACCTGATTTCCCATGCGGGGGGTGGGAGTGCTGCCCGCTGCCACCGGTGTTGATAATGCAGCTGGCACGCTGCCTGCGCTGCCTGCGCTGCCTGCGCTGCCTGCGGGTGATGGGCAGAGCCCCTGGCCGGGGGATTTGGCCCCAAAGTGAAGCCAAAAGGGGTCCAGCCCAGGCCACAGCGCCAGGGGCAGCTGGCACCGGGTCCAGCGTGGGGGGGTCTCCTTCTGCCCTCCGATGCAGGGGTCCCCTGCTCGCTCACAGGGGCCATGCACGCTGGGAGCCCTGCACGCTCATAATGCTGCTCACTCGCAGCACCACACACTCGCAGCACCATGCACCTGCAGCATTGCACACTCATGGCACTGCACGCTTGCAGCCTTGAGTGTGTACAGGATTGCACACTCACAGCCATGCACATGCGCATTGCATGCTCATGGCATTACATACTTGCAGGTTTGAGTGTGTACAGGATTGCACGCTTGCAGCCTTGCACACTCACAGCATTGCACACCTGCAGCAGCCCCACATGCTCACAGCATTGCACACTTGCAGCACTGTGCACCCACAGCATTGCATGCTCACGGCGTTGTGCACTTGCAGCCTTGCAAACTTGCAGCACCATGCGCCTGCAGCATTGCACACTCACAGCATTGCACATCTGCAGCCCTGCGTGCGCACAGTATTGCACACTTGCAGCCTAGCACACTCACACAGCACTGCATTCTCACAGCATTACATGCCTGCAGCCCCACATGCTCACAGCATTACACACTTGCAGCACTGTGCACCCGTAGCATTGCACGCTCATGGTATTGCACACTTGCAGTCTTGTACACTTGCAGCCTCCCGTGCTCCCAACTTTGCATGCTCAGGGCCTTGCACACTCACAGCATTACACTCGCAGCATTGCACACTTGTAGCCTCGCACACTGGCAGCATTGCAGACGTGCAGCCCCCATGCTGCAGCAGGCAGCCCTGTGCCAGCTCCCTGCCTGCCCTCCCGTGCCGCAGGCTGGGCCATTCCTTCGCTTTCAAAAGAAATTTCATTCTGATTTTTTTCCTTTTTAGCAAAATTAAATTCATCAGAGCCGAGGCGGCGGTGGAGCGGGTGTGGGTTGGCTTGTGATGACTTTGCCCAAGGAAAAAAAAAAACCATCAGTGTTTTCTGTGTACCTCTCCCAGCACCTTCCTCCTGGCACAGATTCCTTGGGAAGGAAATTGGGGTTTTTTTGCTAACCCAAAGCAGCAACTGAGCATTTCAGCAGTGGTTCTCCATGTTCTTTAACAGTCGGGGTGGCTTTGGCGCTGGCTTGGGGATGATTTCTTGCTTGCATGAGTGTCCCTGCCCTCAAACCTTGACTCGTAGTAGGGAGCCGGGGCCAGAGTGGAGGCAGATGGGGAAACTGAGGCAGGGATGGTGCCGGCGAGGCCGTCCGGCTCTGGGGGCTGCCGATCGGTATGCCGGCCTCATCCCGCAGTGCCCGAGAGGCCAGAGAGCACCTGAGGCCTCCCCCCACCCATAACTCATGGGCTGCCGCCCCCTCACCTGCTCCGCACTCCCAGCTGCTCCCTGCATGCCAGGGTGCTGCCCCAGCACTGGGTGCCTTGGGGTGCCGGGGTCAGTGGGGGAAGACGGGGACGCTGGCTCACCCCCAGGCAGGGCTGGGGCCGGCTGCAGGGGCCTTGGGGTGCTCCTGCACGTGTGGGCTCATGGGGCAGCGCATGGGTGCACGAGGGAAGGGTGCTTGCATGTAGGATGTGCATTTGCACAAGGGACTTGCATTTGCATGAGGGATGCTTTTGCATTGATGGTATGTGTGCAAAATGGAAGGGCATTTGCATGAGGGTTGGGCATTTGCACAAGGGAATTGCATTTGCAGGAGACATGCGTTTGCATTGAGGGTATGTGTGCACAAGGGAAGGGCATTTGCACGAGGGTTGGGCATTTGCACGAGGGATGCTTTTGCATCGAGGGGGTGTATGCACAAGGGAAGGGCATCTGCACACGGGGTGCCCATGCCCAGGGAGGTGTATTTGCATGGCGGGGTGAAGCAGGGAAGTGCACTTGTGCACCCCAGCGATGTCAGGGTGCAGCGGGTGCCCTGGCATGCAGGATGGGTGCTCAGAGCTGGCACATGGGTGTTAGCACCGACCCGGCTCTGACTCACCACTTAGTGGACGCAGGCTGGCACGGCACTGTATGGCACGGCACTGTATGGCATGGCACGGCACAGCAGGCACCTGGCCATGGGCCACCATGGGTGCAGGCTGGAGCCAGGGTGGGCCGGGGCACCCCAGGGCTGCGGGTGGCTCTGCGGGGTCACACTCAGCCCACCAGCAATGGGGACCCAGCACAGTGTGGGAATTAGGGGAGCAGCCCATGGGACACCCCATTCCTGCTCTCAGGCACCCTGGGGAGCTCAGGGCACCCATGGGTGCTCAGCTCCCATGTGGGTTGGGTCTGGGTTGCAGGATGCCAATATAAAATGTTGCTCCCTGGAGGCAAAGGTGGCCGGGGTCCTGCTTTTTGGGGACAGCATCTTGGGGACATGGGGGAATTATTCCTTCCTCGGCCGGTGGCTGCCAGCCCTGCGCCATCCCTGCTATCCACACCCATCCTCATCCATCACGCCGGTGTGGGCTGATGGCCGGCACAGCGCTGCCGTCTGCATCCCTCCACCTTTTCCTCTCCCCAGCCCTTTGTGTTCCAGGGAGAAAAAGGGGAAAGCAAATGAAATGAGGAGGAAGAGGAGAGGGGAGAGGCAGCCTCACTGAGGGGATGGCACCCAGGGCCACCCAGCTCCCAGCAGAGACCTGGCCAGCTCGGTGCATCTCCCTCCCCCTGCCCTGACACCTCCCCTGGGGCAGCCACCGCAAAGCTGTAAAAGCCCTACGTGTGTCTTGTCGGCTCAATTAGGGGCGTAACAGGTGAAGAGGGAGGATTGCCAGCGGGGAAGCCACGGCTCCGGAGCTGAAACCTCTGGCTGGTACCAGAGGTGCCCACTCAGCCACCAAGGCAGAGCAACGGGGAGGGGATAATATATGGATGCTATAAAATAAAAAGCATGTGGAGCTGCTCCAGCCACCACAGTTTCCCTGAGAGCGGAGGATGAATTGCCGGAGACTGCTTGGGCCAAGCAGAGGGATGCTGGGCGAGGTGTGATGGGGTGCAGGACCATGTGGGGGGTGCAAGACCACATGGTGGGGCGTAGGATCGTGCGGTGGGCTGCCAGACCTTTTGGTGGCGTGCAGGACCACACAGGGGATGCAGGATGCTGTGGTTGGTGCAGGACCGCACAGCAGGGTGCAGGACCATGCGGTGGGGTGCAGGATGGGGTGGTGGGCTGCATGACTCTACTATGGGACTCAGGACCACACAGTAGGCTGCAGGATGACAGGTCTGGTGCAGGATGGTGCAGCAGGCTGCAGCACCACATGGTTTGGTGCAGGGCCACGTGGTGGGGAGTGGGACCTCGAGTCTGCTGCAGGACCATGCGGCAGGGTGTGGGACCATGCAACAGGTCGCAGGACCATGTAGTTTGGTGTAGGACCATACAACCCGCTTGGGACCAGCCGGTGCCCAGGAGATCCTGGGAGCTGCTGCTCTGAGAGCACAAGGACTGATACCTCCCCAGGCATGGAGGAGAGGGAGCAGGCACTGCCAACAAGCACATGGCCAGCCCTGACGGGGACATGGCCTTGGGGAAGGAGATGCCACCTCAGCCAGGATCCCTCCAGCCAGGATCCTACCCCTTCACCCTCACCGTTAATTTCCCCTTCCCTCATAATCACCTTGGGCAGCATCATCCCTCCTGGCATCTGCGGTCATGTGCTGCCACGGCTGCTCGGGGAGCCCTGGGGCTGGATTGGAACAGGAACACTGGAGTCCCACTCCATCGCCTCCTCCTGCCTGGCCACAGCATCACCTGCTATGGGGACACCTGGCATCATGACAGCCCTGCCGGGATGCTGCCTACAGCCAGCCTGGGCATCATGGCACCAGGTACCACTGGGTCCTGGCATTGTGGTGCTGGATACTGCTGGGTCCTAGCATCGTGGCACCAGGTACCACCAGCTCTTGGCATCATGGCACTGGGTACCCCTGGCGTCATGGTGCCAGGGCATACCGGGGCAGCAGCACACAGCATCCTGGAGACATGGAACTGGTGTCACTACCTGAGGTCACTGTGCCAGCATGGCACGGCTGATTGCCGGTGAGCATCGCCTGTGTGCTGATGGCGGGATGGGAGCAGGGCCTGGCCCAGCAGAGCCATGTCCTGAAGGCAAATGTCATTGCAAGGACTTCTGCTTGGGTTATGCATACAGAGAGGAAAAGGCCATAGGGATGCTGCGAGGGAGGCGTGGAAACCACTCCCAAACAGTTCTCATGCTCAGCCAAGGGCTGTGTTTTGGAGTCTGACTTCAACATTGGTTGCAGCAAAGAAAAGCCACTCAGTGGCCTGCCTGGCACCAGCACCCGGCCATGTCACAGATGCACAGGTACTGTCACGTGGATTTTGTTGTATTTACTCCTCTTCCTGCCACTACCACTGAGGGCATGGGCCAGCCAGGTGGGGTCAGGGATGGCTTCACCCTTGCGTGATGCCTCTGGGGCTGAGCACAGCTCTGCCAGAGCCCTGCCCTTTGCTCCCTTCTCGTGTGTCCCTTTCAAAAAGCTGGATCCCACCCTGCGCTACCACACTCCTCCCTGGGCAGGCTGTGCTTCCCACGGATCTTTTTTTGTGCTGTTAATGAGTTTAAGAAGGTCCTTGACTGAGGTCACTGGGAGTTACCTCCCCGCTTGGTCTCTTGGCAAGTGGAGTCGCCACTGCCCTCAGCATCCCCAGCTGCATCTACTTGGAAGGATGCTAAGAACAGGCTTATTTCAATTTTTCCCAGTTTTCCTAAAGAAAAATTTCTCCTAAGCAGAAGACTTGCCTCCTCCCACGGAGGGGCTATTTTCACCCTTGGGAACCCAAATTAAATGGGGCTCTCAAAGCCTTTCCCGTTCTTCCTTCCTTCCCCACCTGCACCGGCTGCCTGGAGCTTTACCTGGTGTTTCTCCCATCACGGGTGTGATTTGCTCCAAAATGAATCCCAGTGCAGGAACGGCCATGGCCACGCTGGGTAGCAGCTCCTGAAACCTCTGTGACAGCCACCCTCCCCAGGTTTAATAGTGGGTGCTGGGAGCTGGCAGCTGTCGTGGTGGCAGGGATAACCTTGCGGCTCAGTACGTTGCAGCCATCCCTCTTCTTCCATCAAGCGTTCATTTAAGAAACATTTCACTAAATACCCAGCTGACAGCAACAGCCCTGGGAGATTGATGGCTCCGGCTCCTCCGAGGGCTTGGTGCCAGCAGGTGACTTTAAAATGACACAATGGCCACCCTGGGCCCCTCCCGTCCCTTCCCTGCGCTCAGCATGAGCGGTGTTATATCCCGGAGGACACTGTGGTGCTGCCCCCCACCCCAGCATCCTCATACTGCCCGGGGGTGAGTTATCTGTGGGGTTGTCCTGGGGGATTCGAAGGCACCCAGCCCCAGTTCACACTATCCCATCCCCATTTCTGCCAGGTTTCCTGATCCCTGTGAGTTTTCCTCATCCCTGTGAGGGATCCCCATCCCATCCCCATGCTATCCCCATCCTATCTCCATCCCCATCCCATCTTATCCCATCCCATCCCATCCCATCCCCACCCCTGTAAGGGTTCCCCATCCCATCCTCATCCTCATCCCCATCTCATCTCAGCCCATCCTATCCCATGCCCATCCCTATCCCATCCTCATCGCTATCCCATCCCCATCCCTATCCCATCCCCATCCCAATCCTCATCCCCCTCCCCATCCCAATCCTCATCCCCTTCCCTTTTCCCTTCCTCATCCCCACCCCCATCTCCATCCTTTTCCCCATCCCCATCCTCATCCCATCCCACCCCATCTCATCCCCATCCCCATCACCATCCTCATCCCCATCTCCACCCTTTTCCCCATCCCCATCCCATCCCCATCCCATCCCATCCCACCCCATCTCATCCCCATCCCAACCCTCATCCCCATTCCCATCCCATCCCCAGCCTCATCCCCATCCATCCCCATCCCATCCTTGCAGGTTCCCTCTCTCCTCCGCAAGGACAACTGGGAATTTCAACTGGGGCACATGGCAGAGACCGGACTTGCAAACACCCGGACAAATGGAGTTGGCAGGATAGGCTCAGGGCAAGGAGAGAATCCAGCACGGGAGTCTCTGCTGGGCAGGGGTCGGTGGGGAGCGAGGAGGGCATCTCGGCCCTGCCAGGGGAGGCTGAGAAAGCAGGCTCAGTAATAAATGAGGAGGAGAAGATTAAATTAAAGATAAATCAGCACCGCTTCTGTGCCAGCATGGCTTTATTCCTTTTAATTTTTTCCCCTCAATCTTTCTGAGAGAAATAAAGATGATGATGTCGGGATGCGAACCCAGGAGCTCTTGAGAGCAAGGTCTTCGCAAAGCTGCAAATAAGACGCAAAATGCCAGGCCTGGATCACGCTTCTCCTGCCTTGTTAGCGGGGTCAGCTAATTAGGATACCACCTGCGAGTGTCAGGAAGGTGCTGCTGTCATGGGAGGGACAAAGAGATGTGGGGAGAGGCGGCATTGACCTGCTGCCAAGGCTGGCCCGAGCCCCTAACAAAATAAAGGGAGAATTGTGAAGAGGAACCACTAATAAAATAATGGAGGAATTATGAAGAGGAACATTTGCAATGTCCCAGTGGTGCGGGAAACATGTAAATCACCCAGCTGTGGCTGGGATTTTTAAGCTGAAATCCCTGTGGTTTGGGGATGCTGCTGCCTCAGCCCCATCATCTCAGTGCACAGTGATGGACTGAGGTCTGAGAAAACCAATTCAGAGCTTCTCACCCCAAAAGAAGTGAGGAGATTGAAGCAAAGGGGCTGCGGGGCAGAGCGGTGGGCAACAGCGCAGATTGTACACGGGGAAGGGAAGCCTTCATCCTGTGAGGAAGAGGGCAGTGCGGCCAAGCAGGATGGGGGTCTCCAGCTGGGCTCAGGGGAAATGCCGAGATCGCTCCACTGATGATCCCTAATGAACAAAAAAACAATCAAGACCTCAAATGCAATTAAGCCATTGTTTAATTCTCATTTTTCCCCAGTGCTGCCGCATGCTCATGCCCTTCATCCCCAGGGATGAAGCAGCAGGAGTGGGGACGGCCCAGCTGCCTCCCCCATCCACGAGGAAGGATGCTCCAACAGGTCCCTGCTGCTGCTGAGCAGAGATCTCCTGGGGGGATTTGTGGGGAAAAGCCCAGAAATTTGCAGTATAATTCCTGCCAGGGTTTGGGTGGTGAGAAATTAATGAGTTTCCACCCTGGGGCCTCCGGTGGGCAAATGGAGAATTAATTAGGAGGGCTTCTTCGTTAACATTGAGGAGCAAATTGATCTGCTAAGAAAAAAAGGAGGAGATTTTCAATTAGGCTACTTTGTCTTTTTGGGCTCCTTTCTCCCCAGAAGTCCCTTATGATTATCAGCATCCTCCCCCTCAGGGCCGTGCTGCAAGCTCAGCCACAGTATGAGGCACCGGAGACTCCCCGTGGGGTGCAGCTCCATGTGCCCCAACACTGTCCTGAGCCCCGGTGGAGGATGAAGTTTTATAAGAGCTGGAAAAAGCCACCCCTGAGCCGTGACATCCCAGGAGGAAGGATCCTGCCCTGGGAGCTGACACCCCGGACCAGCAGGGATTTGATCATCCCTGAAATTCCCCAGCTCGGGAGCGTGGCTGTGGTGGTTTTCTGCTGCCGGTGAAGGAAATTTCTCCCAGCTAAAAAATAGCTTAAAGGGGACCCCAGCTGGTTAAAATCAACTGGCAGCTGCACAGGCAGCGCTGCCGGGAGGCAGCTGGGGAAGGGAGATGGGTTTTGGGGAGCCCTGGTGTGGGGTCCCAGCCTATGCTCCCACCGGAGGTGGAAGATTTGGCGCAGGGGTGGGTCGGAGCTGCCATCTGCCCAAAAATTCCAAGTGGCGTTGAATTGAATGAGGCAACGGCTGAGGCTGAGCACGCGGCCGGGGCAGCTGCGGGATGCCGGGGGGATTTTAATGATGAGGATGGAGCAGCAGGAACCCCATTCCAAAATTTTGGGTGTTCTCGTGACAGTCCCAACATGAGAAGCACATCTGGAGCCTGGCCAGCTGTGCCTCAGTTTCCCCACCAGTCTTGAGCATCTTTGGGGTTTGGATGGGCACCTGAGAGGTGCCAACCATCCCCCTTTTTCTTTCCCCCTCTGTTAGGGCTCTGGGGCCATTTTCCCTCTTGCCCCCCAACGCCTTCCCTCCCACCACAGGACCTCCAAAGGCAGCCTCCGGTGGGGAGTGGGGGCTTCGGCAGCCTCCCAGCACTACCATGCCCAGCCAGAGGGATGCCACCAAGGCACAGGGGACACCGTGACCCCTGTCTCCCAACATGCCGGGGTCTGCTCGGGCCACCCCCACCCAGGGAGACAAGCCAGGCAAGGTGGACAGTGGGATTTGGAAGGAGAGAGATCCCAGATCCTGGGCAGCATCCCTGCCCAGGTGCCCAGGTGCAGACAGATGCCATAGGGACATGGACGTCGCGGGGATGTGGCACAGCAGGGAGCCACCCCGGCATGTGAGCCCAACTGTGAGTAATCAATGACAAAGTGAGGAATAAGGTGAAAAATGTGATCAGGGCCTAGGGGGGAGTGGGGGGCAACTGGAAAGGGAGGTGCGGATCGAGGGCTTTGCTCCTAGCCCCTCTTCGCTCCTCTTCCACGGCTCATTTTTGCCCTGGCCCAGGAGCAAGAGGTCCGGCCGTGGCGTCCCTGCCACCCTGCAGCACCCTGGGGACCTCAGGGTGACGACTGCCCTGGCCCAGGGTGCTGTGTGCAGGGACTTGCCCGGGGTGGTGATGGCCCAGGGTGCTGAATGTGGGAACTGCGGGGTGATGGCAGCCTGGGGTGCCAAGTGTGGGGACGCTGGGGGTGACGACTGCCCAGGCACGGCGTGCCATGTGCAGGTACCTCGGGGCGATGGCAGCCCGGGGTGCTGTGTGCAGGGACCCTGGCACGATGACTGCCCCAGGAGCAGGGTGCCATGTGCAGGGACCTCGGGGTGATGGCTGCCCTGGCCCAGGGTGCTGAGCGCAGGGACTTTGGGGTGATGACAGCCCGGGGTGCCATGCGCGGGGACCTCGGGGTGGCGACTGCCTGGGCATGGGGTGCCGCAGGGACCCACCATCTCTGGCGCTGCTCCCCACCACCCAGCACCCACCGAGCACCCACCCCGGCCGGGCGCCCCAGCCGCTCCGGCAGCACCGGGGCAGGATCCGGCCCGGGAGGCTTACGGGTGGCTCTCGGCCGCGACTGCCCCCCCCCTCCCCGGGGGGAGGCACCACCCCCGGCCCCCCGCCCCCAGCCCCATTTGCCAGGCGGGACCATTCAAAACCCGCCCGGCCCCGCCGCTTCTCCCTGGATTCCGGCGCCGCTTCCCGGGGCCGCGGCCGAGGATGCTCCGTCTGCCGGCGGCGGCGGGGGGGGGGGCGTGTGCGCGGCGCCGGGGGCTGAGCCAGCGGCGGGGAGCCGAGCCCCGGCCCTGCCCGGGACACTTGGCGGGGAGGAAGAAGAAGAGGAGGAGGCGGGAGGAGGAAGAAGAAGAGGCCGCCCTCGGCCTCGGCCCCGCCATGCCGGGCCCCGCCGGGGAGCGTGGCCCGGCGGCAGCGGCCCCCCGGGGGCTGTGAGCGGCCCGGGGCTGGCGGAGGGGGGGCCCCGGAGCGGCATGGCCAGCCCCGTCCCCCCCGCCGCCGCCGCCGGGATTTAGCCGGTGCCTGGATGCTTTCGCCTCCCGTTTCCACTTCGGGCGGGCATGTGCGCGGGGGAGCCGGGCCGCCCCCAGCCTCCTCCGGCGCGGACCCCCCCCGCGCCCTGACTCCCCGGTGAGGGGCTCCGCCGCCAGCCCCGTCCCGCCGCCGGCCCCGGAGGACGGGGAGCGCCCGCCCGCCCTGGCCCCCCTGGCCGGTGGGTGCCGGGCGGGGGGCGGCGGGCACCGGTAACTTGTTTTTAGCGTACCCCGGTACCGGCTGGGGCACCCCCCCCCGAGGAGATTTGGGTTTAAACTTTGGCTTTTGGGAAGCCCCGAAGATGCCTTTCCACCCGGTGACGGCGGCTTTGATGTACCGGGGGATCTACACCATCCCCAACATCCTCGCCGAGCAGCACCCCGTGGAGATCCCCGAGGACGAGCTGGAGGGTGAGCGGGCCGGGGCGGGGGGGCCCATCCCGTGTGGGGTGCGGGGGGGCTTGGGGTGCGCGGCCCCCCGGCGCCGTGCGGAGCCTCAAGGCGAGCGGGATGCGGATGGATGGATGGATGGATGGATGGGGAGGAGGAGGAGGAGGAGGGGAGGAAGGGAAGCGTGGGAGAAAGCCGGGCAGCGGGAGAGGGTGGCGGGGGGGCCGTGGGGGTGGTCCCGGCCCCAGTGTCGCCGTTGTGTCAATATGACACAGCAGGGACCGGCGGTGGCGGCTCGGGGCCGGACCCCCCCAGCGTGGCGGGGCCACCCTCCCCGCTGTCATAATATGACAGTGGCTGGCGGCGCGGGGGGCCCCGGGGGCCGCTGTCACCCGTGTCACCCCACTCGGGTCACGGCAGCCCCACGCAGCCCCGGTGCCACCGCTCTCCGGCCGGGAGGGGTGGCCGCTGGGGCTCTGCCCACCCGTGCGATGAGCGGGGCCGGTGTCAGCTCGCTATCGCCAGAATGGCTTTTTCCACCCCAAAAGTTTGCCGGGGCAGCGGGATGGGCGCTGTCGGTACCCCCCAGGCCGCCCCGGCTTGGGGTGTCCCCAGGGAGCCCCGTTCTGCTGGGCGCAGGGGGAAAGGGGCTGCAGCACCCACGGCCCACGGCCCCCATCGCTGCCCCAGCACTGGCACCACAGGGTAAACTGAGGCACGGGGCAGCCCCACACACGGCCCCGCTGCACCTTCAGGAGAGGATGGAGGGGGCTCAGCATCAGGCCTGGAGCCCTTGGGACTCCTCATGGGGAAACTGAGGCACGGAGCCCCAGGGCTGGGGTGCTGAGGGGCTCTGGCCCCAGAGCCTGGCCGGGAGCCCCAGGTAGGTGGGGAGATGGGCTCACGCCAGGTGTGCGAGGGTGTGTGTGCCCACAGCTCTGCGGGTTGTGTGCCTGCACGCTTACGTGCCCGTGTGCAGCCTCACTGCAGGGGTTGTGTGTGCGTGTGCACGGGTGTGTACCTCACACCTTCGTACAGTCCCACTGCACGTTGTGCGTGTGTGTTCATGCATTTTTATGCACACACAGAGCCTCACTGCGGGGTGTCTGTGTGAGGGAGTGTGTGTGTGTACACACGGGCAGCATCACTGCAGCGTGTGTGTGCACATGGACAGCCTCGCTGCAGCGTGTGTGCACACACGTACAGCGTCAGAGCAGAACGGGTTCATATGCACAGCCCTGCTGCAGAGAGAGCGTGTGTGTGTGCATGCACAAGTACATCACTGCGCTGTGGCTCTGTGTGTGCCTGCGTGTGTGCATGCACGAGTACAGCATCAGTGCAAGGCGGGGGGGCGTGTGTGCACGCCCAAGAACAGCATCACTGCAAGGTGGTTGTGTGTGTGTGTGTGCGCATGCACAAGTACATCGCTGCAAGGCGTTGGTGCATGCGTGCATGCACAAGTACAGCCTCGCTGCAAGGTGTGTGTGTGCACAACCTCACTGCAGCATGTGCCTGTGCATCGATGCGTGTGTGTGCACAGCCTCGCTGCAGTGTGCGTGCATGCTCACCACGCGTGTGTGCACATGTGCCAGGGCGTTGTGTCGATGCACCCAGCCTCGCGCAGCACCGACGGGTGCTGACAGGCCCTGGGGTGCTCCCGGCCCGGGGCTCCCCCCCCAGCACCCCGCCTGCGGCTGCACGCCCACTGCGCCGTGTGGCCGCAGGGATCGATGGCAGTGGCGGGAGCCCCAAGGTGACCCCGTGAAGCGCCAGACACCTGCGCCGCTGCGGGGGGGCTGTGCTGCCACCCGCTGCCACCTTTCCCCGGTCACCCTCCAGTTTGGGGGGACATCTGTGACACCCAGCTGCCCTCCTGGCCCTGCAGCCGCCCCTCAGGGCTCCCTGTTGGGACTGAGAAGATGCAGGGTGCTACTGGCTCAGCCGGGGAGAGTCGGGGTGTCTCAGCTGGGGGGGTGACACCCCTAATGTGACCCCAGTTTGGCCACTGTCGGGGCATGTCCTTGCTTTCCCCCCAACACCCTGAGCTGGGTGATGGGGAACCACCTTTGGGTGGTCTGGGATGAGCTTCCTCGAAGGAGGAATTCAGGGGGTGCCTGGACTGGAGCGGGGCTCCCTGCAAGTACAGGGGGAACCAGAAGCATCCCCCTGCCTGGGCAGGGATGCCAGCCATATAGAGAAGCTTTACCCATTAGGCCGGCAGGCCAAAAGCCCCCAAAACTCCCCCAAAACACCTCGGAAGACATCACCAATGGGCCATCATCATCCGGGCAGGGATGTCCCCATGCGCTGGGGATCGATAGCACAACCTACATGGGTTTTTCCCTCAAAACCCAAAGTTCTTAGCCCCTGTTTCTCCTGCCGGGCTCCTCCAACGCAAACCCCTCCGGCAGCTGGCAAAGACCTGCCTGTTTGTGCTGCCCGGTGCCAGCAGCTTTGCTGCCTGGCAAAGGAAGAGGGCACCGACATCCCAGCTCAGCTTCCTGGTGTTCTTCATACAAACTCGCTTGGTCCCTTCTTTCCCATCAGTCTGGTTCAAGCTCCACATGTTGGGGGCATCAGAAAGGTAGAAACACCCCCAAAAGGGAGCAAAGCCCTGAGCGCAGCAGGAGGCAAGATGGAGTTGATGGGCACCACAAGGCTTTGGGGTGGGTGATAGCCACGCAGTGTGGCAAGCGCCGTGCCTCAGTTTCCCTGCTGCACTCCGAGCTTGGCACAGCCTCTCTCTGCCACCCCACAGGGGCTCATTTTGAGCCAGAAACCCCAAATCCTCCCACTTTCTCCCTGCCTCCATCCCATCTTCCTCTGCATGGGAGATGGCTGAACGCTGAAGCAACCCCAGTGAGAGCTGGTACTTTTTTTGGCTGGTGTGGCACAGCTCTGGCACCCATCCTGTAACCCTGTGATGGGTGCAAAGTCCCCAGGGAGGACATGGGTGCTGGCATGGCTGGCACCCAGCACCCTCCCTATGCCAGCACCTGGGGTGCAGGGCAGGGTATGGTCCCAGCCAGGCACTGAAGTGCTGTGGGGGTCTCCCCCCCCCCCGCAGCCCCCGCCCTGGTAGGCACCCTAAACTCGAGCACATCCCAGGAAGGCATTTTTGGGGCAGGATGCCAGGTTTTTGGCTGCAGAGGGCCAGGCGGTGGCAAGGGCAGTGTGGGTGCTGTGAGAAGGCAGCTGGATTTGGAGCAAAGACCTTGGGATGTGTTGGTGTCCCCTTGGGGAGGTCAGACCCTTCTCGGGGAGGTTTTGGGTGCAAGAGTTGCTGGAGACACCATTTGTGTGTGTGTGTGCATGTGCACAGGTGCCTGCGCTGCCTTGCACACCCCTCCTGGTACCCCTGGGACCTGCACAACCCCCCCCCACCCCCCAACACCCAGACCCCAGCACCCCCATCACCCTCTCACAGCTCGTTACACACCCCCATCGCAGCCCAGCCCATAACACCCCCCCCCACCAGGACACACACACACACACATATGCAGGGTGTTGCTGGGGGGGGTGCTCTGGTCCCTGCAGGGGTGGCAGCCCCTCCTGCCATGCCTCAGTTTCCCCTCTCTAAGGGGGACCCCACTGGTTCCCTATGGACCCCACTATGGCCCACTAAGGGATGGGTGGTCCATTTGGGGCCACCAGTAATGGCTATGGGGGCTGGGGGGTGCGAGGGCTGGGGGGGTGGCCGGACTGATCCCCCCTCCCCCTGCAGAGATCCGGGAAGCCTTCAAGGTGTTCGACCGGGATGGCAACGGCTTCATCTCCAAGCAGGAGCTGGGCACGGCCATGCGCTCCCTGGGCTACATGCCCAACGAGGTGGAGCTGGAAGTCATCATCCAGCGCCTCGACATGGACGGTAGGATCCCAGCGCCCCGGGGATGGGGACGGGACCCCCAGCACCCTCCCTTTGGTGAAGCCCCCAATTTGCCCTGTTTCTGCCCCGCTTGCTGGTGGCTGCCTGACCCGACGTGGGATGCAGGAGGGCCTGATCCAGGCTGGAGCCTCCTGCTCATCCATCACCATCACCGCCATCACCATCCCAGCTTTGTTTAGGAGGATTTAAAGATCCTGGAGCACTTGCGGGTGGGAACAGCACCTCTCCTGGCTCAGCAAACCAGCTGGGACCGGGCTGCTGGGGCCAGATCCTGCACCCCGGGCCGGATCCTGCACCCTGGGTTGGACCCTGCACCCCGGGCCATGCTCTCACCACTGAGCAGGCCAAGCTGGCCGTGCACCTCCAGCACTCGCTGCCACCATCGGCCTGTCCCTGTCACTCCTGCACTCAATGGGACCTTAAAGAGCTCGTTAATTTATTGGTTTCCTTTTTTTTTTTTTTTTTTTTTTTTTTTCCCCCATTTAAAAGCCTTTCTGGCAGTGCTGCCAAGCCGCCGCTCCCTTCATTACTCATCGTTAGTGCTGGCCTGACAGCCCCGACACCAGCATCCTCCGCAGCCGCAGGGTACGGCCAGCCTGGCGGCACCCTGCCCCAGCCCCTTCCTTGCATCCCCTGGGGTCACAGCCACCATGGGGGTCCCCAACTGGCATTGGCATCCCAGCTGGAATTGGGGTTCCAGGTGGTGTTTGGGGTCCTGGATAGTGTTGGGGGGCCCCAGACAACACTGGGGGTCCCCAAAAGGCATTGGGGGTCCCCAGATGGCATTGGGGTGCCAGCTGGAACTGGGGACCCCAGACAGTGTTAGGTATCCCAGCTGGTGTTGGGGGACCCCAAACTTTGCTGGAGGTCCCCAGACAGTTGTGGGGTACACAGTTGGTTTTGGGGGTCCCTAGCCACCATTGTGGGTCCCCGGATAGCACTAGGGGGTGTCCAGATGGCATTGGGGTGCCAGCTGGCACTGGAGACCCCAGCCAGCGTTGGGCGTCCTGGCCAATGTTGGGAGACCCCTAGCTTTGCTGGAGGTCCCCAGATGGTGTTGGGGTCACTGGCTGGTTTTGGGGGTCCCTGGCCAGCAGCTGGGTGCTGGTTAGTACTGGGGGTCCCCAACCAGTCTGAGGGTCCCTGGCTGCTGAAGTCTGAGAGTCCAAGGTCCTGTAATACCAGCTGCTGCTCTGGGCCATTGTAGGGTGGATGGGCAAGACTGGGGGGCTCTGGGCTGCCTGAGCCCCCCCAGGTGCTGTGCCCAGGAGCAGGGTCACCCCAGCAGTGCCAAGCCCAGGAGACTGGGGTGCCCCCAAAAAACACCAAGGCTTGGAGCAGGGCCCCCCCAGGCTGCGCAGGGGTGTACCTCTGAGCATTGCTGAGTGCAGGCAGGGTGACCCCCCCCCCCCCCCCCCAAACAGCCCCATGGGGACCCTTCGGGGGAGGGGGAGTTGTACGTGTCCCCATGACTGGGCAGGGGGTGATGGCCTCCCCCGTGTCCCACAGGTGACGGGCAGGTGGACTTCGAGGAGTTCGTGACATTACTGGGGCCCAAGCTGTCCACCTCGGGCATCCCGGAGAAGTTCCATGGCACAGACTTCGACACCGTCTTCTGGAAGGTAGGGAGCCCCCTCGCCTTCCCCCCGGCGGGGTCCAGCACCCCTAGGCCCCACACTGAGAGCCCCGGGGGATGGCTCGGGGTCAGGGTTAGGGTCAAGGTTGGGGTTGGGGTTAGGGTTGAGGTTAAGGTTAGGGTCAGGGCTGGGGCTGGGGTTAGGGTTAGGGTGAGGGTGAAGATTAGGATCAGGATCAGGCTCTGGGTTAGGGCCAGGGTTAGAGTTGCTTTAAGGTTTAGGATGAGGGTTGCGGTCAGAGTTGGGCTCAGGGTTAGGATTGGGGTCAGGGCTGAGATTAGGGTGAGGGTCAAGCTCGTGTTCAGGCTCCAGGTTAGGGTTAGTGGAAAGGGTAGGCTTAGGGTCAGGGTTGGGGTCAGGGTCAGGGTTAGGATACACCAGCCTGAGGCTTTTCTGTCCCTGCCTTGGCACGAGGTGGCAGATGGTGTGAGGCTGGGCACCCACTGGGTCCCCTTCTTGGGAGCCACCAGCCCCGCTCTGCCAGGGGGTCAGCAGGACATCAGCCTTTTTCTGACCAAAAATGGGGGTATCCAGACAAAATGCAGCACCGAAGGGTGCCGGGGGACCCCACAGCATCACTGCAACCCCCGTGGTGGGGTCCCAGCATGGGGTGAGCCTGAGCCCCCCACCCGCTCCCCGCAGTGTGACATGCAGAAGCTGACAGTGGACGAGCTGAAGCGGCTGCTGTACGACACCTTCTGCGAGCACCTCTCCATGAAGGACATTGAGAACATCATCATGACGGAGGAGGAGAGCCACATGGGCACGGCCGAGGAGTGCCCTGTCGACGTGGAGAGTGAGTGCCGGGCGGCCGGGGATGCCAAATACCTGCCCCAGCCCCAACGCCACAGGGATGGCACCGGGAACCCGGGGTACGGGGGGGGGTGTTGGGGTAACCCCCCGGCTCTCCCCCCAGCCTGCTCCAGCCAGCAGATCCGGCAGACCTGTGTGCGGAAGAGCCTCATCTGCGCCTTCGCCATCGCCTTCATCATCAGCGTGATGCTCATTGCCGCCAACCAGGTGCTGCGCAGTGGCATGAAGTAGCAGGGCCGCCCCGAGCGCCTGCCTCCGGCCACCGACGGGGAGCCGCACCTCTAGCGGGGAGTATATAGAGAGATATATATCCATATTTGAATCAGACATGCAAAAACCCCCCCGGGAGGGGGCAAACCTGAGGGGGGAAGACCCATGCTGGGTCCCCACTGTCCCGGGGCGATGCAATCGCATGGCTGTTTGCAGAACATGGAAACTTTGATAAAGACACACAACCCCCCCTCGCCAGAAAAAAAAAAAAAAACCAACCCGTAAGTGCATGTAATGTGCATGGAGCCCCGTGTGCTGCCCCCTCCCCACGCCGGGGGTGGATTGCCCCCCAGGCGTAGGATCCCGTCGGATACACCGATACTAGCGTCTGTAGGTCTATATTTATGATAAAAACCAAATCATCCCCTAAGCAATACACGCGCCTGAGATGGTTTCTAGTCTGAGATGGGAGTGTTTGCATGGACTTGGCTGCCAAGGGCTGGATTTCACACACCCCACCCCCCACCCCCCCCCAACCCCCCTGCCCCAGCCCCCGCGCCGTGCCTCGGTTTCCCCACCTGCCAGGTGGGGGGACAACGCTGACCTCCTGCTTGATGCACTTTGAGCCGACTGCCCTGGGAAGAGCCGGAGCGACCCCGAGGCTGGGGAGCCCGCCCTGCACACCCCTGAGCCCCTCCAGCCTGTATGTAGCACCCACCTGGGCACCAGACTGGTTCGGATTTGGGGCCGTTTCTCATTCTTTGGAGTTGTTTTTGGGGTTTTATTTATTTATTTTTTTCTCTTCCTGGTTGGTTGTTTCTGATCTGAAATAAAACTGGGATTTCTGAAGCGCTCTGGGCTGCTGGGGCTCCTGGCGATGCGGGGGGGCAGCGATGGGGCAGGGTTGGGGACAGGCACGGTGTGATGGGTGCCAGGCAGGTGTAGGAGCACCCATGGGTGCTGCTGAGCTGCTGCCAGTGTGTGGCCGAGTCCTCCTGGCAAGGAAGGTGGGCAATGGCCAGGGGTCTGTGGCCCCCCAGCATCCCGGGGGGGGCTGGAGCATCCCCAAACCTGGGGCTGGAGAGGACCTGGCTCCTTCCTGGTGGCTCCCACCAGGGCTGGTTGGGGTTACGCCCCCGTGTCCCCTACCCTGGTCCAGCTGTGGATCCTGCCCTTTCCTGTGGATTGGTGCAAGTGCCGAGCGGTTTTATTCCCCCTCCTCATCTCTGTGCCCTGATATTTTATGTTGGCATTTGATGAATGTTTTAAGGCCATTTGCCTTACAAAGTGCCTCGATGGGGAGAACACACAGCCTAAGCGCCTTCTCAAAAGCGCTTTCACCCAGCTTAATGGCAAATCTGGGGAGAGCCAGGATCTGGCCCACGGCAAAGAGGGGCATGGGGGAGCTGAGAGGCTCTGGGGGGTCACCGTCGCTGGGGATCCTGCCCTGAGGCTGGCAGGGAGGGGAGCACCTCTGTTACTCCTTATTTACACCACGGTGGGGTCTGGCCCCTGGCGTAATCCCCCCCCGCTGAGCGACGCCATCCCGCTGATGAAAACACGGCCGTGCTCCTGCAAACCATGGCAGCAATCACGGCTGCATGTGCTCGGGGGGGGCCCTGCCTGCCTAATGGATTGCCCTCCCCGAGCCCCCAGATGATGCATTTTTAATGACAAATAGATTAAAATAATAAATAAAAACAGGGGAAGCTCTCGGTGCCGTGAGCACACTGGGCAAGGCTGCTGCCCCCCGCTGCAGGTGGTGCCGGGGGGGGTGGTCCTGTGGGGAACAGGACTTGGAGGAGACCATCCCCAGGGTGTCAGGGCTGGGGCAACCCTGGCCTTCGTCTCCCTGGAGCCCTGTTTGACCCCCACATGGGGAAAACACATTTCCTTGCGCCTGCCTGGGATTTCCCACCCTCCAGATGGACCTCCCCAGAACTGAGAGGGGGGACACCCCATTTTTGGGATGCCAGGAGCAATCGGCTGCATTTATTGATTTGGGGTTTGGTTTTGGTTTTTTTTTTTTTTATCTCATATAATTTATCAAACAAATTGAAATGAACATCCAAATGAGAAATGAAAATGGGAAGTGCTCCACAGCAATGAAATCATTTCAGCTGCCTCGCAAAGTGGGGGAGGCTCTGCGCCCGTAATGAAATTTCATCCATCTCCCCACAGAAAGTTTTGATTTCTTATGAACTGGCATTTCCAAAGGAAGCCACGTGGCCTCAGAGATGTGTGTATATATATTTTTAACCACGTCTATTATAGATACTGTGAATAAACATAAGGGGGCCAAAAAGAAAAAGAGGACAATTTAATTTGCTAGAAAATACAATAACATAAAAGAAAAATTAGATAAAAGGAATAATGCGATCCCCCAAGCTCAGCTTTTCAAAGCTGCTCAATTAATTTTAATGGGAATTGGAGGAATGGATTTCTTCAGGCAGGGTTGGAGATCGCAGCTCCCGATTCAGGAGCAGCCGGGCTGCAGGCAGCACGGGATCCCGGCCATGTTCGCCATGCGCCGGCCTCGCACCGCTCTGCCGCAGCCGGGGACGGCTCATTGAGGCTGCTGGGAGACAGCGATGCTCCTTGCTAATTTAATTAAATGCTCACTAGGAAAGGAAAAAAAATCTTAATAAGCGAGCGGTGCAGTGGGACAAGGGAAGGTGCTGGGGAGGTGCGGGGCTGCCGCGGCTGAGGGGAGGTGGGAGGCAGAAGGCCCCTGTGCGGGCACTGTCATCGGTCCCTGCCGGACAGAGCAAAACTGGCAGCAAACCACTGGGGTTTGCAGTGCTGAGACTGCCATAGCACCGAGAAGTGTTTTGGGATAGGAAGAAGTTGGTAAGGGTTATTGCTCTCTCTGGTGCTGCAAGCAGTGTGGGATGGTCTCAGCCTCATCCTTGTCCCTGTCCCATCCTCACTCCTGTCCCCATCCCCATCCCTATTTCCATCCCCATCCTTATTTCCAACCCTGTCCTTGTCCTGTCCACATCTCTGTTCCCATCTCCATCCCCATCCTGTCCCCATTCCCACTCCTATTCCCATCCCTGTCCTCCCCTCCTCTCCCAGCAAGAGCTGCCAGAGGACACCGGGCCGAGCCCAGCGGGGCTGCGCCTTGGCAGGGGCCCAGGAGCTGCTCATTTCCCTAAAAGCTTCCCGATAAATTACTCCTGCTCTTGCTCTATAAAAGGCACTTTGGCTCGTGCTGTCACGAATGGGCTGCAGCTCCTCACCGCCCACCCCGGGGCACTCGGGACCTGCTGAGGACGCTGAGCCCCACGGGGCCGTGCACATCCCTGCAGCATCCTTTGAGATCCGGGTACCAGCTGTCCCCCGGGGCTGCATGGGAGCAAGGGAGAGCCCTGTCCTGCTTCGGCATTTTCCTCCCCGCTGTGCAGCTCTCTGCAAAGAGCCTTTTTCCCTGGGTTAGCCCACACCGGCTGAGTCCCATCGCCGGCAGTGATACATGCCATCATTACATCTCCTGACACCACGCTGTAAAATACACCCCCATAAAAGCACGTAATTTACAGGCTCCTACAAGTACCTGGGAGTTGCTCAGCTCCATGAATACCTGACACCCTGCAAGTGATGCTCAGCTCGGCCCTGATGGCTGGAGATCACACAAGCTTTTGCAGGAAAACCTGATTTTAATTACACCCCCTCACCAGCCCCTCTCAGCCTCCCCTGGACAGGCTGGTGCTTGGCAGGGAACGCTCTCGCTCTCAGGCTTTATTGGGAGTTTCTGCATCACGACCAGCTCATCTCTTCGGGAGAGAGGAAGAGTGTGGAGGGGCTGTGGCTGCGTTTGTGTTTTACACTAGTTTTCATTTACAGTTTAGTTTTGCAGCTCACCCAGGGAACTGCCTGGTGCTCCAGCCTACTTGGCCAGACGTGTTTCTCTACCAAATTTAAGCTGGATCTGGGGAGCAGTTTTGGAGCTGTGAAGCTTGTGAGTTTTGAGTAAAGCAACACCTCCCAGGCCAGCCGCCCTCCCAGGGATGCTCCAAAACACACCAGGACCAGAGCACGTAGAGCAGGGATGGGACCTGGGGGCTGATAAAAGCACGTCCCCAAACACGGGCAAGGAATTGCAAAGTATTTTGACGCCTGATTGCGAAACAGCCGGCACACGCTTCACTGCTGTCCTCAAAACGTCTGTGGGAGAGACGGGAGTGGTTGTTCTTTGATTTGCCTCTGCCGGCAGTGGTGGCAGCAGCCGTGGCCTCGTTAGGATTGTGCCCGCACGCGTGGCCCAGCTGCTGCTGCCGCGACTCAGGCTTACAGCGAAGCTGTTTGTCACCCTTTGAAGTCAGCAGAGCGGTGGGGGTGATGGGCTGAGCCCCCCCAGCAGCCCCTGGCTCCCTGGGGCTCTCCCCCTGCGCCGTGCTGGGGGCGCGGGAATGCACATCAAAGCAGGCTGGGGAAAGCAGCCAACACTGCTCCTGCAACAGCTGAGAGCAGAGCCCAGCAGCCCCCGCTCTGGAGCACCCCACAGCCTCTTGGAGTGTTTTTTCCCTGCCATTTGGCCTCCTGCAGCTGTGCAACCTCGGCATTCAGGACAGGGGTCCCCTTCCTCCAGGGAGCTCCGATTTACCCCAATAGGCGCCACATGGGTGCTCCTGTTTACCCACACGTGCCGGCTCCTGCAAGGTGAGGCGAGGAATGGGGCACGGGTCTGATGCTGCATCCTCTGAGCCCAAGGCCTGGGCTCCCGCTCTCTGAAGTCTAGCAAGCACAGGGCTCAGCACAGCAACCACAGTCACGCCGGGAAGGATAAAACCACCCTTTAGTTTGGCTTAAAGCTCAACCAGCCTCCGGCCAAGGCTGGTTTCCCCGCTGCAGCAGGGCTCACACAGCTCTGCACCCAGCCATGCTGTGGTCACACTCAGCCCCTGCTCGAGTCAAAGCTGCGTCCCAGGATGGGGCATGCTCGGGCTGACAGCTCCTGATGACCGTCTGCCCACACACCCCGAGGCAGGAGCTCTGCCCTGTCCCAGGCAGCCGAGCATCGGCATGATCCAGATGAGATTTGGCCAAAGCAGTTGGCTCCTGCCTGTGCTCTCCACGAATCTGGACCTACTGCCTCCGCGCACAGCCAAACCTGAAATACACTGGCAGGGGGTGCAGCCATCCTGGACAAACCTGCTGCTGGAGAGCTGCTCTCCCAGGACACTGCTGGCCGGGATCCCCCGCACACCCGGCAGCTCTGCGGTAAAGCCGAGCACCCACCCGCCTTCCCAAGAAGCCAAGCCAAGGGCTTTGTTCATCCCTCCCTTTCCTGGTGAGGAGGGACGACTATAAATCTCTCACCTGCAGCAGCCACATGGCTGGGCTCAGCCTGCCTCTCTGTGCTGGGCTTGGCCATAGCAAAGCTGTGCCCTAAAAGCACCCAAGTCTTCTCCAGGACACCCCTTCTGGAGCAGTAAAGGGGAGAAGCTGGAGGCAGGCCGGCCTCCCCGGCCATTGTGCCTGGCTCTCAGCTCCCAGCACAGCCCCGCAGCGAGCAGGGGGGCTGCGGAGTCCCTCCTTGCCCTTTCCCAGCTCGAGCCTCCAGCACACACGCCTGGCCAGCCAGCTCCCATAGCAAGGAGCGACCCACGGAGGTATTTGCCCCACTGGCACTTACTGTTTACTTAGTTTCCTGGAGAAGGAGAAACCTTGGGATATTTTTCTCCTCCTTGCTTCTCACCTTCGGCATAGTGGGAACAGGAACAGAGGGCTTACAGGAGCTCCCCGAGCTCTTCATTAGGAGCTCCGGCACCTGAACCGAAGCAGTTTTACACACTGAATTTAACAGAAGCAAACATAAGTCATAAACATTGGAGGAAGTATTAAACATCAATTTTAAAAGCCTGGTTACAGCTTCCTTCCCTGGCCTGGATCAGCTGCATAGAGCCCAGCCGCGGAGCTGGGCTGGGAGCAGGCAGTGCAGGGTGCAGCACAGACAGCAACAGTCCAAGGGGACGGATCCTGCCCCAGGAAAGAGGGGGTGTCCGCTCCAGACAACAGCAGACAGCCCTTCTGCACGGGGCTGGAGCTCTGCTGAGCACAGATCCCCATTCCAGTGGCAGGGAGACAACTGCCCGACCGGCTCAACCCACAGGAGGCTGCCAGGCGAGAAATAACACGACACATGCAGGCTGCGACAGCGGGGGAGGGCTTTTATTGATATAAAAGTGTATATAAATAATTCTGTCCCTTTCTTAGAACAGGCGAGGAAGCAGTTCATCTCCAGCACAACCTCTGTGGGGGTCCCTGTGCCTCAGCCCCACTGCAGGTTAGGGGGGGCTGGCCACCCTCCAGGTGGGGGGGCCTGCAGGGATGGGGGCAGATCCTGCACTGGCGGCCAGCCTGGCGGGTACTGGAAAGGTGCTGGCTTCTCAGGCAGAGCACTGCGGAGGTGGGGAGATGGAAGGGGCAGAGGTGAGACAGGGCCCTCTCAGTTTGATAGCAAGGCCCTGCTTAGGGGCTGAGCTTCCCCGTGCCCCCTCCGCTAGCACCCAAAAGAGGAGGGGTCCAGCAGAGGAGGGTTTTGGTTATCAACAAGTAGGTATATTCACTGCCTCCCACCAAATCCAACAGCAGAAGTGCTGTGTAGCCACCCCCCCAGCCCATTCAAGCTTACTGTTACGTGCTTGCTAACGTAGCGCACGCCACTGAACAGTAAGGTGGGAGCAGTGAGGTAAGGGGGGGGGCAGGCGCAGCCCCCTGAGAGGGGCAGCAGCACCAGCTCCAGGAACAGCTGCTGGCAGGAGAGGCCTGGTGCTGGGAGCACAGCTGGCCCCGTCCCCTCCTACCCCCAGCTGCTCTCGACTCTTCACACAGCTGAGTTTTGAGAAGAACAAACAAAATTAGCAGATGTTTCTTTCCGAGAGGCCTGAATCCCAAGCCAGCTGTGTACTTCCCAAAGGACAAGGACCCCTCAGAAACGGAGAAACTGCCAAAATGATGGGGTGTTTTCACAGAAGTACCCTTCAGCAGAGGGAACAGGCTTCCTCCTCCAACTCACAGCCTGGGAAACCCTTTTTCTCTGTCTCTCTCCTTCAAGTTTACTAGTTGAGGCTGCTGCAAACAACACACCTGACTGAACAAGTGCAAAAGCAAGAAGCATTGCTCCCTTGTCTCCAGCTGAAGAAAGTGCTGGGCCAGGGCAGGTTTAAATTCATGGGAAACATACCTTTTCCATTAATTCTTGAGTGCAGGAAACTCATTTGTTCTTTAGCACAAGCCCTGACAGCAGCCTTCCAGCTTCTCAGGCCTCTACCTCCGATCCTGATGAATCTTTTTAATTGTTACGCCAGAAGAAATCTAATCAAACTCCTTTACATAATGCTCCAGAGAAGCAGCACCCTCCTCTCCCTGCAGGGCCGACGATGTGGTTGGAAGCCAGCTACAGAAGTTGAGTGCAGTGTTTTCTAGGCAACTAACACAGAACAAAGTCATTTGGTCTAATGCTTAGCTCCTTGATGGGGATTCTTCAGAGCCGAGGATGAGACAAGACTGCTAGGACACACACCAAGCCCCTCTCAGGCAGGAATATTTTTTGTTACATCCAGGCACTATTGCTCACGCAGGCAGGGGAGCCCCTGCAGCAGCAGTACAGTGGGGTGGGGAGCAGGACAAGGCATGCTGCAAGGTGGAACAGCACAGCTATCAACTGAGCTGTTCTGTGAGCAGCAGAACTAATCAATAGGGAAGATGCTGTCTGGGTACTCAGTTCCCTGGGGTCTCATAAGATACAAGTGCTATCAAAGGTTTACCTAAAGCTGGAGCATTCAGAATGGCTGTCCTGTGTGGATTCTCCAGTCTCTAGCAAGGGTCAAGAGTATTTCCTTTCTGAAGGCATTAATGGGATCCCTCTCCTCTACCCACTTCCACATTCATGAAACCTGTAGTATCTCAGTATCTTTGAGGCCTCAGACCCCTTTCTGATGGAAATCAACAAGTGGGCTCCGCAGCAGTTATGGCAGAAGCACACACTCACGTGCACTGACATGCTCTGTATCCTTTGGAAATCAGGTTAAAAATCAATCACACCCTGGCAGAGCTCCACTGCTAAGAGAACTACAGGAACTCCATCCAACTCTACCCCAGCTCTCCAGAAAGCAATGGCATGGAGTGAGTTTGAAAATACGCATCAGGTGGAGGCTTCCAAATGAAGATTGTCCCCTTGAGCCCAGCCAGGCTGGGAGAGAGGCTGCACGAACAACGGGTGCAAGGCAGCGTGGCAACTCTCCACCCATGGGGCTAATCTAGGTGACAGTCAGAAATGGTGCTCAAGGTACTGCCTTTAAGAAAGTGCTACCCTTCAGCCAAGGCAGTACCTGGCCACAAGGCCACTTCTAGTCCAGTGCGGCGTTTTCTTTGCACTGCGCCATACTTGGAGACCGTGCAAGGCAGTAGCTCCACCTGTGACTGCCTGCCAGGTGTCCTGCTAGAAAACCCCCAGCAAGGCAGAGACAGAAACTCAGCTACACTCACAGCCTGAGTCTTGACACAGCGACAGCTTCCTATCACACTCCGGGAGATCATGCTTCCAAGACCTCTTCCATCCCAGCTTGAATCCTTCCTACTCAGTGCTGCCAGAGAAGACAGAGGTGGAGCTGGGTCTCTAGCA
This sequence comes from Pelecanus crispus, assembly GCF_030463565.1. NCBI lineage: Eukaryota > Metazoa > Chordata > Aves > Pelecaniformes > Pelecanidae > Pelecanus > Pelecanus crispus. The sequence goes on along the minus strand of NC_134653.1, from coordinate 23,597,665 downwards.
TCTCCTTTTGGAGATGACTGCCCTCGAGAGCACTTTCTCTACTGTTTTGTGCAGACTAATGGTCTTTACTGACATCACCAGCCAGGCAAGGAAGCCCCTAGGCACATTATCATCTAAAACCACAAATTCCCCAAAGCAGCGTTAGACCCTGCCAGAGATTCTGACACATTTCAGGGACCTCAAGGACTGCAGAAGGAGAGGGAGTTCCTTGACCTTAAAAGCATTTTCAGGAGGAACACTGACTCCCCAGGCACCAGAAGCACAGGGATCTGCCTAAAACAGGCCCTCTTCCCTGGCAGTGCAAAACAACTTCTCTGGCGGACAAAGCAAAACACACAGTTGCTCAGAAGGGCAATGCAGGGGCTGGAGAGCACAAGAGGAGAAGAGAAATGACAGGGACAGGCATTGGCAAGGCCAGATAGAGGAAGAGAAGCTTTGAATAGCTGGTGTTTCATTCCTGTAGTAGATGGTTTCTGAGCCTGCAGGGACAGAGAGGCTGGGTAGAAAGCAACAACCCTAGAAATCCCAGGTCTTGTGCATCTTTGGAGGCAACAGGGACCAAGTAGTTAGGAAGGTCTGGAAATTCCTCTAGGTATAGCGATGGCTATCTTCTGTAAGAGATGATCTACCCCAAGATCAAGGGATTCACTGGCAGGACAAGCAAAATGGGGCAAGTGAAGTGTACGGGGGGTAGGAAGGTTACGGCTGTCAGTGAGCACCACTGCAAGGCTAGGGGCAGCCAAGCTGATGGATGGAGCGAGCAGAAAGCAACAAGCCCAGACAAGCACCAGCAGGAAGATCCTGCCCAGACCAAACAAGAGAGAGGACAGGAGCAAACAGAAAAAGAACAAAAGAGAGATTTGGCACCTGCCCAAATGTCATCCAATTAAGCCTGCGGCACAGTCAGGTGAGCAAGGAAACAGCAGGCACCGGCAGGCACCCGAATCTGAATGAATGCCATGAGGAGGAGCTAATTCCACCCTCTCACTGGCAGGGACAGGCAGAGATGTGCAGACAGGGCAGGCAGAGGATGGGGAAGCTGTCAACAGATGAGACCAGGCTCCTGCCACTGACCTCTGGGCATTAATAACTGGGCACTGCGGTGGCACTGTCCTTCCAGGCATGTCTGTGCACTCTGGAAAGAGCACAGGAGTACCCCTCTGCTTGCCTTCCCCAGGGAAGCAGCCACAGGCAGCAAGGCCTGGCTTGTCCCCCAGGCACATGGGGAGACAGGTACATGCAACTTTGATGATCATGTATGATGCATGCAAGACTGGATCCATACGTGTCTGTAGCGTGTGCTAAGAGCAGGCATGCAGTGCTGGCAGGCCAAGTAATAAATGATAGCTTAGGGGGTCCCATCAAGTTGGGGCCTCTGATCACCTGCGCCTTCTCCTATCCCACTCAGACCCCTCTTGTGGGATCCCCCCTCTGCATCATGCAGGCCAGAAGCAGCAGCCAGCCCTCACACGGATGCTCCCCAGCCACCAGTACCTGTTACTCTGAGCCATGCTCAGTCTCTTTGCTCTCTTCTCCAGCCAGTCCTCAATGGTGCCAGGCGGGACATCTGCTCCCTCCTGCCGCAGCTCCTTCGATCTCTGCTCCCCTGGTTGAGAAAGAGAAGGCTATCAGATGCTCGCACTGCAGTCCTTTCACTCCATTAAACCCGCTGCTCATTACCCTGCACAGGTTCTTATGGTGGAGAGTTTGCAATTTGCCTGTGGCGGCCCCTCCTCCTCCTCCTCCACTGTCCACCTGCCATCTGATGCTTGGCTTCCTCACTGGTGACAGCTCCAGCCAGACAGAGCCGGGAACAACTAAGCCAGCGAGCACGGCGGCAGTTCGGGCACTTAACTGAGGGGAGTCTGACATCTCCCCCCAGGGTAGATCGTCCTCATCCTCGCCTGAAACAGCCTCTGCTGGCCCTGAGCCCTGAGCTGTTTCCAAAGACATGTACCTCCAACTGGCAGGAGGGACTTTGCCACCTCTGCCCAGTTAGGGCGGAGTGACAGGGACGTCTGTCCGGATCAATACAGACTTGGCAGGCCGCGAGAGTCTGAAAGGTTCAGAGTGTGCGTACAACCAGAAGACGGGATTTCAGAGATGCTGTCAGGTCTGTTTAAGGTGCACGCTGCGTGATGCATCCCCAGCCCCTGCAGAGACAGGGCGGGAGGCTGTTGCCCAGCCCTGCTCAGCCTAGGTGCAAAATCAGAGCAGAGCACAGCGGAGGGAGAGAGGGGAACAAGTTCCTGCATTTTCTCATGCAAGTTAGGAATGAGCAAGGAAACCAGTAGAAAACCTCTGCTGTCTACCAAGAGACAGGACAGCCTGAGGTCCTTTCAAGCTTTCAACCCCTCCATCACCCCGGGGGGTTGTGTGGGGCAGATGCCTGCAGGCACCCTGTCCTGCAGCACTGTCCTCTCCGGGCAGAAGGGCACAGAGCCAGCAGGACAGCCCAGCACTCACCAGTCCCTCCCACTGGGCAGAAATCCGCAGCTGCCCAGTTAGCAAAGCTCCCCGGTCCCCCCTTAGCACCAGTGACAAAGCAGGAAGGGATCCTAGCGGAGAACAGGGTCTAGCACAAGCCCTTGACACAAACGACACAGTCATGCTCCTGACAGCACGTCAGGCGGAGCAGGCTGAGGAGATGCTCAGAGATATTAGATCTCCAGCCTAGTGGAAAGTTCCCACCTAACAGAAAAGGGAATGTGATACTTTGAAAAACAAACAGTGATATTAATAAAAAGGAAGCCAAGGCAGCTGTGTGTCATTCCACTTTGCCCCACTCATCAAACGCTCTGGGGACAAGCACTCTGGGGGAGCCCTGATCCCATTTAGAGATCAACCTGCCAGCAGTCCCACCCCAGTGGCAGCCACCTGCAGCCGTGCCCACCAAGAGCCTCCTCCACACCTACCTGCCGTATGTCACACGTTTAAGGAAAATATTATACGTTTCCAGACAGGGTGTGAAATTAATATTGCTTGGGCAGAGTGAAGGATCACTTCATCCTAGTGGTGGCAACCAATTATTCATCTGCCTGTTGAATATTAATAAGGATGGCAGAAATGTGCTACACAATGAGCAGCCAGAGATGGATAATTTGTCATCCAGCCTTTTCATCTGCTGCTGCTGGAGGGGTGACGATGTACTCACTGCCACCACAAAGACAGCCTGCTGTGGTCCTGATGTCGAGGTGCTGCTCTGCAACCGGGCTATAAGGATACGGTTGGAGACAGGGCTGTTCAAGTCTCCTACAGTTGTTCCCAAGGAGCAAAGCCCCAGCAGAGCTATTTGGGGTCAACCCAACAGCCTGGACAGGTGAGGGCACTGGGGAGGCAAGAAGCTTAGTCTGCTGAGCTGGGCACTGCTCAGACTTAGGATATCTGAATTCAGCTCCCAAGTTAGATTTCCCTGGCAACCTTGACCACAGCCACCTTATTTCCCTTTATTCCAGGTTCCTCCACCTAGCGAGCACCTGGGCACATCCCACCTCAGCAAGGGGGCAAGCAGTGGTTGTGAGAGGCTTTGATAAGGCAGGTAAGAAAATCACAGAGAGAAACCTCTCCCGCCTCTATGTACCGCAAGATTTCCTTTTCAGCCCACTCCAAGCCCCAACACAGAACATACCAAAACCTGCCAAAGCCTCTCTTTTTACACCAGGGAGCCCCAAGGCCACTGCCCCAAAGTGCCACACCAGGAAATGGTGGGAGCCCACTCGATCAGCCATAACTCACTGTCTCAACCAGAAAAGCTCACCGGCTGCACTGGAACGACTCCAGCCTCACATTGGCCTAAATGAGGCCCCAGGTGTCCAGATTAGAAAGGTATCCAGCTGGCTCCCCATTCACGCAGCTCCACAAGTTACTACTGCTCCAAACCACTCCAACCCTTGGGCTGAGAAGTAAGGCAGCAGGTATGGGCAACTGTCTGGCTCTGTCCACCTTGATACACACCCATCAAAAAGGCAAATCTTTCATCTCATCTTCCTCTGAAGCACACATGTCCCATCCAGGGACCACCAATACTACCATGAGATTGGAAATACCCCCTGAATGTCAACAGGTATTCCAAGATGTAACAGAAACACAATTACCAGCACTTACTCCTCCTACATGGTAGTGCATCCAGCCAGACTGCAGCAGCATGACAGGCATGAAGGTGCTTCCCCCCTCTTTCTCACTGGGCTATTTGCTTCTAAGTCTAATTACAGCCAATTAACAGAGTGTCTGTAGTCATGAAGTGCCTCTCTAATGATGTCAGAGTGGGAGTCCAGATTTATCTTCTCTTCCCATGCAACTTCTACCATGAGTTTTCTTCCTGAATGAGACACCACCATATGCAAGATGCAACCACCAGCACCGAGCAGGTCACCCAGCAAAGAGATTTACATGTAATCCTTCACCTCCCGCCCTGGGCAGGAAGATGTGGCAGCCCAAACTCCTCCAGAGCACATGAACAGCGGCAGACTGCAGCTGAGAGATGAGGTTGATGACGCCCTGCAATGAGCAGCTTAAGAAGTTACTGCCCTGCAGCCAAGAAGTGACAGCCGACTGCGAGAGCACATCTTCTCCTGCTCATCGCTAAGTTAAACTGGTTGGCTACAGCCACCCCCAGCAGGGTCACGCATATTCTTTCAATCACACAGATACATTGCAAACACTCACCCAACTGTGCCCTTACCCTCCCCTCGCAGCTCCAGCTAGCTGGAGCTCACCAAAGAGGCTGGGTTGTGTCAATACTACCAGCAGAAGTGACGCAGATTAGTGGGGAGCCAATAACTTTAAGCAAGAAGATGGCAATTTGACAGTGACTTTCCTGACATGACTGTACTTAAAATGACAGCCTGGAAGTGTCTTGCTGATGAATGATGCAGCAGATGCAGAAGGCTAATGCTTTGATGCGGTAACAGCTGGGAATATGCCTCCCTCCCTGCTGAAGGTGGAAACTGTTGCTTCTTGATGAGTATATTCTACGGGGTGCAGAAATGCTGAAGCCAAACTAGGACACGCTCTAAGCTGATATAGAACAGCGAATCGTCCAGAAATTTTCCTACTTAACTCACAAGACTAACACAAACAACAGGGTGAATTCCCTGCATTAAAAAGGCCAAATGTTAAGATTAAGAATAATGTAATGTTTCCTTTGGCTGTAATAAAAATGCACCATTAGCAAGGGGAGCTCACCGACACAGAACTACCAACACCACTTAACAACGATTCAGGACAGGTTCAGTATTTATATGACAAAGAAAGTGCCATCACAGTTTAGCATCATTAAAAAAGGTCAGAAAAGTCTTTGCCGTGGTTTAGGATGCAAGCCCACCCCTGAACAATGGGTTAGTGGGCTACACTTCACTACAGGATTTCTTTGCACCTTTTTCTGAAGCATCCACCCCTGGACAAGGGGAGATGAGTTCAATGCAGTCTGACAGCTCCTCTGCTTCTATGCCCATGCACCAGAGCTGAGGAAAGCAGAGTTAAACAGCACTGTGGACCCACCAAGAGACCATCCACTTTTACCCCACCAGAGGCAGAGCGTGGTCATCTCCAGCATAGTCACACAAGGCTCTGCACAAAATGGTGACAGGGCTCTGGAGCTTCTAGCCTCTCAGCTCATCTCAAATCCCTGACCACTCCAGGCTGCGAGCATGTCAAAATCTCTCTGACGCTGTGGGTTCAGACGGGAAATCTATGAGGACACTGACAATTCAGTGAGAGGCAGTCTGATCCAGACCAATGCTCTAACCTGTACTGTATCATTTCACTGGCAGTGGCCTGTGATGCCTCACAGCACAGAAACACCGTGACTAGCTGCTAATGCATATAGGGACATTACTGACAGGCGCCTGATGGACATACTATGAGGATCAGGTCTCCCACATGACTAATGCAACCTGCAGTCCAACCTGCCATCACACAAGCTTGACTTAAACTCTGCCCTAAGCCTCACCACTGATGCTTCAGTAGCCTAAGGAGTGGCAAAATGCCCCCATGACACACTGAATGGCGGCTTGGCTTTTGCAGCTGTTCCTTCCATCCAGTCTACTGTGTTATGGGCTGCGCCTCTTCTCCACCAAGTCCTGCTGAGCTCTTCCCTCCATCAAATCCCTCCAAGCTCTCTGCAGGCTCAACTGATCAGATTTAGAGGTCTGTGTGATGCTCCGCCTGCTCGCTCAGTTCACACAGGATTTCCATGGAGCAACACCACAAGAGAGGTGAGCAGGATTTAACTCTACAACCAGGCATTCGTGTTAGAGCAGCACAGCCAAGGATAAGGCACCCTGCCAACCCCTGACCATCGCTCCTTCAAGTCTAATTGTTTAATTAAATGTTTGACTCAGTAATACAAATGCAAGGTTTCCAAGTAATCTCCCGGGAATCAGCTCTTTCACTAGCCAATTCTCCACTTACACCTGACCCATTTGACAGAAGTCAATATTCAATAACAAGCGTAATTGGCAAAGAAACCTGCCCAAGCGCAGAGGAGCTTGCCAGCCTTCCCCTGCAGTTCCACTCTGCTCCAAAGAGCTTTCACTTCTCCTGCAATAAACAGCCTTCAATGACTGGAAATGCTACAGGTTCCTGCAAACAGGCTGACATCCTATGCCACTTCTCAGGAGCCCAGCACTTAAACCCCGCAGCAGAGAAGGGTCGGGGAGAGGTTCTGGGCTAGCAGCGGGGAAGAGGAATGTGGCTGCCAGCCCGGCACTGCCACTCTGAGAAGGGCTGGCTGGAGTGCTCCATCTCCCGTGCAGCCCAACAAGATGGGTTTTATTGACTGCCAGCATTGTTCAGTGATTGATTCACAGAGTCGCCTCAGGGACTCGCAGACTGACTCAGCAACGGCAAGGACTGGAATAGCTCTGTAGTGCCTGCCTTCCTCCTGCTCCCCCAGGCTTACCAGAGCCCTGCCTCCTCAAATCTGATCCCTCGGAAGGCCAGGAGAGAGTCTCTACCCCACGCACACCCCAAACCTCATATGTATGCATACACATACACACACACACTTTCAACACTTAAGCCTGCTTTTGCCAGACTATTGGCAAAACAACAGTTGGCTTCAGCTAGCAGTGTGGGCACAAGATCTGCTCAGAAGTTGGGCTGCACTAGGAAAAGCATTGCCAGCAGATCGAGGAAGTGATCCTTCCTCTCTGCTCTGCACTGGTGAAGCCATGTCTGGGTGCTGTGTCTAGCGCGGGGCTCCCCAGTACCACAGAGACAGGGACATACTGGAGGGACTCCAGCAAAGGCAAGAGACAATGGGCACAAACCAAAATACAGGAATTTTCATTTCAATATTTAAAAAAAAAAAAAATTATTGCAAACGTGGTCAAACACTGGAACAGGTTGCCCACAGAGGTTGTAGAGTCTCCAGCCTTGGAGATATTCAAAAGACAACTGGACAGCCAGTCCTGAGCAGCCTGCTCTAGTTTACCGTGCTTTGAGCAAGGTAGGGTTGGGACTAGACAATCGTCAGTGGGGACCTCAACCATTCTGTAAGTTCTCACCAATGCCTCACTTTTTCTCTAACCACCAAAGTAATGAATCCTATAGAGAAAACAGAGCTGCCATGCCTTTTAGGGCAAGCAGGTGGTACTCCCAGAATGAAAAAGTTCAAAAGTGCTCTGGAGACTCACAGCAGGGAAGCAGCTGCCATTCATCCTCTGCCCAAACTTCAGTTCCACCCAAAGCCACATGAGCAGAGGCCATTTCTGCATCCAGGACCCCATGTCCTCTCCTCAGGACAACCCAACTGACAGCAGGCTAGCTCTTCCCAAGAGTGGAAGCAGCAACTCCCTGGTAATAGCAGAGAGGTGGGGGGAAATCAAATCCATAAATTTAAGGGGAAGTGATGTACCAGTGCCCTCTGCTGCTGACAGTTTTTATTCCCTGACTGAACAAAACCCGGAGGGCCCAGAAAGCCTACTCTCTGCTTCAGATATTTGCTGCTATGTAGTAACAGCATTGCTCAGCTCTAGGTTTGTGTCTGTGCCAGCAGATCAAGAGCAGAGAGCATATGAAAAACTGCAGCACTTACAGCCACGCTACAGGCTCACGTATCACTGAGAGGCAGGTGGGAAGGACCCAGGCTTGGCTTGCTGCACACAGGCAACACGGGACCACAGGCTCTCACTGCACAACCCCTCACGCGCCCCTTTGCAGCCCACACTCCCTGCAGCAACTCCTCCTCCTCAGAGAACCCTGGACATTTCCTTGTTCGAGGACTCACCTTGAACCTGGGCACTCAGCTTCTCCAGGTCCTGCTCTGTCATGTGGGAAAATCTGCAGTTGGACCCAAAATCACACTGTCCTGGAACAAAAGTCACAGAGCTCCATGACAGCCGCACACACAAGGCCTCCCCTCGTAAATGTGCGTGCAAACCCAAGATCCATTACACGTGCATGGTGCACACACAGGCCCAAGCCCTTCGCTCCCTCCAAGACAAGCACACATACCAGGGCTCTCCAGAACAGCCTTGGTCTGGCTCGCGAAGGAGCTGCCGGAGCTCAGGCAGTTACTTCTACCTCAGAAGAACTCACCTGTTTGTAGAAATTTCCGACAAGGTTTCTTGGTTTGCTCCTCTTGCAGGATAGCGGCAGCATCTAGGGGAGACAAGGGACAAAACAGGGTAAAGATCTCTTGCACAGCAATACCCCATCATATCATGGTCCCAAACAGGTCAGTTGCCTAGTGCAAAGCCATTTTACATGACAACCATTAACTTAAGCCACGGACAAATTGACAATTAACAGCCCCTATCGGTACCCCTGGCTTCAGCTTTTCACTGGCTTGCAAATAGCACCTTCTTTGCTTTCTGCTTCATGTTTTCTCCCCATGCCAGTAGGGGAAAAAAAAGCATGATAGAAAAGCAAGGACTCTGCAGCACTTCTGTGCAGCAGAGAAAGACCAGGCAGACTCACAGAGTTCTCAGAAAAGCTCTGTGCAAGGCCCCACAGAACCCTGTGCCGAGTCTCCAGTGAACACCACTGAAATGGTCCTTCACCTCCCGGAGACATCCCGGGGAAAGTGAGCCCCAAAGACACAGCAGCTCCCATAGACTGCAGAAGAACTTGCACTGGCTGATGCCAGGCCACAGAGTCTGGAGACAAGACGAGATAAACCCCCTAATCAGGGATGGGATGAGGAATTTTATCAATCAGAGGGAAATCAAGAGTTGCAGCCTGGTGAGAAGAAAAGTGCTAGGTAATCTGCCTCACCATCACTAACCCAGCTAGAACTGAGCTGGGCTGGGACTGCTGGTTGTCCACACTTGAGAGCCTTTCCAACTTCCACGTATGGTTAAGCAGACAGCAGAGCCACCCAGAGCTCCGCAGGGTATTCCTCACCTAGCTAGCCAGGAGACAAACACAGCCTGCAACTCCTGATCCTGAGGAAGCAGACGAACATACAGGCAATGGTTTCACAATCAGATGAACCCAAACTAAGTCTTTGCTGCTGTCAAAATACACAGTCCTGCTCTCAGGACCCTGGACGCACATTCCCACCGTATTCCACGGGCTGGTACTAAAACACACGTAACTGCATGGCGAGCCAAGTCAGAGTGCAGAGCTGAATGAAGAGTCAGTTAAACAGGCAGAGGACACAGGGCTTTCCTCCAGCGCATCCTGACACAGCCTCCAGCCCCAGAACTCCAATCCCTCCTCTGCCAAAGCCCCAGCGCATCTAGCCCTCCTGCTCTGCTCCCCGGCTTGGCTAAGATAGGTTTGAGCATACTGTGCTTTGAGCTGCTTCCCCAAACCTCTCACCCTTCTGGGGTCTCCAGTCAAGCAGCTGCATCCTCATGCTTCCTCCCACAGCCACCCTCAGAACCAACATCTCCACCCAGTGCACGGAACTGCTGCCAGCTTCCCGCCGGTTCATGCAACATGTGTGTACAGCCTGCCTTCCAGCCTGCTTTCTCTATCGACACACATACATGCCCATATCCCTTGCTCCTCGCATCTCAGAGATCAACTCTGGATTGCAGAAGGCACCTAACTCACCTTCAGAACCGATAACTTCCTTTGTTCACTCAGGTTTCCTGTCTCAGATTTGCCCATGATGCCAAGAGAGCTTTATCTGCAACTCCTGTTCTCAGAAACAACCTCCCTATTTCTTCCACCTCATTTCAAGTCCCAGCTGACATCTACAACTTCCCCTTCCCACATCCAGACACATGAGGGTTTTGCCTCTGAGACTGCTTGACAGCAACAGCATCAAGTCCACAGTTTACTGGCACAGACGATCTGAATATAAATCATCACTGCTGATTTATTTCATCTATTCCCCCAACACACACCTCATCCATCACCTCCCCAGTCCCAGAAAGGGAGTGGCAGACAGTTGGTAGTACCCACCTCGGAATAAGTCATACCAGACTCTTTTAGCCCTGAGATGCTGCACTCCATTAAGGTGTTTCTTCCTGTTGTGAAGGTTGTCCTGAAAGGACCTGTCACAATAGTCACAGAAGTATCTTTTCCCCATCTCTCTTCTGGCAGAGCAGCATCAGCGCGGCCTGGGAACCATCAGACAGATCCTCGGCGCCCAGCCATGCCCGCCCTGGGAACGGAGGATCCAAGATTTACAGCACCTGCTTCCAAAGGAGAACAACTCAAATCATTTAGGGTTGGCAGACAGAGAAAGAGGTGAGACCCAATAGTATATATTCTTGTCCATCAGAGACTGGCAAGGCAGCATCTGCTGCATGTACATGGGAGAGCAGGCTCGGATCTGCATTTCTTACCTCTGTTACCCAAAGCAACAATGACTCTGCTGAAAGAATTCTCCTTCCCCGAGTGTGCTGGAGTTCAGATCGCACAAAGCAGAGACCCCCAGAGAGCCAACAGCTCCCAGCCACCACCTGCACCAGGGAAGGTGCAGCAGAAACCATCCAATGTACAAACAGGAGGAGCTAGACATCCATGCCATAGCCTCCACCCGGGGCCTCGAGATTTTAATCCCAGACCACAGACAACCTCCACAAGCTGCCATGCAAGAGGAAGGAAATTCCCCCATGTCCATCTCTACAAGGTAAGGAAGAAACTCAGCAACTCCTCAAAGATGAAAAAAAAGCCGATCTCACCTGTACTGCAAGTGGGAAGCTGCATCACAAACACTAAAGGACCTAACATTTTGTTCAGTTCACCTAGCCACCTATTTACTCCTGTACATCAAGGACTGCTGTCCTTATCCTCCCCAGCCTATGGCAGCAAGATGAGTCTGCTTCACTGAATATAGCACTTGCAATAACTAAGATCACAACAGCCTCATAGCTAGGAGGAAAGAACCCCCAACTCCATGGCCACCAAAAGCAACCTGAAGGTGCCTGGTCCTTCTCGTCCCACAGGGGAGAGGGGCTTATCACACACGTATTTGTAGTCTGGAGGCTCTGTGTGGAGTATCAAGAAGTTAACAGGACAGAATTTGGGTGCTCTCATCTGTGCTGGGCCTGGAGCAGCCCAGACCCTGGCAGGGCAGATGGGGTTTGTGATTAAGTGCAGCCCTGTCCCCATTGGCTGTCCTTGCTGGAGGTGCAACAGATACCCCGAAGGAGCTATAAGTTCTCTCCAGAGTGATATAAAGGTACCTGATAAATGCCAAAGATGGATGGACTGGGAGATAAACTCCAAAAGCAATTCTCCAGTTTTTGACACTTTGACAGCCAAATGCGTTTAAAAAATAGCACGGAGACCAGTGCAAGAAATAAAGATCTTATAAATAAAACAGGGTCAGAATCAATCACAGCCTCCCCAACAATTCCTCAGAATCAGCAGGAAGAGCAGCAGCAACAGGCAATCCCTCAGAGCTGTGCACGCTGAGCTAAGGCAGTTCTGCCAAGCCCTCCTGCCAGCCATCCATCCTGGCACTTCATGAGCAACTGCGCCAAACTCCCTTCCTTCCCTGACTCCTGAGAACTGCTGCTTCAAAATCACATCCCTGGAAATCTCTCAGGCCTCACACCACAAGTTAAAATGTAGTCTCTTCCATCTGCATCCAGTTGCATTCAATGGAAAGATCTTCCATTTTTTTGAACGGGCTTGCAAACTGCTTCACCTGCAAACACAGTCAGACCTGGCTCCTGCTTGGAAGGTGCAACTGAGTTCTGTAGGGCTTGGGGTCTGAAATTGTCCTACTCCAGCCCAAGAAAACAAAACCAAATGCTGCTTAATGAACATTAAGCCATAATTACCCCCCATCCTTTACTAGATCGTCCCAGAGTTTTGCAGCCAGCCTGCCAGCCAGCTCTGCTGCACGAGTTTTGCAGCCAGCCCTGCCAGCCAGCTTTGCTGCACTGTGGTGGGAAACCACAGTGGAAACCACATCCAGAGGGAACGCTCTTACCCTCAGCTTCTGGCCCACTGGCAGGGTCTGCTGTGGCTTTTGAGTACTGAAAAATCCCCCTTCTGCATCTTATGCCATAGTCTCCCAAAGTTTCTGTAACATAAAAGCCTCCTGGTTCAGCTGCTGGCTCCTGCACTCCATCTCTGCAGAAGCAGCTGCTGTGAACGGGGAAAACAAATGAGATTCTGCAGCGGTCCCACATAACTTTCCACAGATCTCAATGGGAATTCTGTCTGCAGAAGCCCAGCAGCAGCCAGCCTTTGAAATCGTATTTCAAACTTTTCCTTTCATCACCCCGACAGCAATAATTGCAGAAGCTTGTTCCCCCTCCTTCCCCAACAACAAGGGCAGAAAGCTCCTACAGATTTTAGGTAGCCAGATCCCATACCCCAGAGGTGCCGGCTCCCAAATTCTCCTAGCAATTCCTGTTGCAGAGGAAGAACGGAATAAAAAAAGCAGTTAGAGGAGCATCAGATTCTCCCAGAGATCGCCCCCTCCAAAGATTACACTGAACACTTATTTCCATCTTTTTAAGAATTCAATTGCATGGATTATCTTGGCTGGATTCTGACAACTCTCTGCAGTAGCAGCATCCACAGTGCTTTGTGCTGAACTAATACGTAGGAATAAAAGCTGCTTGTGAGCAACACTGGCTAACCTATTTCCATTTTCCCAAATGGCTCAAACAGTAAACAAAGAGCATTATTCAGTTGAAAACAGAGATGTTTTCTAATTAAATCCATCTTAGCCATTATGAAATAAAGAAAATGTAGCTGCTTTATAAAGAACTGCTTCAGCTTGGCCATTTCCTCTTAACATTTCTAGACCTTAATTTGCAATTGAATTCAGGCAAATAGACCCCTGGACCCACAGGCAGCCATAAACGATTTCAGACAGGCTTTGTTTGAGCTTAAATGTCTTTCTCAATAAATCCAAATACAAAAAAACCCAGGGCTTTGTCTTGTATCTCGATGCTTAAAAGTATTAACAAAAAAATCCTCCGCTGTAAGCCTCTTGGAGCAATGTTTTATAAGAAATAGCATGTTCTAAGACACCTAGCAGGTGTTTCACTCAACCAGCTGAGGTGCTTGGTAAAACTCCAGGCAAGATCTCATGTGCATTATCCTACATTTTCCCTTCTCAAATTGCTTCCAAAACACTCCACATTGCACTCTACTAGCTACAGATTTTATTTAGGACTCTCCAGGGGTTCTTTCACCAATTTCCCTGAGATGTGGACAGAGGGAAGAAGGTGACCCAGAAACGGGCATATGGCAGACTTGTTTTTGTCTGGGTGTAACTGCTTTTCTCCACGCTGAACCCTGAGAATTGCTGCTGGGCCTTGACCTCAATTTCCTGCTTTCTTATAGCCCAGGCTCGGGGCCCTTTCAGCCACTTTGGATATCCAGACAGATGTGAAGTCAATTAAATCCAAGTGTCAAGCTTATGATACTCAGCTGCCAATTTAAATGTGCTCATATCTCTGTGGGAAGACGCAAAATGCTGGCAGAGTCTGCCAACACCTTCACAATGACAGAGGGACAGATTCTTATTTCCATTACACCCGGAGTAAATCCAGAGCCACCAGCTCGATTCAGGATTAACATCAACCTGTCTGTTACACAAACCCATCCTAGTGGTGGCAGTTTATAGGCTACCAGGGAGATTTATCTTAGAGACAGTTAACTTCAAAAAATCATAACTGATCTTTTCAATGGGCTGGCTTAAGGAATAACACTATACATGGGGCATGGGAATACATTAGGCACCTCACAGCCTCTGTATGGGCTTCCAGCACAAGCAGAGGTTTTGCCCTACCCCAGAAATCACACAGTAGCTACATGCAGGGAACCAAACATAAATAGAAATGACTATGCAGCCAGACTATATGCTCATCCTGAGTGGCCAAGACAAATGAAATGACAGAGTGAGTGTCACTTGAGGATCTGTTCTGAAATTTGATGTAGACGCTCATTTAACAACAATCCTGCTGCAGGATGATTTCAATTTCAAGATACCCCACCCCCATTGTCTGTCCCCACTTTCCAAACCCAAATCTATCTCACGTTCCCACCGGTGCTGAAGCCACCCCGGGGCTCCTCTGCCCTCACTGAGGTTAAACAGAAAGAAAAACACAAAGTGAGATGGTGGCAAACAGGAATATTTCCACTTCAGTTATGCCGCATGGGGCCATGACATGCTTTTCCCGAGGCCTCTGGAGCAGCCGTCTGAGCGTCCTCCAGCTTTTAGGAGCCACAGCATCCATCTCCTGCTCGGACTATGCTGATGACGCTTACTGCCCTCCGCAGCGGGCCCAAACAAGAAGAAACCACCCAAATTACCCCCGCCCTCCCCGAGGAGGTGAACAGAAGAGGACATTAACACAACCCCCTTTTTCTCCTCCTTTCCCCCCTGGCAGGGGGTGCCTCCTGCCCCCCAGCAAGACCCGCTGCCCCCGCGGCCCCACAGCCGGCGTTAGGCCCGTCCTGCGGCCGGGGAGGGCTCACCCAGCACGCCTTATTTTGCTGTGGCAAAAATGAGGACTTTAGCCCGCCGGCCTGCGCTAACTCTACTGATTTCACCTCAGAAAGCCACAAAATAAAGACTCGGGTTGCCTAGCGGAAGCCGCTGAAGAGAAGAGGTGCCAGGAGGGGATAGTGGTTCGACCCGCAGCCTGACCAAGGCCCTCAAACCGCCTCCTCTGGAGCCGAGCCCCCGCCCGCCGGGCCCGGCGGCACTCACCTCCCGCCGGGCCTGAGGCCTAGGCAGCGCAGTGCCTGCCGGGAGCGGCGCCTACACCTCCCAGAAGGCCCAGCGGCGGGCGGGGCCCGGCGCCTACATCCCCCAGGAGGCTCCGCGCCGCTGCGCTACCAGTGCCGTTCCGGCGGCGCATGTGCAGAGCGCGCGGGCAAGATGGCGCTGCTGCGGCAGGCGTACAGCGCGCTGTTCCGCCGCACCTCCACCTTCGCCCTCACCATCGTCCTGGGCGCCGTCCTCTTCGAGCGCGCCTTCGACCAGGGCGCCGACGCCATCTTCGAGCACCTCAACGAGGGGGTAAGGAAGGGCGGCGACGCGCCGCGAGCCCACCTGGGCACAGGCCCGGCCCTGAAGGTCAGGCCGGCCCCGCCTGGGCCCGGCCCCGGGGCCTGCACCTCGAGCTGTCCCCAGCTTCCCGGGCCCGCGGCTTGGCCCCTCGGCGTGCGGCAGGCGCTCCCCCGGCTGAATTCGGACCGTGGTTTCCCCAAGGAGGCCCCGACCGCCAAGGCCGCGGGCACGGCGGCCCTGGGGCCGCAGTTCAGCGCTGCCCTGCGGCAGCTGCCCCGTCTGTGGAGGCTTTGCTGGTGTCGTGGCGCTTGGTAGTCAGGGCTTCAGTGTGTTCTTGGGCTTCTCTGGCTGCGAAGGCCGCTGGGGAAAAGCTGTCAAAGATGGTGAGATGCAGGAAGGTTAAAATGGATTGAGCTTGCTTTGCGCTCCGTGGGTAGCACTCTACCTTTCATGATCTGCCCTTGGCAGAGAGAGGGGATAAGGGCTGGTGAACGTGCAGTGCTGTCGAGTTGTGGCTGGGACATGCAGTGCTGTACAGGGCAGCAGAGTCTGCTGTCCTGGGCGTGGCGTGAACGTTAGATGAGATGGGTCAAGTCATCCTTATATTTCAAAGTAGAGTTGTGATAGAATAATAATTGCCTGGACGCTGAGTCACATGGTCAGGACATAAAACAGTGTCCTGGACAGGATGAGATCATGCAATGCATGCCATAAGAAAAGGTGCTGTTATTTCCATCTTGCACTAAGTAAAAAAAAAACTAAAACAAAAAAAAAAACACCAAAAACTTAGTCTGTTGCACATTCTCTGTTGCACAGTGGTCCTTTTCCCTGTCTTGCAGTGCTGACGTGCCTCAGGTCTCTCGGAGCATCGAGGGCACAGTTTCCCAGGATAGCCAGGTCATCTTGATGGCCCTGGTGCTGGGAAGAGCTGCCCTGCGCCTTCCCTGACAGCATGATGTCTGTTCTTTGGCCTCGTGAACCAGGTCATGAAACCAGCTGAAAACTGGTACCACACAAAGTGACATCTTCACTGTCCTGAAGTAACTCACCAGGGGTTGGGTGAGCTGAGGAAATAAAGTAAGAGCAAGACCAGGGTCCATGTCTCCTCCTTTTTAGCAAGTCATTTGTTAAAAGCTGACATAAAATCACATCTGAATTTCAGCTTTGCACTCAACTCCTTTTTTTTTTTTTTTAATTGTAGCATTAATTTTCTACATGCTAGTGTTTTCTCAAGGAGGGTTTGAAAACAAATCATCAATAAAGTTAACTTTTTTTGAAAATCTGAAGCATTTTCTACAACAAACAACAAAGCACGGCACGCGCCTTGCCCTTGTGCAGCGGTTCCCTCAGTCCCCATTGTGCCAGCAGATTTCAGTGCCTGGAATAGGATTCTTCTGTGCGTCCTGTATCTCTGGGAGCAAAAATACCTTGTCCAGTCTGAGTGGGAAGCCAAGGCAATGCGACTGGAATGCTCATAATCTCTGGCTCACAGAGTAGAACAGGGGAAGTGGGATGTCTGCAGATTCCTTCCTATCTAGTCTAAAAGCCGTGGAGCCCGCTGTGTGCCTTCCCTGTCCCACAGACCTGGGTACAGGACTCCATCTGCTGCCTTCTCCAGGGGCAGCATGAGTGTGAGAAGCTGAGGCATGGCAGCATCAGTGGGTGCTGTTCTCACTAAGCCCTGAAAGAAGGGTAGGAAGGTGGAGGGGGACAGACAAAGCAGTAAGAGGACAAACTGTTCCACCATGTCCATTCCACAGCAGAAAGCAGCTTCTTGCCTCCAGAGTGGGCTCATGGCTTCTCAGCTGCCACCTAGCTGCTCCTCCTGAAACCTTTGCGTGGAACTGTTGCTGTCGTGGAGCAGGGCATGCCTCTGCTTAGCAGGGAAACGCAGGATGATAGTACCCATGCTGTTGTACCCTGGTGATACTTGTGAATGTGTTTTTGTACAATCTCTTCTTTCCTCTCTTGCTGCTGCCTGTTGAGGATGTAGGTTTCATGATAACTTGCATTTTAAAGTTAAACTTTATCCCATGATCACTGAAAAGCTGGCTAAGATTACCATTTAGGTGTTTTTTTGTTTGTTTGTTTTACATACAGAAACTGTGGAAACACATCAAGCACAAGTATGAGAAAAGTGAAGATTGAAATGCTCGGCAGCAGCATCCAGCTTGGAGTGGTAAAAGACACTGCAGAGAAGGATTTGGTCTCCTGAAACTGGTTGTGTCAAAATGGAAATGGATTCCTGATTGAACAACTCTGAGCTAGATTATGTCAGCCACCTACTGATATGCTGTAAACTAAGATGGACTCAAGGAATTCTGCTGTTGTACTCAAACTTACTGTGTTAAAATAAAAAAGTCTTCATCTATGTCTCATGCCTGTGTGTTCACCTGACATCCTTTGGCCTCCTTTAACTTCTCCTTATCTAGGAGATGGAGAATGCTTAAAAGTGTCCCTCCACCTTAGTTTCAAGACACTGTAAGGAATCACAATATCCTAAAAACGGTTCGAAAGACTTTATATATAAAAAGCATTTATACAACTGTGGTCTACTGACACTACCCTTGGCTTCTGCCTGATGAGAACTTTGAGAGGGGTAAGGAGCTGTCTGTTCTCTTCTAGTCTTGTTCAAAGAAAAGTGACTTAAAATCATTTACATGCTCTTTTGTAAATCATTTACATCTTTGATGCAGGACTGTGCTGGTTCTTGGCCCATCATCCTTTCACAGCTGCAGCAGATGCTGCTGCCACCCCTGCCTTAACCAGTGAGAAACCTGCCTCACCACTGGCCCTTTGAGCCTCTGAGCCACTGCAGGCAAGTGCTGGTGTGTGCCCATCAGCCTGCCGGGCTGAAAGTGGGGAGTGTGTGTTAACTTTTAGCTTGTCCAAAACCTACTGAAATGGGATGTAGGTCTCTTTCTTAGCTATTTCTGTGCCTTCTGGCTCTTCAAGCAGCTTGAGGAGCAGAACTATCTTGTCAGGCTTGTGTAGTACACTACAAGCCTGCCTCTGTCCTGACTGATCAAAGGGGAGCTGCTGAGAAGGGAGGGGAATCACTTATCTCTGCAAGGAGCTTTCAGCCCTACGCTCCAGCAGCTGGCTGTCGGAGGGGAAGGAGTAATTCTTTTCTCAGCAACTTCACTGAAGAGTCCACCCCTGTTGTTCTCAGTGGCTATTTCAAACACATCTTTCTTCACTGGGAAGGGCTATTCAGGTACTGTTTGGGGGTAATGATTCAATTAATTACTCTGGGCACTCAGGTGGCTGTAGGAAGATCTGGCTGAGTAACTCCTGCTCTTCCCACTTTCCCACTATACCAGCCCTGAAGCCACATCTCTCCCTCCTCACTATATTTTCACTAATAAGGAAGAATTTCAGCAATGGATGAGGCCGAGCAAATTAGAGCCAGTGCTAATGAAAGAAGCTTTATTGGGTTTGCAAATAGGTGTCAGGAGTAAAACATTTACTCTAAGAACGAAGAGGACTTAAAAAACATTGTGCTTGTGTTTTCTGAGCAAAACACAACTACAGCTTTCACAGTCCCAGCTGTGCTTTTATAGAGATGCTTAAGAGGAACAGTTTAAGCCTTTTTTGGATAATTTTATACAGTATAAGACTGCCTGCTTTACTACCAGCTCTGTCTGCAGTGCTGATAGCTTCATGCTATGCTGAGCAGGTGATAGAGATTTGCAGCTTCTTAGAAGCAAGAACTAAAGATGAATACAGTATTAGGAAGGGGGAGACAGCATTGTAGCGGACTGGCAGAGAGTAAATGAAGCTATTAGTCCAGAGAACAGTAGCTACAGAAGAGTAGAGAGTTAGTTATTCTAGCAGGTGATTTTCCTTGACAGTGGATTTGGGGAAGTTGGTAAATCTAATTCCCTTTTTTCTATGCCTTGTCATTAGGGGGTTTGGGCAGCACTGACATGCAAAGAAAAATCTTGTCCTCAGAGCGCTCAGGACTTCATCTTATTTGCACAATGGTGACAGCCATTTCTACACTTTCTGAAAACAGCCCCAGCACAGTAGTGTTTGGCAGCAGCACCGATCACACAGCCCTGTAGTCCACATCCTCTGTGTAAAACTAGGCAGCAACATACATGCCTACAGAGCTTATTACCAAAGTGCTCCTTCTACAGCATTTGGAAGCGGGAAGGCAGCACTAGGTTTACCCTGGAATGGTAGCTCTAACACTACATAACCCACTGCTAATTTACTCAGTATGTGGATGACAACCACAGGCACCTTTGCAGTACTAGAAAAAACAGTGTGGTGGTGGGGAGGTGGCCCTTGGAGCAGATTAACCAGGCAAAGCCTAATTGTTTACCTGAAAGTTCGTCTCCGTGATGGGGACAGTACTCCAAAAACACGCTAATGCTCTGTGACAACAGCGATTGGAACAGTTTTATCACCAGCTGCTGGCAGATACTCCAGACTCACCTAGGCACAGTGTAGCAGCCATTGCCATGCCATTTGAGCACCTTACAAACAGGTTACAAAGTAAACTCAGAAATTTGTGTATCTCCCTGTATAGGGAAAGTCCTTTCAGCAACTACAAACTGCTGTTTACTATTGGCTCCCAGCCTGCCCAACAGCAAACGTGACGATCAAGGGCAGTTCTCCTTCACAGTGTGACAAGTATTTATTGAGGAAGCAGCTCCCCAGGGACTCTGACCCTGCTGCCTTCAACTCTGATTTCCGTACTACAGTCATCTTGCTTAGGATGCCTTGATCCCGATTTTCAAGTATCTTTAATCTCAGTGGCTGCGGCTAGATCTCATTTCACTAAACCAACACAAAACAGCAACTGAATTTCACTGCCTGCAGATACAGCACATTAAAAGGCTTGTTGACATTCCTCCAAGTTAAAGATCAATACGATTTGTAAGAGCTTAAAACACCAACTAAAAGATTTAAATCATTTATTTGCACATTCTGTTTTCACATGCCTCACTCGAGGGACAGAAATTTATGATAAGGTCTTATTCACCTGAACTCCTGTGCGTCTGTTGGCAACGGGAATAGCCTGAGCGTTTTCCTGTCAACTTTCAAGTTGTACTTCAGGATAAGGCATTTCAGTGGAGCAGAAAGCTGTGAGAGCTGTTCCAGGGAAGCCTTGCTCTCAGAGCTGCCCGCTGCATGGCCTGGAAGCCTGCTTGAGTTGCAGAGATGGTGCAAGGAGCCAGTATGAAAATAAAATTCTCAGAATTATAAATAGTACTGAACGAAATGAATGGCTGGTGCAGCCTGTCCGATGCGCATCGTGGTGCAGCCCACTGTCATACACACGTCTCTCTGTAAACTGAAGAGCAGTCAGGGTCTGCCTGCAGGGCAGTTCCTTTCTGTGAAGAGGCAGCCCTCCCACAGGGCGTGCAATTCCTCATGAGCTGAAGTGCCAGGATTTGAACCACGACATCCAGTCCCCTGAGCAAAGCAAGTGCCGAGGGAATGGAACACAACTGCCTCCTCCTAAGCAGAGGGCTGCGGATGATGCAATACCTGCGCTAAGAGTCTTTCAGGAAGGAATCATGCCTTTATTCCGCTTTCTGTCAGCCATGACTCGTCGATTATGGTTAGCTCTTGTGCTTTTGTTTGCTTCCTTCTTCCTTCGTTCCTGTACTGTTTCCCGGTTCTGCCCATGGCCCTTCACATTCCCAACAACAGCAGAGCTGTCATGCTTGTGCCTGAAGTACACAGAGAAAGGACATCACAAAGAGCACACTGCACACTTGGGGGACAAAATATACTGATCCCAAGAAACAACTGGGTGTGAGGAGTTCAGCTGTCAGGCCTCGAGCCTCAGCTTACCCCAGCTCTGCAGGGCTTCTGCAATAGCTGAGTATGAGCATTAGCCACAGACTGACTGCATCCTCCTACACATTGAGTCTGTCAGCTAAAGCCAGCTATTAAGCTGTCCTGAAATCCCTGTGGGAGCTGTTCAAGCTCTGGGAAGCTATGCTCTCCAAGATCCTATCTTGCACAGGGTTCTGCTGCTTATGATAAAGGGACATGCCAACTCATTTGATGGGTTAGAACAACCAGCAGTGAAGTAAAAGTTGGGTGAGGAAGTCAACACCAGTGTGGTAGTGACCCTGACGTACAGGAATGTTAAGGAATAGGTATGCCCTCAACAATTCCAGTCAGCAGCAAAACACCTGCTGACTGCAGAGCCATGTTTTCATCCTGCAGAGGGAGATGCTTACTTACCCCTTCCTCGCAAGGTAAGCCTGCCGCCTGGCTTCAGCTCTCTCCCGCAGTACAGCTGGGTCCTGCACAAAATGGTCCTACCATGGGAAGGAAGGAAAGAGGTCAGTAAACTCATCAGCATCATGCAAAAGGCGAGAGCAGGAGGTGATTCTGTTGGACGATGGAACAGAGTCAATTCATTGTTCATTATCTCTTCCAGCTGAGCCAGCAGGATTGGTGTCAGCAACTCTAAACAGAAAACCTGGCAGAAAACCTGCCTGAGACTTCTTCCCCCATCCTACCTCTGCCAGCAACACCATCAACATCACTATTTCCAGTATATCCATGACAACAGAGCGTAAGTGACCCTCAAAGTGTTCTGCTGCATCGTCTATCTATAGAACAGAGGAGATTAAACCTCTCCACGGAGTAAGTGTCATTGCTCCAGTATGGTTAGCCTAGGAAGCAGTGGATAGCTGTGCTCAGGGGACATTTCACAGTCCAGCAGACCACAGAAGTGGCCACTCTGAAAAGCAGCTTAGACTCCATGCTACTGTTAAAAGATTCACTCTCTGAAAGAGGAAATCTGCTCCGCATCACTCTGCGGGTGAAGCAGATAAGACATGGTAAATCTTAATGCAACTCCAACCACAAACTAAACGTCACCTTTGTTCTTTCCTTTTCAGCTTCCTCCTCCTCCTCTTCATCGTCGTCTTCTTCCTCAGGTCCTTCCTCCTGTCCTTTAGGTCTCAAGACCTGAGGAATTGTGAATGGCCTGAGAATTAAAGACACAAAGAGTCAGCAATGAAGACAATACAGCCACAAACATTTTCACTGAACATCATATCCTTTTTGGTTTGCATCATATCTTTCAAAAATGAGAATCCACAAATTTAATGGACTTGCTTCTTTTTTTTGGGGGGGGAACGGACAACACGGGACACACGGACTGGGACACACAACACGGGGACAACAGGACGGATGGACGACAGACATGGGACAGGACCCAGTAGCTAATGACACATTTATTATGGGCAATTAACAAACACATGTTCTTCGCTGGGGAATGTTCACTATGAAGTTGTTGCTGAAAATAATAGTAGTTAAAAAAAAGGAGCAGGTCAGGAAAAACCTGAAACTTCACAAGGAATTTCTCCAAGGAAACAACTGCTTCCTCTGGGAGAAGGGGATCCAGGCACAGCCACAAGGCATTAGTAAGGAGTATAGTTTGCTAGGGTATAGCTCACCAGTCAGGGAGCATCTATTGTACAAAGACAAACCCTCAAACCTTAAGCTCAAACTCAGAGAGAAACATTAATGTTCAGAAAGTGCTGTGCTCTAAAACCTCTATGACTGGTCAGTGGTTATCCACGCAGCCCCAATTTCATTGCTGTGCCCCAGTTTCATAGAGGGGGAAATACTTAGAGAAATCCATCAAGCTTTATGAATCACCCTGAACACGCAGGGCAGCAAAGGGCCTGGGGGGGGTGGAGGCAGAATTTACCACATGCCTATAGCTCTTCTTTAATCTATATATATGTGTGCGTGTGCTTAAATTCTATTGGAATTCAGATCCATCATTCCACTGTCAAAGAAATAAATGTAAAACCAGAAAAGCCTTTGTTACTTCAGACCTGTAGATCTAGTTTTCAGCAGTAACATCCACTAATTGTTCCTACTGCCTCTCTAGGAGCAGTGAGCACTGAGCACCTGAAATAAGGGAAAAGACCCGAGTGCCACACTGTTACAGGCAAACCACAAAAAGGATTTAAATTGAAGCCTCGCCATGCTTTGGGGTGGGGTGGGGGGAAGCAAAAGGGACAAAGGAACCCCAAAGATGCATTTTGGTTTGAGGTTAGAAATGGTGACATCTTCATAATACATCACAATTTAAAAGGCCACTTTCAGAAATGTTAAGTCAGCTTTTAAAACACGTCTTCTATCTCTAGCTCTTACTTCTAAAATAAATATTCTACAGCCCCCATCCCAAACTAACCCTTGGCTTCCTAAAAGCTAACTGTCTCCAGCTGTCACTCATTGTGGACAGTGCTGTGCAGTCCATCAAGGACTGAATTTCAGGTCTCAGCACTCTGAGATGTCGGAGGGGACTGGCAAGGAGAAGAAGTCTGGCTGTACAGTTTTCCAAATTCTGAAGTTTTCTTTTGCTCACCAGCCATTTTATGTTGCACAGCTACACTCAATCCTGATTATTCAAGATAGCCCATTTTCCTCCACTGCAGGACAGTTTTCTATAAGCAGAAGCACTGGTGAGTACAAGTTTCAACACAATGGCAAACTCCCCTCTTAGATTTGTTGATTAGTTGAGGCAATGGCTGAGTCCTGCAGACACAGAAAGTGGAAGCCTGAGAATGTCTTGGGTGCATGCCACGGCAACACTCCCTACCAACAGGAGAAGAGAGACCCAAATCTCCGAATCTCCCTCCTTGCATGTTACAGAGAAAGCAGCAGCAGCAGAGAAAGGGGTGGTTTGAAGCATGCACGTCCTCATTGAGAAACAGAGCCAAAACCCAGTGTTGAACAGGTTTGTGCGAGCCAGACAACTCTAGGTGGCGATTCCCATCAGCCTCCCATTCACTGAAGCCACAGCACCTACCTCCTACTGATCAGCTCATCGTCTGAGTCAGCATCATTTGCCCCCACTTGGTTTCCATCGTAAGTGTCATCGTACTCATCTTCATAGTCCTCCTTGTAGAGTTGAGCTTCTCCCTGCTGCACAGGAATCTCCTCTACAATCACACTGTACTGGCTGTAGCGCTCTTTCTGCTCAGCAACCAGGCGTTTGTCATTCAGCAAACTCCTGGTCGTGTCCTTCTCCCTCCTGCACTCCACAGCATGGAAACAGAGAGGCACACACAGAAAAGCAGGGTAAAGATCTTCTCTATAAGTTACTTTTTTTCCTGTTAGTAAGTGGAAGCTGAAGCAACAGAAGTATCATCTCAAACTCCACAAGCACTACTTAAGCCTACCTATTTCCCTTCTGATTTATAACAGTGCTGTTTGTCCAGCTACTAAAACCAGCTACCCCTAGCTTGGAACAAAGTCATTTTTAAACAGAAGCCCAGCAAGATTATACAGCAGATAAAAACAGGAATTGGAGACTGCCACTGTCATTTGAGACAGAAAGGAAGTTTTTACAGGAGGTCAAATGCAATTATACTCAAGCTGAAATTTGGCCAAGATCCGAATAACACAAGTAGTCCCATGAATCTCAAAAGGCAAGCTGTTAGAGCTAAGACTCCAGTCTATGAGACAGCTCTGCAAGGCCCAGAGTGCCCTCTAACACCGTGCTGCAGTATTGTCTCACTGCAGTAGCACGCACAGCTGCAAATCACGGACCAGGGCTGCGTTAGAGTAGCTGCTGCATGGACATGTATGTTCCTGTAGTCAAGAACCTCAGCTTACAAATGTGAGATGCAAAATATGACTGTAGATGGGGAGAGACAAAAATTACCAGTGTAGCAAGTAAGGATTAGAATAAGCACAACTAACAATGGAAAGAACAAAACAGAGTAGACTAATGATTCTGATTAAACCTATCTCAAAAGCACTCCATGTAGTTTTTTTAAAAATTTAGGAGGCAAGTAAATTATAGTCATTTTAAAGAAGGGAAGACCAAGAAACAGAATTTTGACAGCTGTATTAAAAAGCAGCCACTGAGATGCTCTGTCTCAAGCTGCACAAGCATAAACTCTTTGAAGCCCCATTTTTCAGACCAGCCAAGTACACGCTTGCAGCAAAGAAACAAGGGATTCCACTGTCAAGTATTCACAGGACAGTCTGCATCCCTTGAAGTCTAGGAGGAACACACATCAGTGGTCTATTCGGCATCTGAATATTATCAGAGAAAGAACCCGTCCAAGGCAGACTGTCAGTGACTCAAGAATGGATAGACTTATGTGACATACTAGCAAGCAGTGGGGAAATGATCTAAGCAGCCTGATTTTCATTAAGGATCTCAAAACAAAGTAACATTACAGATAGATGTGGTTCCCCTCTCTTCCATGACTCACTCTGTTACATGCCTGCATTTAGCTGCAAAATGCCCTACAAAGCATGTGGTTAGTTCACACATACCTAGGCTGGGATAACATCTTCTGTTGGTATTCAGCATGAGACTGAACTAAGTATTTGATAATTGTTTCCTGTTGAGCTGGTCTGATGACTGCAGAAGAGCTGTGATGAAATGTTTCAGACACCTATTCCAGGAAAAACAGTGGGATAACTCCTCTAGTCCCATGGTGTTCAGGACATGCTCTGACTTCAAGAGGCAGATTCAACTAGCAATTATGACTGGACAGGCAGAGGCAGGTGAGATCACTTTTCAGGATCAGCAAAGAATCACATATATGCTAGTATGTTCATTTCCTCATGCTTGTTTCTCTCCTCATCCTGGTGTGGCTTTCTCTTTCACATTAACAGTCCCTGCCCCAAACTGCTTACGCTTATCTGCATAGCAGCTAGTGCAATGGGACCCAACCTGATCTGGCTCTTGAAGCACTATTGCTACATCATGCTTAGGCAGCAACAGCACTCTAAACACAAGCAGAATTTGGTGAGCAAAAGATTTTATGAAGGAGAAAGGGAAAAAACAACCCCAAAAAACCAAACTATTGATATTCGAATCCAAAGCAGATCTCAAACTAGGCTAGGAGAACCCTGTTACCGCAACGCTTGGGTAAAGCATCAGGCTTCTTGTTGTGGAACAAGGACCAAGGAAGTTGCACTTTTAGTGCTGAAAGGACATTTTTCATATTCACGGAGTTCTGAACATTAAATCTAGAGAGCAAGGTGCTATAGCTTATCCTTTGATTTAGCTAGAGATGGTCAAATTTGGGCATAGGGTGTACATTGTTGATCCCTCCCAGTTTTCAAAACCACTCAAAACAAATAACGTGTCTGGAGTCCCGCAGAGAGAGTGTTCTCAGTGTACGAAGAACTGTTTTGAAATGAAGACATAGCCTGAGGGAGGCCAAGAGACACCAGGAACAGCAGCAGTAAGAGGATAATCCCAAAAGGTCACCTAACAGTACAGAAGAGATGGCAACTTTCTCAAGGAGTGATGTTACCATTGGAGAGTTGACACAGCCTCCCTGGCAGAAGTCAGAAGGGCAATGACATGGGAGCAGGGTCCCACAACCCAGCTCAAGGATGACTTGCAACCTTCAAAGCTCTCTAAGTGATCTGCAGAGGGAGGTCCCAGCAGGATTATTCCATATGCTGGATGCACTGTGTTGAACGCAAGACAGTGCTCCCTGGCTTTGTCCAGCTGCTTCAGCAGCCACCCACATGTGCAAGACTTCGGGGAGATGGGAGATAACCAAGTACACCTGTGCACAAGGCTCCTGCTCACCAGGTGCCTGCCTGCCTGCACTCTGAGCAAGGCAACACGATGAGAAGAAAGGAGAGATTGTGTCTGTGAATTCTTAGCTACAGACACTTCAAAAGGCATTGCCTTGGCCAGAGAGAAAAGAAATTATTTTCTTGCCTAGCCAAGCCAGTATAGACACTATAGCACTGCTGCTGAGAAGCTGTTTGACTGGACTTTGGGATACAAGTGGTTTTCTCCTGAGAGTCTGATGCAGCTTTGCAACCAAAACCTTAATCAGGAGCCAGACTTTTATTTATGTTCTGTGTAAATACCAACATAAAGATCACAGCTGGCTGGTTAGAGAAAGTGTTTAAAAAGAATCTGAAACAAGTCAGCCATATTATAGAGATACAGTTGACATCAATGGGAGCCAGAAGGGCAATGCCTTAACCTAAATTTGCATGGAGCATGGCACAGCACAAGACACCAAACTAGGCAGAAAGCATAGTAAATGCCCTTCTGCAGGAAGCTTACCGCAGCAGGAACAGCAAAAAAAGTAGTCTAAGCTACTGGGTGTTATCAGACTTTGAAGTAGATGGATATTGAAGCTTCACTTGGATCTAAACCAAATCATTATTTATTCTCAGCTCCGAGTCACAATCCCAGGCTCATAGAGATGTTGCTTTTCGAGGTTTGCTGTTCAGTACAAGTTTAACGTTAAGACCAAGAGGCAAGAGCCTGACATTACAAATGAGCTTGGCAGAGCAATCTCTAGCAGCATACAGAGGAAAGCCCTTTAGGAAAAACACTAACTGAAACCAACCCCCTAATAATATTTTGTTTTATTTTCCCAGAGAAACAGAAGAAACAGGTGGGAAACATTTTTGATAGGTCTTACCCCCTGCCAACAAATTCCTGCAGGAGGTTTGTACAAGAAATAAATTTGCAGGTTCACAGATATTTATTCCTCCTGACAGACAAGGTTAATTAACGGTGCACAATACTCACCGCTTGCCTTTTTGTATCCGAGAAACATCCACTGAATCCCTACTGAAAACATCAAACTCATCATTCTGGAAAACATTATAGCGAGAAGTGACTAAAGGAGTAGGGTCTGGCTTCAGCTGTCTGTTAACAAAAAAAGACAGAGAGAATAAAAACAAAGGTGAACTGAGGAAGACCAAGTCCTCTCCTTCCTAAGACCTTGGTTTATTCTTTGACAGTCTCAAAGTCATCCACAGCATGCCCAGATCCTCTTTGTGGTGCTGGCTGACTGGGTCACAGATTGCTATTCCTTTACTTCACAGCCACACTATAGCACGTACATGACCACTACATGGCACTGGTCTAGGTCTAAGATAAAAGGCACAGTTTTCAAAGCTTATCTTTGTTGGGAAACTAAAGCAACTTACAGAAAGCAAAAAGAAAATTTGTCTATTCATTTAATTAAAACTGTACAGGAGCTTGGAATATTTAACAGACTGCCTGGTCTCAAAACAGTGACTCAGTAAAGCCAAACACTAAGTATGATGAATTACATACTGGAAAAAAATTCCAATAATTTACCGCTGTTGATTTCAGGATATTTATCTCCCTATGGTTCCTTCTTAATTCTTTCTCAGGGTTCCAGGGTTTACGTTTCTTCAACTTATAAGTCAAAAGACCATTATTTTTACATTGATCTTGTTGGTGCTGTTAGCTCAGCTGGGCATCTGAAAACGCTGCTATGCTCACTTTTAAAATCAGCAGTGATCAAAATTCTACATTTACTACTGAACTGACAGTTTTGCTTCAAGATGCAAAAGGTAGGGGGGAAATCCAGCCCTATCTTCTGTAATTGCTGGCTTTGCAGAAAAAAACCAACCCTTCTAAAATCCCACCCCACATCATTTGTGCCAAAGTCAGCAGATCTGACTGTGAGGGCATGAAGATTGTTGCAAAAGTAAGATTTTTTTAACATAATTTTTCTGATAAAGATGCTTTCCTTTTTTAATGCAACAATGAGACAGTCTGCCCATTCCTCCATGAAATGTGAACAAACAGCACATTCACATCTTGACACTCAGTCAGAAACTGCTGTTGCAGCACAAACACATGCTAGCAGCTGCAGACAAACTAAAACAACTCAATTCCACTGCCAGCTATAAACCCTACATTCCATGTACAACCCAGAGAAGCAAGCAAAAGCCTGGCAAGTTTGTCAAAGGGTAGATAAAAATGGATCTAAATTGTCATTTGCAATCTCTCTCTGGTTTATCTTCAATCGCAAAACAGTAGCCTTTCAAATACTGTACTTGACCCTGCAGGTTGAATTTCAGCTGAATTAGTTCCTTTGAAGATACCCTTTCCTGCAGGACAGCTGGGATTTTAATACCTATGACCCTGTCCTCTGCCAGCAAAATAACTTTTGAAGGCAACACATTCTATTGCCCAGCCCAGGCTAAGCCCATGTCCCCATGATGGACTTTTAAAGGTTCTTATTTGAATGTTTAACGTACAAGTATTTTTGCCCCCCATCACAAAACATGACCAAGCATCTGCTCTATGGAAATTCTGAACAGTGAATGTTCTAGTCCTCTGCAGGGACACAATGACGGCAGAAAGCTAGTGGCAGTTGGCAATAAGAAGCTCTCACTGCAGCTATCTACCCCAAGAAAAAGCACATGCAACTTCTCAGAGCTCTACAAATGTCTAACCTTCAATAAGAATGATGCTAAATGATAACCCACAAACAAAAAAACAAAAGGCATCAAAGCTGTGCCAGAAGTTGTCCCACACCTTTGCATTGTTCGGTCCAGCTTATCCAAGTATGGCACCAGTTTATCTTCTAGAATGTTGTTGATCACTTGCTCTGCATTGTAACTGTACTCTTCCAGGCAGGCCAGGATGAAGCCCTCACCAAGGTCTGGCAGCAGGTCTTTCACTTGAGAGATCAGAGAGTCCAGCTCCACCCCTGACACCTTGACAATGGGCGCAGCAGCTGCACCTGCACACTACATATACCAGACAGAATTGGTGGCATTACGGGAAAGAGACAGCAGCTGAGGGATGGCAGGTATGCACATTAAGAAAGGGAAAGGAGCAGTCTGGGTTATCAGAATTTAAACACAAAGAAGTCAAAGACTGAAGTCAAAAGAAGAGAAATCAGCTAAGTTGTTTATACTACACAAGCTCTATGACACAGACTTGGGCACACAACTACTTCTGTCTGTCCCTGAGTCAGCAAGGATACTCTGGAGAATCCCTTCCTCAAATAACATACAAGCTGTGCATTTAAAAAATATGCACATGAACTACAGTGATGCGGCACAGTATTTAAATAAGCCACAGCAAGAGGAAACTCAGGCCAATGGAGTTAGAAGCAATTTGCTCAAAGATAAAGCCAGGATTGAGATGTAGCTTTGTTTCTCATTTCCCAAGGCACATTGGACTGCACTAAAATCTAGCAAAGGTAAGAAATGAGACTAAATCTCATGTGATCCCCACAACTGAGCAGACCAATCCTCTCTTCACAGACAAATGAAGTAAGGACAGAAAGAGCAGAACCCAGTCCTATCCATACAACTCTACTCACCTCATCCTCTGATGCATATGCAGCCCCAAGCTCTTCCATGTCCTCAGCAGTGCTCTCCACTACTGCTGATGCTCCGTTAGATGCTGCTGGTGGTGTTGGATCTTTAATGACTTGTGCTTTTTTCCTGTCTACCCCTTCCCATGCGCTTTCCACTGCTTGGAGGATATAGGCTGTCCTGGTCTCATCTCTAAGAGGACAGCATTAAGGACATTTCTAGATGCACGTATTCAAACCTCACCTTGAAGCAACTATGCAGTTTTCAGTGACTCCCAAGCCTGTGCCTACATTAACATTCCTCCCTTTCTTTTTTTAAGAGAAAACTTTTCATCACTCTGCCAGTCATGCAGATTAACCAGAGGCAGCAACGCTGGAAATGCCACTGGCGTGAAGGAATCTAAGAGCAGCCAGGTCTGCAAAACCCCAAGATGACAAAGGATACAGTGTGGAGGATGCTTGCTGAAGCAGACTGACATCATCCTCAACAGGAAACAGCTCATCATAGTCACGGAGAAATCTGAAAATGCAGAAGTAAGTTTAATCAGTTGAACTCAAGAATAAATTACCAGCAGACACACCACATCCCTGCTATGCCACTTTGACTTCCTTCCTTGCTCAGGTAGGAACATGTACAACCTCTCAGCCAATACTGAATTCCAGCATGGGTTGCCATGTCTGATTTTGCTCCCATTATACTGCAGCAACACTTCCCAAGCCATAAGAGCCAGCTGCAACACTCCTCATGATGTTGAGACCTGTAACCCAGTGCCACATTACAGAGAAAATATGGTTTATGACTTGAACATGATCAGAATGACAGCATTGTCATGAAGACAAGATCAAATTCCCAGTTCTGCCACTTACTCACTTTGCATCTTCAGCATTAGCACTTAATATCTTTCTGGTCTGGTCACCCCAGTTGAAAAGCACAGATTAGTAATAATAGCCTAACTTGCCAAGGTAGCTAATGGCTAAATTGCTATCCTCCACTTTGAAAGCCTGGATTAAAGAGAGTGAAGAATAACATTCTCCAGTGTCATCAACATCCTCCTCACCTTTACAATAATGTCTGTACTGCAGTCTGAAACCCTCTCACAGCAGTTCTCCCAACTAGTTAAAATGATTTCTAACTCCCAAATGCATCGTAATGCCTCATAATAATGTCTCGGGCAACTCTGTTGTAAAGAATGGAAGAGGAAGGCAAGCTGACCCTCCCTTCAGGCCTCTTTCAGCCAGACTCACCTCCTTTCCTGAAGCACAGAAGTGAAGATCTGTAGAAATTCCTCAATAAAAGGCTGAATATTCTCACAGCTGCAGAAAACAACGGCATAATAGAGTGAAAAACTCAGTGGTAAGCCTACCGCATTGCACAATCTCCACATTCTGCCTCACTAGCCAAACTAGTCATATTCATACATCAAGGGAAAAATCCCATTTGAAAACAGATTTTAGTCCACTTTTTGGGTTTCACAGGACCAAAGGGTCAAATGGAAACAACTTTATTTTATGGCTTCAGCAAACATTTCAGCCAGCTAGATCTAAAGCTGTATGACAGTTAGAATTACAGGACTTCTGACAGACTTTACAAATCATAGTTTGATGTGTCAAACTTGCAATAAACAGAAAAGGGTGTGTAGGGCTTTTGTAATTGCACTCTTATTATATGTCTTGGGATTATACCAGTGAACCTCCCAGAAAATATGTGCTCACCTATATAAGAACACATGCCAAGCAAACTCCTATTGCAACCTTTCTGTTATAACACCTAAACCTCACATTGCTGCTGATGCATCAAGCCTCACAGCAAGACAGAATACCCTCTGCAGTAGATCAGTGTTAAGAAAAAGGTACTTCCCTAGAAGTTGGACATACTGTTTTCACAGTAGTCTCAGCTCTCGTCAAACTGGCAATGAGTGTCTGGAGCTGTCCTTTACTACCTCTGAAGTAGACATAGTTCTTAACACTGTGGAATCTGAACGCATTACACTCTTTGGTTCCTTTATACTTTCAATATTCTGGTGGGTACTGAAAGGCAATACTCAGGTAAGCAAGGGTAAGGCAAGGCTACTATTGCTCCTTTAAGGATTGGATTCATAGCACAGACAGATTGGGTGATTTAGTCCAGGTCACAGAGGAAGTCAAGGAAGCAAATCCAGGTGTCTCATAAGGAATTCCACCAAAAGACACCCCCCCCCATCTTCTTGGACAACTCTCCTGATATCAAATCAGGGAAAATATTCAAGCAGAACAGGAGCCACAGAGACCAGCCATCTAAGAAACCTGTAACGAGTACAGGCAAAGAGAGACTAGCCCAAGACAGCACTGGCCTTCCAATCAAGATCCAGGTTCTTGGTTCTGTCCCCAATATGCAGCATGATTTTGGGTCATTTCACTTCATTTCTCTATTTTAAAATGAGGATAGTTATACTTGCCCTCATTTTCAGATTACTCACAGAGCTACCAGTTAACAAGTTTCACAATAGGAGTGGGGGTAGGACTAAGCAAAGGCACCAGTATCTAGATTTTAAATTACTGTTTTCAGTGATCTAACACTGCATCACTTTTACTGTGGTGTCTCAGTCAAGGTGTCTATACGCAGCATTAGAATTTGCAACTTAGCCATAAACTGGGGTTAGAATGCTTGTTGGACCACAGCCTTATCCCACTTTAGTGGGGTCAATACACAGCTCAGCACACCAATTCTAGATCATATAGCTTCATCTGGGATATTCCTGTTACGCAGGACAACAGACTTCTGATCTTAGCCAAAGTCTTTGGCTACGACCCCAAAACAGATAGCAGTATCTGTTCATTTTCTCCAATAAATCTGAAAACGAGGAAGCAATCTCCCCCACAATGCCAATCAAATAACCGGCTAGTACCACAGAGCTCAAGTGCCAATACCTGCTTTCTAAGATGGGCTGCAGACAGACTTGGTTTATTAGGATGTGAAAAGCTTCTATCATCTTCTTCCTGGAATGTGAAATTCTCCTCCACAAATCAGCAAAAACACTTCAGAGAGAATAAAAGAACACACTGTTGGTGTCAGCACAAGAAATCCAAATCTAACACACCTTTACTACAGAGTTATCCCTCCAGAGGGGGGATTTCATTAGCAGAATCATTTCTTTGCTGCAAGGACCAGAGATTAGAGCCATTTCATACCCATTAAGGAAAAATCCATGCTTTAAACAAAGTTGGTCTCAATCACCAATTGTCCCAACAGCTAGACACGATACCTCAACTGTACCAGCATAGTCTGCACCTTAAAATGAGACCAATCTATACATAGAGATAGCATTCATGTTTTCACACTTTGTTACAATTTGAATGCATCTCCCATCGAGCTGCTTCTTAGACAGCAGTGAAAGAAATCATTAGTCACCTCACTGCCCAGGAAAATTTGGAATTAGAAAAGCCATCTCTTCACAGTTCTTTGAAACAGCATTAAAAAAAGATAGAAAGACTCTGCAGAAGTGGGTAAAGCAACATGAAGTGAATTTTTAAGTAAGCCCTGGGAGACTTTTATCGAAAAGAAAGTGCAAGCCTTTGCAGATATTTTCACCTTTTATCCTCATAATGCCTCTTCTTAATTGCAGATTCCAGCTCAGGAATTGCCAATTCATAAAATGAAGCTAGTCTGTAGAAAGGGGCAACAAAACAGTATCTGTCAACTGAGGTTTCAAAAATCATTTGCTAAAAGCCAAATCAAATGGTTAATTTCATTAAATTCTCCTCACTAGCAGTACTCATTAGCATGACCCCATTTTGTTATTTGTTCCCTGAAACACAAGCAAGCAAATACGCAATAGACAAAGAGCAGTGCTCTAAGGAAACCATCAAGGTGTCTTTGAAGACATAGGCAAAGAAACACATTTGAAAAGCATCATGCTACTGAACAGAATAACAATCTGCCTAACCAAAAAACATCACAAACACAAATTTGCAGTCTGCAAAGAGCTGATATGCTTGAGTCCATCCCAAAACACTGCCTCCCACTCCAATATCCTTATGGCCCTATCTTGCTGTATGCTAAAAACTGGATATGAAACAGGATGTTTCCAATAAAGTCTTACTGGTCTTGCTATTCAGCTGTGCTCTAGATGGGCATTTAGATAAGGTATCCAATATGCAGAAAGCCTAAGAGGATGTTTCAATAGGATGGGACAGGGAGGAAACAAAGTTAGTTTGGTCCGGTTCCACAGTTTACGTGCCAGGCAGCCCACACAGATGCTTTCCTTCAGGGACAGAGCACCAAGAGATGTGGAGAAACACCCTCACAGAGTAACAGCCAGTACTGCCTCATCAGTAGCTAGATGTTACAAATAATGGTTTACAGCACTTTGCACAAAAGCCAAGCCTGCTGAACTGAGGAGCAGAGGCTCCATTAGGAACATTATGTCCACATCTGATATTAAGAGCCAAACATGTTAAATGAATATCCTTGAGGCAAATGTAGCTGAAGCTGGTTGATACTTAGTCAGGGAGAGAAATTAGCAAGCGCCAGCAGATTGATTCAGACTCACAGAGGTTCCAAAAAGATGACACGTAAATCAGTTTTCCCTCCCCACATGCCAAAGACCCAGTCATTAGTCCATATTGAGAAGTAATGAAAATGTTGCTGTTGTCCCACTGCACAGAGATCAAGACTATTTTAGCACATCTCTGACATCAACAGTACAATTAAAAGCAAAAGGCTTTCTTCCTATGAGTAACCAAGCATGTAAGTGGTGCTGCTTGCCAATCCAAATAGCCACCAGCAATCCACCAATCTGCTCTTCTTTCAATAACCAACTCAACAACAACATCCAAAGACGACAGAAACCTACACACACCAGAGCAGCATTACTCAACCTGTGGTCCATAAACCACTGGCAGCTGTAAGCCTTCAGAGGCCTGCAACATGATTGGAAACAAAAGCAAAACACAAATGTGCATTCATTCACACTAACAAGCAAACAAAATGGGAAATAAGGACAATAAATTAACACTTCACTTGGTCCGAAACAAAGGCTGTTATGGCAAGACTCTACAAGACGATCGGGTGGGCTTAAAACAGCTGGAACAAGTCAGGTAAGTGCCACTCAAGGACTTGCAGCCTCTGTGGGAACACACTCTGCTGTCTGGTCCTTGACACCATCCTGACTCATCGCCACTGTGACCCAGAGTTGGACAGGGAATTAGCTGTCAGCCCAACTGTGATAGTGCTGGCTTGTCATCCTCTCCCAGGCACTCAGCTTTTGCCAAACCTCAATAATATTCTCCAACACAAAACTTAGGCAGAACATCAAACAAAAAAATTTATTTTCAGACCTTGATGGACTATCACTCTGAAATACTTTCTACCTCCCTTGCTTCGGGTCCTATGGCAAGAGGTATTTTTGTCCACAACTCTTTTCCGCTTGTCCTTCTCCACCCTTTCCAAAGCACACCGAGTACTGTTTAGCTGGGTTTTGAAATTGTCATGATTGCCTGGCTCTAGGATCACTCATAGATAATAATGAAGGTGAACACAGACTCTAGACATCCCTATATTCATTTATTATTCTTTATTCCTGTCCATGTGAACCTAGCAGTCTCTTGTTGCGTTAACTCTGTCTACTCTTAAAGATGAAGGGACTGGGTCAGGACACAGCAGCACATTCAGTATTTTTACTTTGCCAAGACAAGCTCTGTCTGCAGTCCAAGATGTACCTGTAACAAAACTCATGTTTTTGGAAGGTCTGGCAAGCCAATGGGAAGACATCAAGAAACGCCCAGAGTGTCGTGCAAGTGTCGCATAAGTACAGCACAATATCCTTCAGCTCCTGAGAGAGAGAGAGCAATTACTGAGAGAAAAGCCAGACAAGTTTTCCTAGGAACATAGTATAACTCACTAACAGGGACACATCATGTTCAGACCAAGCCTTTTTCCTGACTGCACACTCTGTTATCAATCATAAACACACTACATGTTACTGGGTCTAGAGGCAGAAACGACATCTCCACTAAAACTTCTACCCTTTAAAGATCTGTAATGCAACCCCAACTGCTCACTCTCATTAAAGATTTTGTGAAGTTACGAGAATCCTCATCATGTCCCATTTTGGACAGTGGCTTTGTCCTCAATATATCCTCCACATATAGTAGCCTTCCCCATGCAGCTGGAAGCACTGCACAGCAGTAATACAGGAATTAAAGGGATGATTTCAGCAGTCCATTTCAATGCAAGATGCATTTCCAGGGTAGCTGTAACAACTCCCAGACACAAACTGTATAACTAAGATTTTGTAGAAGACCATGCTCACTGACATAGGACCTTTGTACAGCACCCAGCACAAAAAAAATCCCCTCTTAATTAACTGAAGTACACTGTTGTTAAACAAACTTTTCTGAAAAAGGAAAAAAAAAAAAATCATCAACTCTGGTCACTGTCAGGGTTACATGGAGACTTCTGTCAGATACTCTCTTACACTACTTACAAGCTGGTTAAGAGAAAAAGATGCCAGGTTTAAAAAGAACCCACGATACAATGGATATAATTGAAAGGCACACAAGCAAAGCAACCAACTCATGGTGGAAAGGCTTTATCATCAAGTCATATGACAAACAGTGAGACAATGACATGGAACCATGTGCTGTATGAGCCACCAATATGTGGGAACAGGATGACCCACTGTGGTCCTACTGCTCCGTGGACTGTTCAGTCTGTGAGACTACAAACAGTGAAGGGCAAGGAGCAACAGTTCTACCTGGAGGGGCATGTTCCCTGGAGTCACGTTTACTTTTTCTTCCAATTTCTGGGGCTCAGCAGAGGCTCCTTCGCACTGCAAACCACACTTATGCAAAATATTGTTGAACACCTAAATCAAGATAACAGAACAGTGTTAAAACAGACAGGAGAAAGCAGTGGGACATGCTTTATCTTGTAAACAATCGCTGCTATGATCACATACGCAATATGGGACTATTTCCATACAGCATGGAGCTGTGTAAGATGAAAGCTGCGACAGACTCTTGCAGGCTACAGCAGGAAGGGCTAACACTGCACTTCTGAAACTCCATGCAACTTGCAAGCAATTTCAGTGCAGCTGCATATGGTTGTGGTGCTGAGACAGGGATTGCAGCTAATCCAAATCCTTAGCTGTGTGAGAAAAATCAGCCAGCAAGGCCAATACCGGGAGGCCACCCGGGATCCCTATTTGCAAGGGAGTAGTAGGACAACTGGGAAGTTAACGCCACCTCCTGCTTCTGAGCTAGTCCTAAAGCCTTCCTGCCCTCTCCCCTGAGGTTAGCAGGACAGATTTTGTGGCTCTTGGTTATAAACAAAGAGTCTGGGGAGAAGCTGATATAATTAGGTTCTGGCTTGCTAACCACCTTTGGTGTAGGACCAACTTAAAAACAACTCCTCTACATTTGCACCTCGAGAGATTTGTCAAACCCTCCACCCAGAGACATGTGAATGGGTGGCTAAAGGTACTGAAGTTCCATACTTGGGGTTAATACTACTATTCTACATGGCATGTAGGCTCCTAAACCTGCACGGGTATCAACTCCTTTCAGTGGCACAGTTTTATGGATCAGTAATGACACATCTTTGAGCTGTTACATCCATACACTTGAGATACACTGGCAGCACCCTGCAATGGTTACCAAAACACACAGTAAAGAAACCAGTGTTCTGCAGAGAAACTGCTCTGACATGGTACAAAACAAAAAGCAAATGGAATCTCTGCTGTCCTCCCCAGTAATTCATTTGAAGGTTTGGTCTTGCATCCAAGAATATTTTTTAAACATAATATCACCTCTGAGATTTACCTCTAACAGTTTCTTAACACACAGGAAAAAAAAGAAGAATGTGGGCTTTCAAAAAGTCAACTGACATTATAGGTGTCTTGGGGTAAACAGTATCTTGGGTTTGTTTACTTTTGTGCATAGGTGAGCTTTTTGAGGACAAAACATGACATCTTCAGGGTACAAAGATGTCAAGGCACCTTGATTTCCACCTCAGGTTAAACGTGAATCCTGCTTACTGAGTCTGGGGAATATAAAGGCTGGTTATAAAAATAAAAGCTTAGACATGGAGAGGTGCTAAATACCTTTTGTATGGCAACAATGCATCCCTTCCAGATTTTAATTTATTCCTGAGAACCTGCAGTGTTAACACTAGCCCATTCTACTATACCAAGTCTTAGCTACCTCTCATGGTCTCCATTTTGTTCGTTTCAGTTTCAATGCTTCCCCCACTTGGGGGCAGGGGATAAAAATACTTTTAGAACTGCTCAATGAAAATTCCTTGAGATTAACTGCAGAGATGGCCAGAAGCTGAAGGAAGGTAATAGGAAACGGTCATCACGTAACAGTTTTAGATAAAGGTTCAAAACCTACCTGACACACGTGAGCATAAACTAGAGAAAAGTAAGCAACAGCAAATACAATCTGCCTGCCTATGACCACATAACGCTCCCTTCCACCCTCTGAGCTGTGCCTCATTTCCAGATGAAATCTGAGCCCTGGGCCAAGCAGGAAAGCAGTACCTGGAGGACAGTGGGCACAGTTTCATCTAGGTCACCGAAGTAACTTGGTTGCTGAGTGAAGATATTTTCTGAGAAGAGAGGGAGAAAGAGACCGTTTCCCGTTAATTCAGACATTCATGCCAACAAGCAAATTTGCACCAGAAGATGTACTTGTATTATTACCAAACACCCCCCCCCCCCCAATACAGCTAATAATCATTTAGGACATGGGCACAGGCTCACTTCTCAACTCATGCACAGGGCCTACTCCTATAAAGCTGGCCCATCAACTCTTCAGTGCAACTGGAGAACTGGTAATGAGAATATGCTCATCGGAGCAGAGCAAACGAGATGTTAGATGATTCACACCCCAGAGGCTGAATCAATGAATAATGCAAATACTATCGCTAAACATTCCTAGTTCGTTATTTGACAACTGGAGTTGACTTTTAATTACTGATAACAGTTCAGCATACACCGGAAAATGTTCTGCAGAATATTTCTTAAAGGTAATGAGGCTTTAGTAATACCTGCTATTATATTACTAGGACTTCATTATCTTTACAAAATACTCCACTGAGTAATGGCGTACCATAAATCCTCACCAAGTAAGCACAGAGGCTGCCTATTTTCCTGTGAATTACTGTTCAGACGATGAAAATTAACAGAGTTCTCCAACAAGGACAGAGCATGGGTAAGAGTTATGAGACAGGTTTCAGAAAAATGTATACCCTGAGAAGAACCTGAAGTTTATCAAGTTAAGACTTACACAGCAGAACTGCTCATGCCATTACTGTCACAACATAATGCAAATAATCAGGTGAGCAAATCATTGGTCACTTGCGTGAAGCATTACTGCATTGCACTCCAGAGCATATGTATAATTCAAATGAGGTTTCATACACTTAGGTCTTCTTTGGAATATTTCAGGACCCAGATAATCTAAGCTTCACATCTGAAAGAAAATGATCTATCTTGTCATGCCTTCCTTCCAACTCTGAGGCTTGACATGTGAATGTAGAGTGGAAGTAACTGAAAAAGGATAAAGGGATTAAAAAATGCAAAGGTTTATCTAAGCTTTTCTGGTCTGGAAATTTGGCTGCATCACATGATCTCTAACACTTCTCACATTAGTCAACTTGGAAATGAGACAAAAATAACTACTAAAGAAAGAAAAAAGTTTCATTACATGAACTGCAGACAAAGTGGGTTAGAATTGAGGAAGAGCTCACTTAATCCAAGGTTAGGTACTCTTCCATCTGTGCTCAGGTGGATGTTAGGTTCCCTTCTGAGGGGAGCACAGGATAAATACAGAAGCTAAACCAATATTCCCTGTCTTCATTACGCAGGTTCTAGCATCCAAGGCTGAGATGTTACTTAATATGCACTTGCCACTAAGACTGTCTGTACAGATACAGAGAAATCTAGGGATAAGCACAGCTTGAGCAATGCTCTGAAGTGCTTTGTGGTTTGAAGGCACTGTGTAAATCAATGTCTGCACTGAAATTTCAAGTTCTCCCACTTCATAGACCAGTGATTACCTCATGTTGCACGCTTCACTTGGCTCCCAACTCTGGGAACAAAAGCACTCATATGAGCAGTTGGACTGTGCCCCATCTTCTAACCCTCCCCCACTCCCTGCCCAGGAATTGAGTTGTTTGCCCCTTCCCATCTCTACCCTCATGGTCCTCTTACAGTGGGTGAGGACACACTTAATTGGCATGGGAAACAACCGCTGAGGCATAACTGAGCCCTGGTTCATGCCTAACGCCATGAGCCCAGCTCAGGACAGCTAGGCAGCAGGCTACAATGCTTTCCTTGACATAAATGAAGTTCACAAGAAAAAAGAAAAAAGTAACCTGATCTAGAAATAGATCTAGAATATAGATTCTAGTTGCTACCAAACAATTCATTTTCAGAGCAGTAACACTGGTATAAAACCCCACTTGTCACTTGCCATTATACAAATAAGCAAAAGCCTAAATGCAAGAAGTTGTTCCTTGGCTTTAACTAACCAATCATCTTCTGGAGCAGGAGACCATTTCCCTTCCCAAAAAGCACACAGAGATCCAGAATCTTAGGGATGTCGAACAGGAAGTTATTGTAAATAATTTCTCCAAAGACAGAGGGAGTGATAAAATGATCCTGCAAAGGGGAAGAAAAAATAAAAAGTATTTTCAAGGATAATCCATATCTTAGTCTTTAAGAACTCCAGCATTATAATGACACCTGTAAAAACGTCTCTTAAAGGTGTATTAAGGATTTTGTTTCATAGAAGGCAGCAACTCTGCTTACACCAGCTTCTGCAGAGCCCTCCATCTCCATGTTCCCAGCTGCTCGTCACTGCCACTACACCATCCACCCCACTGGCCTCACACCACTCACGGGGCCAGGCTGCACTATGAAGTGAACCAATCAACCTAAAAGTTAGAACAAAAACCTACCTACAGTTCGTTCAGTTCCCAGACCTGGCTCGTGACATGACCAAACAAACAGCTGAGCTGACACA
Organism: Pelecanus crispus; assembly: GCF_030463565.1. NCBI lineage: Eukaryota > Metazoa > Chordata > Aves > Pelecaniformes > Pelecanidae > Pelecanus > Pelecanus crispus. Next base: position 23,556,184 of record NC_134653.1, on the reverse strand, counting down.
AGAATGGCTCAGCTCAGGAGTAGGAATGAGTAACCAGGCATAGGAAAAGCTTAACTGGCACTGACACTGAAAAAAATACATGTGAGATCACAGCCTGAGATTATTTGTACCCTGGAAGAGTAGAATCAAGGCACCAAAGACAACTGCATCAGTGACAAGTAGGAAGAAAACCCAGGAACTGCAGCTCTATACCCTGTCTGCTAGAATACCGTGTCAAAAACAGGCAACTCATAACATTGAAGGAATTTCTTCTAAAATTCCAGGTAACAAAAATTCCATCGTCTTTGACACTGAGAAACAGGCAAGCTAAAATGTGATTTCAGATTTTTAGAAGACAAATTTGCCTATGATAGCAAATGTTTTCAATCACAGTGAAAGGTAGTACACACATTTTCCCTGCTAAAGCAGAGGGACAGGGCTTTATGCTGGCTAGGTTCAATTTCTAGAACTCCTGCTGACTACCTGCATGACAACAGACTATTCATTCTCTTCAAATTACTCAACTATAAAATGGTTTCAAATGCTTGTCTGCCTCATTGGAATGGTAAGATTTAATCAGATCCTGGAATGAAAGACACCATAGAGGTGTCAAGTACTTTTGCTGAAGTGGTGCCAGCTGCAGGCTCCAGCATTCCTTCTACCTGTTCCCACCCCAGTCCTCCAACTCCCACTGCAATAACTTTCCTCAAAATGTCCTGAATGTCACCATTGTGATAATCAAGAGAATCAGTACATCACTAAATAACACATCATGAACCAATGAGGATATCAAGGGAGTAACTGCTAAAACACAAGGTGCCTTACTCATCCTGCCCAAAGGCCTTACGAAAATTCCACGGCTGCTCGTGCGAGCTGCACTCACACAATTAGGGCTGAGTATGTCTTTCTATTATGATGCCAAGAAAACAGTAATTTAGAGCAATTTCACTGTGTGTCCAAAACTTGGGGAAAGTTCAAAGAGCAAAGTATTAGCACAGATTACGTGACACTGCACAGCACAGAGGAAGTGGCGCTGAGGGAGCAAACACTCAGCTACTGGTGGCCTGAAAAGCCTCTGTTCCATGCAGCCGTACAAAGGCCAACTTGCTCTTTTTTCTCTTACAGCGATGTATCATAACACCACACGTAGCTAACCTGCTATTACTTAGTTGATTGCCTGGATCTCCTTCCTAAGAAGTCATTGCATAGTTCGGATAACCACTCAGAGCTGAAGTATCATCTCCATACAGAGAAACAGACTGATAAAAATAACCAGGGAGAGGAACGCAATTGAACATGCAAGTAAGAAACATTTGATTTCTCCAATTGTCTTTGTCCCTACGCTATACAGCCTGGAGCACCTGCAAAGCAAAGAAATATTTACCTTGGACTCCTTGTGAGTGGACATTCTGAGGAAAGTCAGGAAGACACTCCGATGAAGACATTTCTGCATGTCATTCACCTCTGGATGGCAATCCAATAACGCATCAAACTTGCGAGGGGCATAGCACAGGTAGGAATCCAGACATTTCTGAAGCGTCTCATCAAATATTACCTTGCACAATGACATACAAGAAAATGGAAAGGAGAGAATGTCACACATTCATAGGTTGCATTCATGGGCAGCCCAGTTAAATTTAAAAGCAAGCTAAAACATTCAAGAGCACTAAAAGAATTCACATATGCATCAAATAGAAGCAACCTCTTAAAATCCACAATGAAAAATCTATACGGGAATACTACTTTCTTTGCAGTAATTAAAATTAAAATGCTTGAGAAATGACATAATGAGCATACACAAGTCTTCATGAAAACAATTTAAAGTTTGTGGCTTTTACAAGCACTTAGATTGTTCACGCTTTTTCTCAGTGTCCACAAAACAGCTATTACCTGGCACCAAAATTTGTCATGAGGCAAAGCCAGAAGCCAGTTCAGGTCATCTGCAATGAATTTTGCTCGCTCCAAGAATTCTTCCACTAAAGCAGGGTCTCTGACAACAGGTGGTGGTCTGTATAGCACAAAAGACCGATCTGCTTTTATTTCTGGGTGCTGCAGAAAGCCAAAACACTGTTATTAGAAACACAGATCAAGTGACAGGAATGCCCAGTTACCATTTTCACCGCTCACTGAATTTTAGGAAACCAACACAAAATTACACTTTAATACAATTTGACATTCAGTTCCCTGGTGACTTCCCTTTTTCTAATCTTTCAAGGCAGCAGATCAGTGGGTTTGCATCCTTATTTATCAGCAATATTTTCAGACCTTCGTAATTTGGTAGATGTTGCTCCTTGCATTCTATTAACGAAAAGCCTTGCAAAGCAATCCTCCCACACCTTCAAAACAAACAGCAAGAGCTTAATGTCATGCCTTTGAAATGTGGCCTGCACTCTCTTTTTCCTCTGAGCTGGTTCTTGCACAACATTCCATGAAGTCAAACTGACATGACCACCAAATACAGAGAAGAAACATTTCACTACCCTTCCCAAGGGTTACTGAACAGGTTTTGCCCAAATACTCCCATCCTAGAATGAGAATCATATTCAGTAGCAAGCAGCAGCTTCAAGCTCTGCCTCAACCCACACATATGCCCAGGGTAAACCTCCTCACAAGCAAGCAGCATTAACGGCAGGTCCTGCTTCTGCAACATGCCCAGAAGGCTCTCTCCACACCTTCTTATTTCGGGGAGAAAAATGTAACCGTGGATTTAATTTTCTGATTTCACCAAGCTGAAGCCACAGGGTGGGAGGTCACGGATACAGTAAGTGGACAGACTTATCCCAGCGCTATAGCTCAGAGGTAAACTTCAAGAAGAGTTTGCAAAAGCTCCCAAAGCATTCTCTCTATTGCAGCAAAGTTTACATTGCTAATCGGGCTGTTCCTCAAAAGAATAAGGAGTTCCCGGAGAACACAGTTTACTACAGATGTTGAACACAGTAAGTTTTCATTTACCCATCACTGAAATAAAATTCTCAACTATCTGAAGGCACTAAAACACAAAGAAAACAATTTCTTTAACATGGAAGCTGACCAAATTTCATCATATACTGGACCAAGGGCTAGTTTTGCCCAGGTCTGAATATATGAAAATTATTTGCTAAAGATCTTATTTGGCTTTCAGGAAAAACACAGCTCACCAGTGCTGGTAAAGTTCTCAGCTTCCCTGTCTTGGGATCCTTTTCTGTCAGCTGGAGTTCGTCCAGAGGCAACACTGGCATCATGATAACTTGTTCCTGTCTTCAGCAAACAGAAAAACAAAAGCAGCATAGGATGCATTTCACAAGGTCAATCAACCAAAAGCATAACAAAAGAGGCTACAGCCTTACTGGAACACATACACACACAGTGGCTGGAATTATATTTCTGCAACAAAATTTATACACCACCCAAATGCCAAACCTCAAGGGAACACCCAAGATCCAGCTGCACGTGCCTCAGAAGAAACCCGTAACGTGGTGCTATACTTTCATCCCTGTTCCTTACCGAGAGGCCATATATATCTTCCAGAACAACAAAAAGCATTTTGGGACATTGTTTAATATGGGAGCTTGATATTTAAATCTGGTTCCTGAAGAGTTGGGCTGAACTCTGCTTTTGCAGTCTCTTTTAATGCTTACAGTCTATCTCTTGACATTACAAACTCGAGAGGCAATCAAAAGACATCCTGCCAACATACTATTAAGAGAATATTTTTGGCGCTTATGTGGCAGAATCATTCAGTACTCATCCAGATAAGGCACACAGGGCAAGCCTACAAAACACAGCCTTCCTTTCCCTGGCCAATTTCCCACGTGCTCACCTTTTATTCTACAACAGCATTTTTAAGCTCAGAAATATTTCAATTAATTTTCGGGAATTAACTGTAAGTCACACCTTAGAGTAATTTGAAAGAAATTATTATTATGTGCACTGTTTAAGAAGTTCAGATATTAACAAAAAAATGAAAACTGCAGGTTAGCAGAGCTTTTTGTTTCTTGGGGTTTTATAGTATTATGATTTCTGTGAAATAGTACTAAAAAGTTATGTTCTTGTTAAGATCCAAGATCACAAGTCTCCTTATATGCACATTTAATTGCCTGGGCAAATAACAATTAAAACCAGAGAAGTGTCCCTACAGCTGAACAATACTGATTCAGGAACAAGATCACAGTTTAGACAGCAAATGAGAGAGTAACATTTTTGGTTCCAGAGAATGTCACCTATGGACTTCAGCAAAAACTGTGTCACCTAACATGCAATGCCAATATACTGGGCAGCTTAGAAAACTTAAAATAATTACGTCTTTCCAAGAGATTTTAAAGATTAGAATACTGACAAGAGTGTTTTCAATTTTTATGAAAAGCAGTTTCTTTGAAAAACACCCTTTTCAGTGGAATACTCCAAAGTGTTTTTCAGTTCTTGTCATATGTTTAATTTGGCTCTTAGAGTTTCTGGAGTCATTCTGAAAACTGCACATAGAAGCGTGTGTTGTTAACAAGGAAAAAAAGGTCAAGTGTCTCATTTCAAGCCTGCCAAGCATCAAACTCTCCAGTCCAAATCAAAAATATCTTGGGAAGAGACAAGCCCCCTGACAAAAAGCTTATTCATCAGGAGAAGAGAATAAACCTGCGTATGGAATATCCTCAACACAGAGAATCACCGCCGATCACTGTCATATGCTTTTACCCCAAGAGCTTTGGCCTGCACTGCAAGGACACAATTAATTTGTGGTAGCCTGTGATTTCAGGCACGCAGCGTAAAAGCCCAACAGCCCCGACAAAGGACACAACAAAGCAGACTTTTGCCAGGGAAACTTGTTTTCACAGCATCAGTCAGGAACGTCCCCTGCCCCGCACTTCCCACCGCGTAGGCAGCCACGGGGCCAGCCGGGGCGAGGTGCGGGCGCTGGGGCCCGGGCAGCCGGCGCAGCGCGGCTGGGGCAGGACGGGTGCCACGCTGCAGCCTCACGGGCAGCAGCGGCGGGCGTCGCACGGACTGCCGGAGAGCCGGCCGCAGCCCGGGCAGCCCTCTCCCCTTTGTCCGCTTTGAAGTCGCCAGCCCCGATTTCCCCCTTCTGCTGCACCTCAAGGGCCTCCGGCCGGCCGACACCAGGCACCCCCCCGCTCCCCACCTGTGCCCAGGCCAGGCACCGAACCGAGCTCTGCCTACTCTCCCCGCACACCCTCCTCCCGTGTGCCACCGCGGCCACCCCCTCCAGGCCCAGCCGCTCTCCTGTAGCCCCAGACACTCCCTCCAGCCACCGCCACCAGCCCCAAGCCCCGTCACCCCACCCCCTGCCCCAGCACCCCGCCGGCCGCTGCCACCGGCGCCAGGCCCCGCCGGCCCCTCCGGCCCCGCCGGCCCGGCGCTGCCAGTCCTACCACACGCCCCTGCCGCTGTCTCTCTCGCCAAGCCCCGTCGCTCCACGCACCCCTTGGAGTCGCTGCCGCCGCCCCGCCCCCGAGCCACGTCCCCCTGCCCCGCCACCCCCACCCCGGGCCGGGCCCGGTCACCCTGCCCAGCCGCAGCCACGCACCCACTTCCAGGCCCTATCCCAGCCACCTCCACACGGCACCCCAGCCCCGTTACCGGGCAGCCCCGTCCCGCCGCCGACACGCGCTTCCGCAGCCGAGGGGCCCTTCCGGTGCCGAGCGGAAGTGCCCGGGGTGGGCGGAGCCTGGCGCGCCCCCGCCCCCGCCCCGCCCCGCCGGCACGCGCCGCCGGAGCCGCCGAGCCGCTGCCCGCCCGCCCGCCGGGCCCCGCCCGCCGGCCCTCCGCGCTGCGCCTGCGAGGCGGCTTCGCCCTCGGCCGGAGCCGGCCCCGAGGGGCTCGGCGCCGGCCCCGGGTCTGAGGGACAGAGGCAAGAGCCGCGGGCCGCGTTTCAGCCGAAAGGGCCGCGCTGCAGGCAGCGAACGGGCGGGTTTGCACCCGAATGCCGCGCCTGCCGTCCCGGCCAGGTTCCGGCTCGGTTGTGTAATGACAGCTACAGTCCGTAACGTTGTCCTGTGAGGGGAAGAAAGCCTCCATCTGCGAGGCAGTTGCTTGTCCTCGGAAAGACAACCAGCTAGTTAAAGAAGTCACCTTTTTTATAAGGGAGACCTTCTTAACTTAATTGTGCTGGCCCATGCAGTGCCGCAGACGGGAGGGAGACCCGGGAGGGGGTCCCCGCGGGGACAGCGGGGTGGCCGGAGCTGGGAACCCGCACAACCCCCTCGCCCGTTCCCTCAGCTTTGGCTTCTTGATGGTTGTTAGGGAGATCACTCTGTATTACCTTTGATGCTGCAGAACAAGCGTAACTCTTGTTACAAGCACAATTGATATTACGAGCAAGTTAGGTTAGTCACGCTTATACCGCACTGAAACCCCGGGAATCGGGCATTCCCAGCCTGTGGGAGGACAGAGGGATACGGGGGGGTGGACACATCCAACTGTCACTAATTTAGGTGCTCTGAAGCGTCTTGGTTCCCTCCCTTGACCGCAGGGAACTCCTAGACCTAGACCAGAGTCCAGGTTTAGATGGTAAAGTAGCCTAAAATAGAAACCATGCCATGCCCTCTGTAGTGTAGCTAATTAGGAATGGGACTGTAACGAGGTTCCAGCTCCCGATCCCCCAACCCAGGCCCTCGCAGGCTATGGCTGATCGGTGTTTCGACGTCCCGCCTTCCAGCTGTGTGCACTGGCATTGGGGTGCCAGTGGCCCCGCAGCAGGGGAGAGGGGAGCGGGCCGCACAGCGAAAGGTCTCCCGCAGCTCCGCGGAGGAAGCCGGCTGCTGGCTGCTGCTCCCCAGCGCTGTCCTGGCCAGCGCTGACGTGTTCTCCCTAGCAGGAGGCCAACACGGATAGGCTGTGCTGCTTTCACGTTTGGTCGGGTACTATTGATTTGCACTTTAAATGTCATGACGGGTTGCCTGGAACCTGCCATTTTCACCATTCTTTTGCCATACCTTTTGAATTATTCATTTTAAAATGAATTATTTATTATTTCTATTTCTCAAACATCACCTACACAAATCAGGCCCTCGGACTGGAGCCCCAGCACCAGCACGCTGTGCAAAACAACCTACCAGAACAAAACTCTAGTAATCATGCCAGCTCCAAGGTTTGCTCCGATTGTTTAGCAGAGGATAACATTTGGCAACTGAAACATGATTCCTTTGCAAAGGCGTCTGTTTATCTCCCCTTCTTTGCCAACCTTCCTCCAGAGCAGCAGTGGCAAGACTCCCAAGTGACTCAGTGGGCTTCGAATCTGTCATCAAGCTGTTTTGAAGCACTATTCCTCTTTTTGGTTTTTTTTTTGTTACCTTACCAATTGTGCGTTTGATTTCCTGAAGACTGTGAACTATTGGAGCCTCTGCCCAAAATATTGGTGATATTAATTATGTATGTATACCTCAGTTATGCAATTATATGTGTATGCATACAAATTAAATTTAATCTGGCAAATGAATAGAAATTAAACAAGTCAACCAAAAAGTGCATCCGTTCACTTGTGTACAACATGCCGGAGACCTTCACAACAGTAAAAGTCAAATCCGAAATCTTAATGCAAATCACAACTTTTTGATCCCAGCCGCGCAGGGTAACTGCTGACCCCTCTTGCACAGGTAAGGCAACGCATTAAAAACAGCTTGCAGGCTGCTGAGCTCTGCTGAAAAATCCCGCTTTCAAGGTTTGATCCAGAGCCATATGAAGTTCCTGGGCAAGCAGGCTTCGGATCAGATCCGAAGTGGAGAACTTCTCCAGACAAAAGCTTCTGGAAAAGGAACTTTTATTAAAAGGATCCTTCTTCGGTGTGATTGATGGATGGGAAAGTTGTTCAGTGCTGAATGTAACCATGCAGATTATCAGATGTCACAAGTCAAAGGCTGGGAAGAACGCCCTGGTTCCGGTAGCACTGTCAGTGTTTTGGCAGATATACAACCATAATCTCCTTGACACTGTTTGTGTCGTAAGGACGCTTCTGACTTGGCTAGTGATAAGACACAAAAGCAGCCTTTTGATTTCAAGCAGTGCAAAAAGCACAAAGAGGAGGATTGAAATGCTGGAGCGACCCCAGAAACGTGCTATTGGAGCTCAGTCTGTTTTCTTTGTTGCTGCAATACGGCATTCTGCTTCCTGAACCGCACCAAGGTTTCCACAGTTCCTGCATTTTTTCAAATTCCATCTCGAAGTCCCAAATGACAGCCTGGGGGCTGGTTAGAATATCTGCTTCACTTCTGCACAGTCACAGAAGATAGCTGTATTTCCCCTACTTGCACAGTAGTGTCAGTGGTCAGTGGGCCAAGTGACCTTTTTCCCCGCATGCAAACCAGGCGAGGCATGCCTGCTGTCCCCTCTTTTTTTCCCAAAAGGACATCACAGAGGGTTAAAGGCAGCAGCCTGCCTGTGCGCTGTTTACACGCAGGACTGAGGGCGCAGGAACCCTGAAGGACCATCGCTTCTAAACACATTTAAAAAATAGAAATAAAATGAAGGAGTTATGAAATGACCAGAGGAAAATGTCAGTGTAACCTGAAAAAAGACATAACCATAGCATTACATTGAAAAGTTGTGGAAATTGACCGTTATCTTTTCTAAGCAGCTGAAATACAATTACAGTAATAATGATGAATCGATATAGCCCTGGGCTTTGCAATTTTTCAACCCAGCTCTACTTTTTCCTTTTTTACATTTTACCTTAATGATATATACACTAGCTTATCAAGGACTAATGGAAGTTGTAAGCCTTCCACAGCATGTTCTTTGTAGTCATAGAGACAGAGGTATTATCATTAAACTATTGACCTGATGGATCCTACAATAATTTATTAAATGTTTTCCATTTTCCATCATTCTCCAATTAACTACCTCTAAGTATATTCTCAGCATAAAGCCTCATCAGTGGATATTTTTTATCAAAAGACACCAGTGATACTTCTTAGCTCATTCTCTGCACAGCATTGCATCTGCACAGGGGCAGAACACCAGTTTCCTCTTTTCTCTGAGAGGCTGCCGGCACAGCGTTCGCCTGGCCAGTGGAACGAAGGAGTTGCTCAACTTCTGAGAGCTTTAATGGTGCAAGTTCCTGTGGGTGGGAACTCCCTCCTCTGACACCTGCGCACCACAGTGGGCACAGTCCTGAGTGGGTTACCAGCATGCTCCTACAGTATAAAGAATTATCAGTTAAGATAATGAGTTAAAATAATATAATTTTCTGAAGCTGCTCCTCTGATCAGCCAGCCTCTTGGCCTCTGGCTGCCTTGTGTTTCTCTTTTATACAATAGGATAATAACTGTCTAACTTCAGGAGGAAGGATCTTAAGTGTGCTTCTTAAGAAAAATAAGTATGTGCTTTATTATTATTAATAATAAAATAATAAAGAAAAATATATATGCTTTATGATTAAAAGCGTTTTTCAGGCAGCATTGTTGTAGCAACATAGTACACGACAGCTTAAAGTTGTGTCAGTTAACTTTTCCAAAGAAAAGACATGTTCAGTATAAAATACTTTGAACATTTTACTTATTTTAGCTCAGTAGGCAAACATATGGATTATTAGTCTCTTAAGTGTAAGAAAATAATATAAGCGGACATAAAACAAGACTTCCAAACACTCTGCCTACACTGAACTGGTGGCATATCTTCAATATTGATGTCTTCAGCTTTTACTTCCAGGTACAGAAATGCCTTGCACAAACAAGGTGTCATCCATCATCTGCAGAGCAATGCTCTGTGCTCATGAACCTGAGCAGAACCAGTATGTTCCATGTAAATTCTATAATGAAGTGCTGTCCTGCCCTTCACCGTCGGGCATAGTATGTCTCCGGCTGATCTGCTGGATGGAGCTGGGTTCTCACGTTCCAGCCAGCTCACGCGTCCTTGCAGAGCCAGGCTCAGACAGCTGTGCGCCTACCTGGAAACACTGTCCCCAAAGCCGTTTTCAGTATTTGCTCAAAAATGTTGTAGCTGTTCCACTGAAGTTTTCAGAGTCCTCCAAAACTTTGTATTTGATTAATTCTGTAATAATCATCTTGATGTGTAGCTGTAGCCAAGACAGCTTTGTTGTGCTAGCTTCCCTTCAGCAAAGTGTCGCTAATAGTACATCTTGTTTTAAAACAGGGTTATTACAAGACAAAAAATCCTAAAATGAGACTGTTGGAAAATGTTCTGACAAAAATGATACGTACGTAATAAAAATCTCACTATTTTCAAATTATTCATCCACTTTTCAAGGGAATGAGTCAGAGCATCCATTTTTTGGGCCTCATCAGGATGACTGACAGAGTGGGTGCCTCTCACCTGGGATATTTTAATCAGGGATGGCCTCACGCTGTGCTGACCCTGATGTCCTCACTGCCTGCCATTTGGATTAAAGGAACAATGAAATAACTGCTTGTCTGATGGGAGCAGAAAGAATGAAAGTGCCTACACAATGAGGAACACAGTATAAATACAGTGGTCAGAGACAGGTCTGAGCACAGCATTCTGTTCAGGCATTCGTAAAAAAAAAAGGAGAGTAAAATGAGTAAAACATCAAAGTACAGTAAAAGATGAAAAAACAAAATGGGAGAGAAAGGATGAAGAAAGCTGCTTTTGGGTAGAAAACTGGCCAAAGAAGCCAGTTTGGAGTCCTGAGAAAGGAAACTACCCTGCGTTTCATGATCTGACTGTTCTTACAGAATCAGGACTTGGTGTGTTGTTTGTTTTTTTTAAGACATATCTGATCTTACCATCAGTTTTTCATCATAACAGAAACAGCCCACAGAGTCTGAGGTTGGCTGTTTGGATCACAAGAATGAAGTGTATTAAAGGTTACTGGATGGCAACAGGGGCAGGAAAGCGCCTGACACACATTTGGTTTTGCCATTTCTCACTGCGCCAGGTGCAGATTGCTGCAGGACTGCATCTCATGTACAGGATGAGCACAAGAGCCGGCCTCTGTGGAATGATGATCTGAGGGACCAGGCTGGGATGATCCAGAACATGATGCTGTCAGCCTCCACCACGACCACATGCAGATTTTAAACGTGCCCTTAATGAATACACCCAGTAACTAAAATGACATTTGGGTTGCGACTGCAGCCCAAAGAGTATCTTTCCACATCAGGTATCTCTTTTCGTAAGAAGCCAACTAGTAACTGAGTGGCTGTGTCTGAAGTGGTAAGAGAGGTTTGGAAAGGACCTGTTGGGCCTTTAGGGTCAGTTCGCAGCTGTTGGTGGCAACTGCATCAGTGTAAGGCAGCTCTGGGAAGGATGACCCAGAGCCTCAGGACTTGAGCTGTTGGAAGCTCTGGTGTTCTCATGTTTCAGCCCAGACTTTTCATGGCCATCGGATACTTGTTTTCTCTTACACTAACATTACCCTTGCTCTTAAGGGAGATGTGTTTACTTCTGTGTTTACTCCCTGAAGTTTCATAAAGAACAACTGTATCCCTTCTCAGCATTCAGTTTTTTTGGCTAAACAAATTATTTCAAGATCCTTACACAAGAAAAAAATCAGGATTACCCTGTAATTATTCTCCAGTCACATTTTAAGTTCGTTTTCCTTGATTAAAAGTGACCAGAGCTGCATGCATCATTCCAGAGAAGGTTGCAGCAGAGCCTTGGATAATGGTATTATCATTTTCCCCTTCTCCTGGAAATATCTCTATTGATATATGCTTTTCGTCAGAGCTGCTTCATATTGGGAGTTGTCAGTCATCTTGAAATCAACAAATACACCCAGATTTTTCTCTTCTTCTGTCATTTCCAACTGATGAGCTCCCAGCTTGCAGCAGAGATTCTTGTTAGTAATTCCCAAGTGCATGACCTTGTACTTTCCACTATTAATTTCATCCCATTTCCAGTGTGCCAGCACTCAGTGTTACCCAACTCTTACAGCAATACAGATATTCCCTCCGTAGCACTGATGCCTCCCAACTTTGTGCCATCAGCAAATGTCATCACCTCACTCCTACCTTTTGTTCCAAGGCCTGACTGAAAAATATTGTGCAAGATCAAAAGAACGTAAGACATGCCTCTCTGGGTCAGCCTGTGGTCCCTGTGGTCTAGCACTCTGAGAGGGGCAGTCAGCGATGCTGTTCAGGGAGAGCGCTGGAGCCCAGCCACTTTCTGCTGTCTCTTCCCTTTGCACTCCCTGCGCATCCGCAGGTGGTGTATGTTTGAGGTGACTTCCCTGCCTTTTCGATGTAGCTATTTTTTAATGGACCTGCCCTCCATTAATTTGTTGAATAAATTTTTCAACCTGCTGATAGTCTCCAAGCCAGCTCTTAAGGAGCTCACCTCTACCCTCAGTGTCTACCATTCCACCCAGAACTATTGTCATCTGTCTGTAGCTAGCTTCTTAGCTGCCAAATAGCTCCCCAGATAAATTATACATCTGCCATGTAGCATTGTATTTAATATCCTATTAAATCCAGTTAGATTAAATCTATTGTATATACACTGTCTAGAAAACAATTATCAAAGGTATAATCTTCATTAAATGCAATCTATCTTTAGAAAAGCTATGTCGCGTTTTACTTTATTTTCCATTTACTTGTCTGTCCCCAACTACTTTTTCCTTTACATTTTTTTCTAAGCTTTTAATGTTCTTGAGGTCAGATTAACAGGTGTCTAAATGACTGAATTGCTTTTCTTCTTCCTGCTTAAAACCAGATAGTGCTTCGGTAGTTCCTTGGTAATTCATTATCACCCTCAACCTGACAAATTAAAAACTTTGTTCTGGATGAGTGAGGATGTGTTCCAGGTCCGTCAGAACTGCGGGCTTGGGAGCACCGCATTCCCTGAGTTGTGTGTCAGGTCCTCACAGGCCTTGCTCTCCCTTTGGGTACAGTAATTTCCATTTCCATAAAATAATTCTCATTAGCTATCATCCTTTGCCCTGATCATCATAGAAAATAGAGGCAAAAGTAATTTAACATGGGGCCATACCTAACATTTATTAAAAAATAGACTGGAACACAAGCAATTGGGAGACTCGGAACACAAGACATGGAAAGTCTCTGTGCAATGTGTTTCAATCAGTTTCAATCAATCAGTAAAGATATGCCAAAGAAGATAATTTGTGTCACCGAAATAAGCAGCTGGAAGTGCGTAGCTTTTCCTGTCACAGTGATGGCACTCCAGTTAGTTCCCCCTCTTTAAAAAACAGAAGGAGCAACCAGCAGGTTCTGCTGTACAAAAGCCCTGGGTCTCCAGGATTCAGCTTCCTGAAGTAGGTCACATTTGATCTCTGTCCAGGCATACTGCAAAAGGCAACCATTTAACAGGGTGGTTTTCAAAATTCGTATTCTGCTTCCTAATGCTGTCAACACACATCCTTTTCAGATACAGCTAAATCGGCTGAACATTTTTTCATTGCTTTTGGGTATAAACAGGCCAGGAATCCTGTTTTTCCCTTGAGTTACCTGTATTTCTTCCCAAGTTCCTCTGAAGGTACATATTGACATTCAGATCACATTTGCATTCAGATGATGGCTTGTTGTTGGAAAAAATCCCTTTAGAGGGGCTGATTAACTTCCTTTCAAATGTTTACTGCCCCTGACCAAGGGAGCAAAACTAGAAAACAACTCACTGCGTGGCTTATATCCGAGTTTAAAGACATGGGATCCTGTATTTTGTATTGTTCTCTCTGAACATTAACACTAGTCCTAGCTTAAACGTGACTTAATGACAGACTGAAGTCCATCTGTTAGAATGACTAGCCTTGGACTCAGAGGGAGAGTCCTGTGGATAATTTAGGAGTGCATTTTATAGTTACTTGCAAGCAAGAATTTCATTTCAGATCAAGGCAAACATGAGGAGCAGGTGGAACTATCTCTCAAAAGTACAACCTGACCTACATACAATATTGTAAATTAAAGATATGTATAAAAATAAAGCATTAATGATCCATCACACTTGCAACAAAACCCAGATATAAATCTTGCTGCTGAAAAGGAACTCCATTGCACAAGGCTTACTTAAAAGCTTCATTCTGGAAACTGCAGCGCTTCCTGCCAACCATACCCTGCTACCTCTGACACTGCTGCCATTTGCCTCTCAAGCTTTCTCATGCCTTTCTGTTGCTTAACGCTCATTTCCCTTTTGCTTTATCACTTGTCTCTCAATTTCCATGTATTTTTTGGCTCTCATGCCTTGCGTTGGCTCCCTGCTCTCCATTACCTCATGCTCTAGGAGCTGCAGGCTGCTCAGGGTGGCTCGGACAGTGCGTCTACTGATGGCGTGGGGCCACACATGTTCTTACAGCTGAGCTGAATGTCACAAAAGCAAAGGAGGAAAGCATTGGCCAGAAGGCCTTGTGTGCAACAGCAGCTTTTATAGTCAGACAGGGTGCTTCTCCAAGGGACGCACGGGCTTTGGAGGACTGCTAAGGAGAATCCCAGACTGCAGGCCCTGCTGCCAGCCGGTGCTGTGGGGCATGGGCAGACCTCCGCTCGCGGAGCTCCTCGGCTCCTGCAGCTCCCCTCAGCACCCAACTCCAGCCCCCCTCCACCTGCCCCGCAGGTTGGCCAAGGCGGCCGCAAGACCTTCTGGGACACTGCCTCTGCCACCGCATCGCACCTCCCGCCTCAGTGCGGCTCTGGGCTGCCGAGGGGCCAGCTGCGGGCGGTTAGGCACCCTCACGGGGTTATAAAAGGAGGAAGGGGCAAGCCAGCTTCACCTGCTGAGGGAGAGCAGCTGCTGGGCTCTGGGGATGGCCGCGGCTCTGGCCGGCCGCCTCCTGAGCGGACGGGGACCGGGACCCCGCGGCGCTGCCTGCCGCCGCCTCCCCTTCGGAGCGGGGGGGGCCGGACCCCCCTGGGCCGCGGAGGGCGGGGACGGCGCGCGCCCGGCCCCGCCCCGCGGAGGAGAGGAGGCGGTGGCGGGAGCGCGCCCGGCCCCGTCGTGCCCGCGTCCCGTGCGGCCGCCATGTTGTTGTGGCTGTGAGAGGCGGCGGAGGCAGCCAGGAGCCCAGCGACCCCGGCCCAGGCGGGAGGCCGCGCCCCGGGAGGGGGTGTGGGGGCTCCGCGCCATGCCCTGCCCCGCGGTAAGGAGCCGGCGGGGGCGTCCGGGTTCGCCCGGCGTCTTGCGGGGGGGTTGGCCGGCCTGCCGGGCCGGGGCCTGGAGGAGGGCGGCCGGGCTGTCAGCTGCGGGGCCGCGGCCCGGCACGCCCCCTCGGCCTGCGGGGTGAGGGCCAGCGGCGGGGACCCGGCGCCGGCTCCCTCTGCTCAGCTCCGCTCGGCCGGGGCCGCCGCGGGAGGAGGGTGGCGGGCTGAGGCGCTCGCCCGGCACCGCGGCCGGGGGTGGCGGCGGCCTCCTCCGCGGGCAGGCAGCGATGCCGTCCCGGGCGGCGGCGCGTCCGCGGCCTGCCGCGGGGTGATGGCGCGTCCCTTCGCTGTGGGGCTTGGGCTGCCGGGCGGCGCGGACGGGGGAAGGTGGGCTCCCCCCTGGGCGCTGCTGGTGTCCGTGGCCTGTGGGCCTCACCTGGCGCCAGCCGCCTCCCTGCCCGTCCCGCGGGGGTGGCTGTCTCCCTATTGCCAGTGTAGCCGAGCTGAGGGATCGCCTCATGCCGGTGGCAGCCGTGGTCCAGTGCTCGACTTCTCCTGCTGCTTTGGCCGTGCTATCGGTTGTGTTCAACTGTCTTTATGCTTGGGGAAAAATTCCGGTTCCCAAGTGGGACTTGTTAAGGCTTTTTATTTAGATAGTTTTGGGGCTTTAATTGTGCCTCTCCCCCATATTCCTCTTAGCAGTCCTATTCGTCTGATGGGATCTGAGCAGATGTTGCCCTTCTCTGGTAAGTAGTGTTCTGTGTGTCCCTCCCTTCTCCCCCTGCTCCCCCTAACATGGAGTTTAAGTTTTTTGCATTGCAGTTGTTCCCTCTTCTGTTCATTCTTTTAAGGAATGTTGTTTTATCAACAGATGAGACCTCATGTTCCTTCGTATCTCTCTGTACAGGAAACTGATTTCTTTCCTTCTCATGTATACTTCCCTGACTTGGGGGAAGGCTGGGTATGAGCTTGTAACTCTTGCAGACTCCAAGTCTGATAGGCAGTCTTCTCCTGTGTGCTTCATCTGTTTGTTTTCTTGTGTGATGAACCCATGTAACCATGTGCAATAAGGCTTTCTTTTAGAAGAGAGCTTGTCTAGTGAATCATGTCAGGTAGTGCTGAGTGTAGAGGTACAGCTTGGCTTTATGGTGAATATAAAGGTATATTTAAATGCCTAGGTGAGTCCATTGGGAAGGGATGGTAGTGTGACTGAAGGAACTATGGCAGGTTTCTTGTAATACCTGTCATGCTGTAAGCTTTAGATAAAGAGCTGAGGTGCCTTTTATCTGTTATTAAAGCATGTGCTGTAGTATTTTAAAATTAACTTTTTTGGTGGAGGTGAAGGTTTTTATGAAGGAGTGCTTGTAATAACTTGAGGGGAGGAGGCTGATATCTGCATTGCTTCAGCTGTTTCTGATCACAGTGGTTTTGGAGGATAGAAAAAGTGCTTTCTTTCATAGGACAGGAAATATTATGAACTGTAAGTGTTGAAACTTTCTGCAGATAAGCAAAGGCAGGGCATGGGACTTTAAAATGCTCCAGTGACAAGTGTGCCTGCTTTGGAGTTTGGGGAGGGGCAAATGTGCAGAAAGAGTAATGTTGAGCAGTAGTGTGTTTTTTGAGCAATTGCACTAAAAGGTGATCTTGTCCTGCTTCAAATTGTAGGTGTGATATATTGAGAATCAAGCTTAGTTCTCTTGCTGGCAGTGTTATAGGTACCTATATAGGATACTGTTAATATCTATTACAATAGTTGTCTGTGTTAGAAATTATTAAAATATCAATCTTAGCCTGCTGAAGTAATATGCTATGCAACCCACAAATGATACCAGGTATGTGGAATAGGTCAGCTTGATAAGCTCTTATGGTTTTTTTTATAAAAACAGCCATCCACAGCTGGAAGACATGGAAGTAGAGCATGCCCAAGCTTCTGAAGACAGAGGATACAGTATTTTATCTCAGATCTCATTCCACCTACATGCAACCCAGGATGGTGGAGAGAAGTATGTTTGTCAGCCCTTCAAGAGTAGGAGAAATGTGGCTATGCAGTGCTTTGCTGGCAATTAACCCGTAAAAAAGGAGTAACTTGAGGAGGGAGGGTATTGTTAGGCTGCTGGAGTAATGGGCAGAAGCCTGACAAGCCTGCAGTAGCAAGGAAGAAGGAATTGTCTCCATGGAGTGAGTTGGAGGAACTGGGTTAGCATCCAGCACAAAGTTTGGGATCTTTTCACTTGCAGAGATCAAAGGGATGTGATGGCTGTTCCTGCTCTGATAGCTTCCTACTGGGATGTGTAACTGGATATAATAAGGTAGGACTCTTGTATGTGATACCAGTGGTGTCTTCCAGAGCATGTGACTTCAGATAGTGCATAGTGCTTATCAAATGTTGTAAACTAGAATGAAAAGTACAGATACTTAAATATGTACTTGTTTCATAGTTGCTTTCATTGGCTGAATCAAAGTAATATAAGTTATGTTTCTTTCAAAATAAGCTTCTAAGTACTAAACTGTCTAAGCCGTAATGTGCAACTGCTCTGCATTTGTCTCTAGCTTGAGTAGCTGGTGGTGTAAAGATCTGCCTGTTAGATCCCATATGGGTTTTAATTCTCTGAGAAATGAGCTTCATGATTTGTAATTCCACCCCTCTTCTAGATATTGGTGCCATAACTTCCCAGTGCTGTCAGGAAAACTTTAAGAATATGCCTAGCACTCAATTAATGCTGTAATTCTTGTGAATTAACTGGATTGTTAAAAGATAACTATATCTTTGTGGACCTTCAAAATTTCAGGGTGATTAAGTGGCTTGCGTGAAGGACCGAAAAGTGAAGTTAGTGCTAATTTGAAATACTGACTTTTTACTGGGGCTTATTATGCCCAGTAAAGAACAAAGACCTCAACTTTTAATGCATTACAACTTCCACCTTGGATGCTTTAATCCTGAATGGTGCAGGATTGCTGTATCCAGGCTGGTGTACTCACTTGCATGCATGTCAGCTTCTTGTGCCTGCTGCTTGTGGGATGGGCAAAGGTTACAAACTACAGCATCATTTGGTGTCAGCTGTCCTTATTCAGAATGTAGTTGATAATGGAAACAGCCAAGACTTTGTCCCCTTGCTTTGGGGTGAACAGTTGAAGGACTGACAGAATATACGTGGTATCATAGAATCTAATTGTAAGCTAGAGTGTGAGTAGCCCAGACCTGTTCTTCCCCTTGTCTGTTTAATAGTTTCTGGTAGTGGTGTAAAGGAGGGGAATGCCAACTGGCTGCTGTGATTCTGGGAGGTAATGCTTTATCCCATGAGGAAGGCCTAAGGTCAGTCTTTGATCAGAATTGGAGGGAAGAGCAGCCTGTAGTAGCAGGGCAAAGTGTGGCATTTTGTTGAAACCAGTGGTATCTTCCATCTTTAGTCTGTTATGAAGCATCTGGATTGTGTTGCCCTGAGCTAAAGGTGCTCTGTTCACCTTCAGTAAGTAGCAATATGCACCTAGAAGTGTGTTGGAACTGCAGCTCCATACCATGCAAAGTGAGCTAGGGAAGAAGAGCACAGCAGAAGGCTTTCCGGAATGTTAAGTGAAATGGATAAGCTATTTTTGGAGTCATTGATGTCCATCAAAGAGCACTTTTTTTATAGGCTTAACTTAAAATACAGTTGCTGATACCTAACTTTGGTTCATCTTCTGAAACACTTGTGACTGAGAATCTTAATCTAAAGTTTAGAAAGCAGCAGTTGGTTGGACATGTGAATGTGACTGCAAGTTAAGCTGTTAACTGGAAGTATGCCCTGTAGGTCTTACTGGGGGGCAGCTGAATACTTCCAAGGCATTGTTTCTCTTCGTGGGTGTTAATGCTGGTTGGTATAGTTGCAACAAAGTAAGCTTGGTATGATCCAGTTTGAAGTTCTTCTGAAATTTGTGTGTATGTATATATATGCATGAGTAAAGCGACTAATGACATTGTAGTAGCTATGATGTAGCTGGTGGAACCCTTCCAAGCTCTGATAAGGAAAAAAATAGACCAAACCCTGAACACGACTGCCTAAATAGTGGTTCTTGCCCTTCCTTGGGAGAGTTGGATTTCAGAAGACTTGAAGCTGGATGGCCTTTGTTAAGTGATATTGCAAGTAAACTTGTGCAAGCTGCTGTGCTGAAGTATTACCATGTCTGGAAAAGTTAATACTTTGAACAAGATTCTAGTGGAACTTAATTTTAGAGAACTTAGTCTGTTATTTTTCCTCTTGACTAGGAATGAAGTGAAAAGCTGTAAAGCAGCATTGGCTTGGGGGCAGGCTGTTGTACTAGCTACGAGTCATGTCAGTAATGGAATGATAGCTTAAATAGTTTCCTTAGTAACACATGCTGCTAGATCTTAAGTAGTATTAAAAGCCTTTTTTTAGAGAAATGAAACAAAAATTATTGAATTGCAAATACTTTAAAATATAACTTTGCAGTTCAGTGTTAGTTGAAAGTAGACAGAACATCAAAGAAAACAAGCCTTAGAGAAAGCAAGGCAAGTTGTCTTTTGCCTTGCTCAGCTGATCTCACTGTCATTTTCCATGTTCGTTTTGATGGACTAACTAGCTACAATGAAAATGAAGTTGGCTATGCTGCTGATGGCTTTCATCTGAGATGTTGATCTAGCTGATGCTTTTACTGACTTTGTGACATCAGTTCTTCATAGAATTATTCTCCAGTGTATGAATAGCATGGTAGTAGTGGTCAACTTCAGGATTCTCAGCTATTTTGTATCTTGTGAAGCATTAGAACTAGTACTAGCTGTGAAGCCTGAGCTTAGCATGGAAAACAATCCTGTCAGCTATGGAATTAGCTTGAAGCTAGAATGAGATCAGAAACTTGGTGTCAGTCTGTGGTTCCTTCGGAAGAGCTGGCTGTTTGGAAGGGCAGTCAGAACAGAGAACCACCCCGACTGGGGTGTGTTCTTTGTAGTGAGAGCTGTAGCAGGGAATGTTCAAATGTTTGAACTTCTGAGGCTGGATGGCAAGGCAGGCTGCTATGGGCCTCTGAACTTCCAGAACATGGTGTAGAAGACCATGAATATCCATGTAGGAAAGAGTTGTTCTGATAATTGAACTTTGGTATTTTTTAACTGTTGTCTTCCTGTTTTGTATATTGATCTCAAGCTGTATGTTCTGTGCTCCCCTCCATTTGATTTTAGTCCAGTCACTCCTGCGTCTTCTGCAGAGTGACAGTTTCCATAGGCTTGGATAGGGCTTCTCTGCAGAATCTCCACTAGTGTGGAGGCTGGTGTGTACTTCTAGGGAGAATATGTGGAAGCCTCCAGTGTGAGGGGAGCTAGAAAGCTCTACTGCTTCATGGGCAAGCAGATGAATGTTAAAGCTCTTATAGTATTGTCTTTTTTTATCTTCTGGCAGAGCTTTAAAATAAGAAGCTGTGATTGCATTTTAACTTGGTTATAGGAAGAATCAATTTAAATGTGCTTTTCTGCCTGATGGATTAGGTCCCTGAGAAGGCTTGGGCTGATCAGCATACCTATTACATCCTGTGAGGTAGAAGCAGGATTTAGGTACTTGGTTGCTTGAGCTGGGGCAGTTCTGCAGACATGTAGTAAACTCAAGGGTGAACATACTTGGGGAATGTTGGGTATCTCAAGCTGGTTTTTTTTGTATTGGTTTAATTTCAGGATTAAAGTTATTCTTGACTGGTGCTATGTCTAGCAGATGTGCAGGATCTACCCTCTCAGGTCCTACTTTGTTTAGCTGTTAGTGGGACAAAGAATTGGAAAATGCTTTTCACTTTAATCTTAGCTTCCAACTTTTCAAGGAAACATCATTGTCAAAATAACTTACTACCTGTAGGTACTTCTCCCATGCTGTGAGTACACTATCCCCAAGGATGAGACTTCTACTAAAGGCTCTCTTGTTTGTGGTCTTTCTTACCCTATTTTAAGTGTGTGGAAAGGTTTTCATCAGGGAAAACCAGTGACAAGCTATGCATCATGCTTTAAGTGAGACTTCTGAAAACAAAATAGCTTGAAATGGAGATCTCTAACTCGAGTGCCTGTCTGTAGGATGAGTTCTCTTGTGCATGCAAGTCTAATAGTCTCTAAGTATTTTTGATTGTTCTGGTACTCTACAAGCTTTAGTTCCTAGAATATATAGTCAGTATGGGGGGGGAGTAATATACTTTGAGTTGAATTTGTGGAGGAAGACTGCTGCATTCCCATAATTAAGTCTTTGTAGTTTTTCTTTCTAATACCAGAGACTTATGCACTGGCATAGACATTATTTATAGAAACACTGTTAGAACAGTTTTCTGTTGCCCTTTTGTGGGCCTCACTTGCTTTTCCAACTTTGGGACTAAAACCAGGACTATAATCAAAGCATTAATTCTGTAGTGTTACCTGAAAGGACAGAGCTTCAGGAAGAAATAAAAATAGTTTCCCTTTCCCTATGCCTTTAAAAGGTTTTGACTCCTGTATCAACTAGGAAAAGGCAGACTCTTGGCAGAATGAAACTGTTCTCTCTAGAGCTGCCTTCTGGAAGTGCCTGTGGGAAACTGTTCCCAGCCACCTGTGTGAGGAGAGGACAAAAATGCCTGTCTGCGTGCTGGAAGGTGTAGGTAGAAAAGAGTCTGTGAAGACAAGATGCACTTGGTTGGCTTTCTGACTGCCCTTGGAGAGCGGAGCGAAGGCAGCGCTTGGCCTGCAGGGCATGTTGCATTTGCTATCTCGCCAGCTCACCCTGTGAGCAGCCTTATATGTAGGGGTGATGTGGATCACAAGTCTTCCAAGTCCTGTGAGTGAGTCCTCAGTTTCTCTGTGGTTTGACTGTTCTGCAGAAGTAGGATTCTTATTTTTTGGTGTTTCTGTACAGCTGGTGGCAGGATTTCAGGAAACAGATGGAAAATCAGAGCTTTCCTTGAGTCTTTCTGTCATGTAGAGTTTAGCACCTCAGGTCAAGGGTAGACTACTAGAGTTTTGATTTCAGTTTAGTTGCTAGAAACTGTAGTTGAAACTGTTGAAGAGTTGAGTGAAACTGAAGGCTGAATTAAAGAAATAGTAAAAAAAAAAAACTGAGCATGCAGAGAGATTAGGAACAATTTATTTGCACCTACTGTAACACTGGAACTGCTTATGGCTATGGAATCTTAATACCTTTAATGTCTTACAGCAGATCTTACATGAGTAAGATAACTTCCAGTAGTTCTGAAATTAAGCCTCAATTTTGTTGTACAAAGATGTTAGAATGATCAAGTCTACTAGTTGATCTAGTATTAAGCTCTGTCGTATCATTCTTATACGACCACTGGGTGCTTTCAAAATGAGTTTAAGTCCTAAGCTGCTCATGAAAGTGCTTGCAGCTAGGTTTGGAATTGGTGGAAAGCGTTTCCCTGGAATTTCCTATCTGGTAGTTAGAAGGGGACCTGCAGCCTGGCTCCTCTTGTTTTCTCTGCAAGTAGATCAGGAAAGGGAGTAAACTAGTTGCTGTGGCTGTCTGATTTCATCTCTTGTAGCTGTAATTGACCTAAATGTATGCCTGTGAAAGCTTTACTTACTGCATTGCTATCTGTAAGCTTGTAATTGCTATCATTGAAACTTAACCCTGAGATAAAATGAGATGCTGTGAAGTTCTGCTGTTTGTAATTATACTGTTTGTTGCATCCTTGATAGGCTGTTTGCTTTGAGACCTTTTCAGACCTAGTTCTGGATTTGGTGCAGCTGAAAACTGTCCTTTTTTACTTACCTCCAGCCTTCAGTGTCTTCTAACTTTCAGAACCACTGTTATCAAAGCTGACTTTTACTGTTCTGTGGGTTCTCTGCAAGTTCAGGCTTTTAAAATACTTGTCTATCTCCTGACAAAGAGCAGATGATCCAAAATGAGAAGTTATGAGAAGAAAGCTCACCTGCCATATTGCAGAGCAACTTTTGCTTGAAAATTAATGTGAGGACATTGCTGTATCCATTCTGCAGTCAAGAAAGCTTGCTACAGTCTGACTAGAGTAGAAACACGTTCTCTAAGTGTTGTGAGCTGATAGCTTTGCTTTTATTGTTCTGTTTGAGTTTTTCTTATTTCCTTTTTTCACTTCTGAGAACAAATAAGTTAGTGCAGTGTAGGCATTGTTGAACTTTTGATCCAAGAAACCTGACTAAGCAGACTGCATTTCCAGGTTATTTTTATTATTTTCCTTTAATAAATAAAAGCTGAAAGCAAGTAAAGTATACTTCATGTAAACTTGCAAGTTTATTGCCTCTGCCTGCAGACCTTTTACTTCTTTCTGTCTAAGCACTGTGCATTTTTTTGAGTGGGTAAGCTTTTAATCAAATTAATGACTAATCCTTATTAAACAAGTGTTCATCTTTACAATTAAGTGTTCCTGTTCTTTAATTGTATGGTGATTGGTGGACATACTAGTCATGAGTACATTTAGGAATTCAGATTCTTAATTTTCTCCCATTGCTGGTAGCAGGAATTTGCTGTGAACAGAGCAATATATTCTGGTTGGATAGCCATTGTAATTAAATGATCATCTTTGTTTATGTTCAGTGAACCTTTCTTTGAGTAACTTCCAAAAGAATGCACCTTTTTGCACTTTGGGAAAATCTGAATGCTGAGGAAAAAGGAGGAAGATGGAAGAAGGTAAATATTTTGAGGTCTGCTAGGCTTTCCTTGTAGGTTTGGCTAATGGATTATGGTCCAGGCATAGTTGTTTTCCAATGCAGAATACAATAGCTTGCTTGTTTTCTTTTACTTTGGACTGGAATCTCTTAAGCCCTTCAGACTCAAGCATGAATATCACATGACTTGGAGGTGTTTGGTTAGTGTACTTCACTGCTGCAGAGCATCCCTGTACGTACCAGATGAGTAAATTGGGGCTGTAGAGGGAAGCCATATGGAAATTTTCAGTTTTGGAGATTCATGTCTAAGTGTTTAGTATTTTGTTTCTGGGTTGTGTTCTGGTAAAACCAAGGGGAAGCATCTGGTCAGTTAGACTTCCAAGTAAGGAGATCAGATTTCTGCTCTAAACCTCCTAGTTAATGATAAAAAGGACTACAAGATGAGTATGTTGTCAGTGTTTTCTAAACTAGAATAGGATTCCCTAAAATGCTGAAATATGGTAATGAACTGAGGATGGTAAAAAAACTCCAGTGATTTAGAAGATGCTGATCTTGACTCTTGGTGCTGCTTTTGCAGAATTTGGTATGTTAAGCACAAGGTCACCATCGCTTTGCTTAGAGTAGCTTCAGTAGCTGATTCTACCAGCAGCTGAAGCCTGCTTCTTCCCAAGCTGTTTCACTTGCATCGAAAGAAATGCAAAAATAATTGGGGAGCTCTAGTCCTGGTCGCTCTATACTTAGCTCATTACTCCAGGCAAATTATCTTTTGCTTCTCAAGTGTTGACTGGTAGGCTGGTTTAAGAGCTGTCTAGCTTTCAATTGCTAGGTCATTCTAACTCCTCTGCAATATTTTTATCACATAGGAACTTCTTCCTATGAACTCTTGAAAGGCTGGTTAACCTAACAGAGGAAGGGTCTAAGGATGGGAATTCTTTAGTAATTCACTGAGAGAAAATGCCAAACCTGTTGTAATCAACTTGGGGTAGGAAGCAATCTTTAAACTTGCTTGATATGATGCTTACCTGCAGAGGGTAGTTAGGTTCATTACTGTCACTGCACTGGCTGATGCCTGAACTGCATGGGTGTGGTGTTCACGTGGAGGACTCAGCCTGGGGAGTTGTGGACAAAAGGATGAATGGATTTTCCTTGATTTTACAAGTGTAAGATTGATATAACAAGGACAATAAGAGCTATTTCTTGCTTTCATTTAAGACTGTTTTTAATAAGCTCTTTGTATAAGGTACAAGTTTAGGTGCTCCTGTTGTTTGAGGGTCACACCCAGAGAGCAGTCCTATTAAAATTAATAGTGCTATTGCATCATTCCTTAGACCGCCATGTTCTCATTCAGCACTAAGGTATGAAGACTTTTCCTCTTGCATAAGAAAACTTGATTTGTTCTGGTTGGGGAGGAAACAGTTTGGTAGCTCACTAAAGAGTAAGTTGCATGCTGCTGTGCCCTGTAGCTTATTTTTCTAAACATTACTAATTCAAGTTATTGTCTAACTTTCTAAACTGCCTTAGCAGTATGTACAACTGCCTGAGACTAGACCACTGTTCATGCAGAGGTACTGATTATCTGGCCAGCCCTTGCGCAATGCAGTTCCTTTACTGCTCCTAGCATACTTCTTGTTCCTAGACCCAAATTGTTTGGCATTCAGATTAGGGGCCTAGTAGGACAAAGCCTCATGTACTTGAACATATTTCAAGGGCCCCGAAATTGCAATGTGACTTAATCTACCTTGTCTCAATTTCTAAATGTATATAACTTACTGGTTTTTCTGGTTCTTCTAACAAAATACAGTTTTTGGTCTCATAAACACTTGCTACCATGTGCCAATCCTAGCAGACCAAGCAGTGTACTGGTTAGGAAATAATTTTTCTGAAAATACTCTGGAGATTCAATAACATTTGTTATTGAGCTAAACAGACTTTGCTTACCAAAGGCAAGGAGTGATAATTTAAAACATGCCTTGTCAAAAGAAGTCAGTCTTAAGTGACTTGTATGATAAGGGCAAGAAGGGACTTAAGTTTTTTGTGCAAGAGTTACCATATTAGAAGCAAGCAGGTGGGCTGGGGAGAATCTAGTTAAGCTTACAGTTTAAATAAAGGCCTAATAGCAAAAAACCCCTCCAAAACAGAGTTTGTGCTTAAACTCTACAATTTTTATATTGACTCTTGCCAAGACAAAGAATTCCTAGAGCTAGTTTGAATTTCCAGACTGGGTTTGGAGTGCAGTAGCTGCTTCTGCAGGTGCAGAGAATACTGAAGTCTGTTCAGGTAGGTTGAGTCTTGATGGTTTTATTGCTGGAAAGATTTTTAGGAGTCTGAAGATGTTGCTGTGAAGCACATTCGTGGTCCAGTTGCAGATGTAGCCAACTGGGTGTTTTACTGCTTGTAAAAGGTCAGCTTTTGAACTTTCATGAATTGTTGAACAGTAAACTTTAAACTGGTGGTGTAGCACCTGTTTTCTAGAACTTCAAGCCTCCTGTTTGACTCTGGAAAACTTAGGAGGAAGAGTAGGGTCCCTGTGTGGGGCTGGTGTTCTTAAGATCTGCTTACTGTAGCTAGCTAAAATGCAAAAGTTGAAGGAATACCCTAGGGCCAATTCAGAGAAGGCTTGTTCAGCTGAATGAAGATTAATTGTGGTAAAACAACTCAGTGCATCTATCATGTTTGCAAAAGAAAACACAATCAGTGCCATATTTCAATAGCAATTAGTCAGGTTTTGCCATTATATTTTCCCCTAGGTGACTTTATGCTAAGTATTGTTGAAAGATTTGACTGAGCAGAGTTTGTACATGTTGAAGCAAGTATGATGGCTTGAAACTTGTCTGAAGAATCTGCTGCTTGTTAGCTTACTTCTGAAGAGCTGCTTTACCTGTAACCCCTCAAAAGTCATGCTGATGACTTGGTTACTTTGATTTTTTTTTTATGACACTTTAACCAGAACTCAAAGTTTAAACAACATACTTACAGTTTATTGCATATAAGAATGTGGAAAAGAAAGTTGTGAATCTTTCTGTGAAGCTGGGAATCCATAGATCATGCTGTGTGAGTGACAGCCCAGCCTCTGCATGGAATTCAGTGCATCTTTGCCATGTTATAAAAAGCTTGTTGCCTGGTGCTGATCTGTTCCTCCAACATAGAGCTTTTTGTAACCTTTAAACTTTGGGTATAGAATAGGAATTTATCCTGTTAAAACCTGCATTTGTTTGAAGAGTTAGCTCCTACTTAGTCACCTATGTCCTACATTTCTACATCTCAGTTATTTAAATACCAAGGTGTGTGTCACTCTAAACTTACTGGGTAGGTAAGTTTTTCTTTTAACAGAAAGAAGTAGATGCGACCTGTAGCAAACAGCTGTGCCTGTCTTACACCTTTTTCATTCTTCAGTTTTGTTTACATAGTGTTGAACTTCTAAATTAGGATTTAGGAGTTGGTCTGCCAGTGAGTTTTTGCCTGTGAAATCCTGGAGATTTGTCCAAATACTTCTGAGATGAAGAGTGTCTAACTTCAGCTTTATCTTGGAAGTGATGTATTCTATGTTGTATCTGATGTCAATTTCATGGGCTTTCTTTTTGGGGAGGAATGGGAAAAAGACTGTACTAATGTCCCATTGAAACAAAATGGGCTGGGTGAATACTATAACATACACTGGGTATGTGGAATATCTTAAAAATGAAGTGCTTGATGATGAAGTAGGTTGAATGGAAGGGTCCAAAGGCTTCAATTCTGAAGTAAGGAGTATGTCTTCTAATTAGTCTAGTTAGGTTTGCCCTACTTTCAAGCCTCACTGAATTTTCAAAGGGAGAAGTAGCAGATTTTTTGTGTAAGATAGTAGGCTTGAATTCTATCCTTTCTTAGTATTCTGAGGTAGCTTGGTATAAAGTTTTCACAGAAACATTGCTCATACTGAGCTGGTGGGATAGGAGTTAAGGTGAGTTAAGTTAATCACAACTCAAATGTGGTTCTTTCTCTTACTTCCAGTATTTTAACTCTTTGTCACAAGTGACACAGCCTTCCTTGCAGACAGATTTGAGGTAGAAATCTGCAACTTAATGTTTGTTTCGGTGTTGCTTCAGCCCATTGCATCTTCTGAATTTAACTTGCAGTCTTAGTGCCTGTTCAACATGACTAGACTGATACACTCTGAAGGTGGATTTTTTTAATACAATGCTTCTAGACCAAGGCTGCTGCAAATAAAGTATTTAACAAATGCTTTATCTTGCTTCTGTAGGTAAAATGGTCCTTATTCTAAAGTAAAATTGCTGGTTTACAGTAGCCCTTGCTAGGTAGAGCGCTGCTAGTGTGCTGTAGTCTAGGATAGGTGCAGAATAATAGGGCTGCTTTGCAGATCATGCAACTCTGGAGCTAAGAATGCAAGTTGCCTTATGGCACTGCGATGTTGGGCAGAACTTCTGGTACAGGAAAGCTTAAATACTGAAAGGGTAGCAATTACTACTGATTTCAAATTATCCCTCAAAAATGCAACTCCTGAAACTGTTCTGTATCTCAAACTGAGTTTGAAAGTGTCACCTGGAGAACATACAGCTTGCCTAGGGTTTGCTGTATGGCACTGGGTTGTGTACCTGTGGTGCTACTTGAGTTGTACTCGAGATTTATGCAGGAAGTAGAAACAGATGCATTCCTTTTTCTCAGAACTATTTTATTAATTGTTAACTGAAACAGTTGAATTGCTGGCTTCTGTTTAGTATTTGTGGTAGGATTTGGTATGTTACTTGATAAATGCTCATGTGTTTTCCACAGATAAAATGTGCTTAGTCCTTGTGGGTTATGGAGTAGTGGTTTATTGGATTTGTGGATGTTAAGGTGGCTATATATTCAGTAGCAAGAACTAATGCACTGAAATGTCATACTGGAAAGTTATTCAGTAACTCTGTTTTGGTCTCTGAGCTGCAAAAATAATGCTGGTGAAGTAAAATGTACAAAACACAAATGCATGTATTTTGGAGCCTGTTCCTAGAGGTAATAAAGCCCTTGTGGGTAACTTTACCCACATAGATATTCCTCCTGGCTTTAACAAGACTAAAAGTGTTATTCATGCTGTTTAATACCTGTACAGTTAGGACCTCTAGCTCTTATTTCTGAGGTTTTATTTTACCTTGACTGTAAGCAAAATGATTACCTGTCAGCTTACTGTAATACCAAAAAGGCATGACTTGCTTCAAACTTCTTACAAGGCAAATAGAACATATGCATTGCTGTGTTTGCTCTGGTGTAAGTTACTTCAGAGTATTGGCAGATCTCTTCTGTGAGATCATGTATCAGTCTGTGAGGTAGAAGCTAGTCTGCTAGCACATTTAATCTATTTTTGATTTGTCAAGATCTCAAGGGTGGAAACAAAAAGCACTTTGTCCTGGCTAGTCTCATGAAGACTGACACTTGAATCGCTCTTTCTAGTTGTCTATTCACTTATTTTCTTAGCATGCTGCTCTTGCTGGGTGAAACTCATTGTTTTGTAGAAGTCACTTCCACTGTCTTAAGTTCAAAGGCTTTCATCTATAGGTTGAACATCTCATACTAGCACTTTCAAATGAGGTACTTGTTTGAACAGTTTTGAGTTCAACCTTGTCAGCATGAGTTAGTGAAACTTCTCTGGCAACTGGTAGCCCTTCTGTAAAATAAGGCTGTGCCAGGGCTGAATCTTACTGCTGCCTTCCATTAAATCCTTGATGTTGCATCTCCTTTCCCTCAATTGAATGAGAGAAGAGTATGACTGAAGGTACTTTTTGATTTGTGTGGAAGAAGCTCTAGGGAACCAGTATCTCTGGGGTTTTGGTGGACTCTCCAGAGAATCATTTATGCTTCTTTAAGCTTTATTGCTGAGAGAATTGAAGCCTGACAGAATATCCTGGAAATATTGCATCCAGGTCCTAGTTCTTTTTTTATATATTACAATAAATCTTTCTTCATTGCTAATCCCAAGTGTCTAGATACATAAAGTCTGAGTCTTTACCTTGCTGTATAATTTTCATGCAGCCATTTTCTGAAGCTCTAATCATCAGGGCTTTAAATTTCTCATGTATATTAGAGCTGTGTGAGAATTTCCCTGATGGTTGCAGGCGATCATGAAGTATTCAGTTTATCTTTAAGTAGTTGAGCTTGGTTTCCTGCTGTTTTTCATGCTTTTCAGGTTTCTGTTTGCATTTATGTTAGTTAAGCAATAATAATTAACTCAAAGCATTGAACTGATTGAGTTATATTGGGAGAACAAACCAATAACCACAATGCAATAAGCATTATTGCAAGTTCCTGGTAATGAAAATTCCAGTAGTGGAATAATTGATTTAATTTTTAAGCTTTGAGAAAGTAGTGGTGGTGATAGAACAACTTTATAACTGACTCTCACTTAGGCAGCTACTTAATGCTAGCAAAAAGCTTGGGGTGTGTAGGAAGAATTGTAGTAGCTTTACAGCTGTTGAGCTGTTTGTTAATATAGGGAATGTCTGAGCTGCTTGTTCTTTGCATTTGAACACCAAAGGATGTGGTGTGCATGTATTTTTTTAATTACTGAGGCTTCCACAGACACTGTGGATGACACTGTTTACTTCCTTCTAGTGATTCTGTCTAGATGTGTTTAGGCTGGAAACTGCAGAGTTAAGGACACTTGGATATTGCTGTCCTGTCCTCCCACCAAGCCACACAGTTGAATCAAGCATGTATCTGTCTCCTGAAGTGGGTGTCCAAAATAGGTAAGAACTAATTACTAGGTGATAGAATGTGGGCTTCTTTTAAAAAGCCAAGGTCAGACACAAAATCTGGCTTTAGGTGAAAAGAATCTGACTTAAGGTCTCTAGGGCAGTGTTTGTGTACAGCTGGTGTGGATATGACACTAAGGATGCTTCCAGTAGAGATTAATGTCTTTTGGCTGCAGATAGCTTTGGCAGTTTTCTTGGCATGAAAACTTGGTTAACTGACCCTGCTATAGAAATAGTATAGGTACAGCCTCTTTAAGACCCTACTGAAAAGCTCTGAAGAACTTTGTCTTGTGTAAGGACAGCTCTGTCTCAGTGGGGAATGTAAGCATGTGATTAAACTTATAGTAGTACCACTGTACAAGTCAGAATTGTTAAGGCTTCCAGCCTCACAAGTGAGGGTATCAGTCTATCCCATTACACTCTTAAATTGCATACCATCTCAGACTTGTTTCTTACCTCACTCTGTATTATTGTGCTTACCTTTAGGCACTGATTTCCAGCTATGTAGGCTGAAGCACAGCTGTATGCTCTGCTGATCAGCTGATAGGTGGATGGGCACTAACTGCTGGGTAAGCATCTCAAGACACTGCTTGGCAGTAAATGTCTGTATGGAGATGACAACTCAACGGCTCAGGCAGTGTCTGCACACGGATGCTCTTCACATGCAGGGAGATGCTGTTCACTGGCAGAGCTGCGAGTAGGTGCTGTTCCATACCAGTTCAGAAGCTTCTAGTATAATAGAAACTTGCCCCAAAGCCAGCTTTTGATAGTTTATCTTACTGAATTTTCTATCAATTTTACAGATACTGCCATGGGAGTAGTTTGTATCTTAAATATAGGTATATTGAGCAGTTATTGAAGAATTTAAGATGAATGCTTATAGCACAATAGTGGTTTTAGTCTAGGATACCTTAATGGCATTATGGAAGCTAGCTGTTGTATTAACAGAACCATTCTAAATATACTTCAGCATTGCATTCTTGATAGAGTAATTATGATACCAGGACTTGAATACAAATACATCTTACATGTGCATGCTCATGTGAGAATGATAGAACAGCACATGCTAGGCTTGAAGATTGGTCCCCAGGTGTAAGAAATCAAGCAAGGAAGGGAAGAGACCAGCATGGCTGAGTCAAGACCTGCTGGTCAAACTAAAGATCAAGAGGGAACTGCACAGGCAGTGGAAGCAGGGACAGGTGTCCTGGGAAGAGTACAGGGAAACTGACTGGTTGTGTAGGGATGGGGTCTGGAAGGCCAAGGCAAGGATGGAGCTGAATTTGGCAAGGGATGTAAAGAATAACAAGAAGGGCTTCTACAGGTATATCAACCAAAAAGGAAGGTTAAAGAAGGCGTACCCCCACCCCGATGAACAAGAATGCTGACCTAGAATCAGCAGATGAGGAGAAGGCTCAGTACTCAACAACTTTTTTGCCTCAGTGTTCACCTGCAACCTCTCTCCTCACCCCTCCCAAATTGATGGACTGCAAGATGGGGATCAGGGGGGTAAAGCCCCTCCCACTGTAAGGGAAGATCAGGTTCGAGACCACCTGAGGAACCTGAATGTACATAAGTCTCTGGGACCTGATGAGATGTATCCGAGAGTCCTGAGGGAATTGACTGATGTAGTTGCCAAGCCACTCTCCATGATATTTGAAAAGTCATGGCAGTCAGGTGAAGTCCCTGGTGACTGGAAGCAGGGGAATGTTGTGCCCATTTTTAAAAAGGGAAGAAAGGAGGACCCTGGTAACTACTGACCTGTCAGCCTCACCTCTGTGCCTGGGAAGATCATGGAGCAGATCCTCCTAGAAGCTATGCTCAAGCACACAGAGGACAGGGAGGTGATTTGAGACAGCCAGCATGGATTCACCAATGGCAAATCCTGCCTGACTAACCTAGTGGCTTTCTATGAAGGAGTGACTGCATCAGTGGACAAGGGAAAAGCAACAGATGTCATCTACCTGGACTTCTGTAAACCCTTTGACACAGTCCCCCACAACATCCTTCTCTCTAAATTGGGGAGATATGGATTTGATGGACGGACTGTTTGGTGGATAAAGAATTGGTTGGATGGTTACATCCAGAGGGTAGTGGTCAACAGCAAAATCTCCACATGGAGACCGGTGACAAGTGGGGGTCCCTCAGGGGTATGTACTGGGACCAGTGCTGTTTAATATCATCATCAATGACATAGACAGTGGGATCAAGTGCACCCTCAGCAAGTTTGCAGACGACACCAAGCTGAGTGGTGCAGTTGACATGCCAGGAGGATGAGATGTCATCCAAAGGGACCTGGACAAGTGGGAGAGGTGGGCCTGTGTGAACCTCATGAGGTTCAACAAGGCCAAGTGCAAGGTCCTGCATCTGGGACAGGGCAACCCCCAATATCAATATAGGCTGGGGGATGAAAGGATTGAGAGCAGCCCTGTGGAGAAGGACTTGGGGGTACTGGTGGATGAAAAGTTGGACATGAGCTGGCAATGTGCACTTGCAGCCCAGAAAGCCAACTGTATCCTGGTTTGCATCAAAAGAAGCGTGGCCAGCAGGTTGAGGGAGGTGATTCTGCCCCTCTGCTCTGCTCTGGTGAGACCTCACCTGGAGTACTGCATCCAGCTCTGGGGCCCTCAGCACCAGAAGGACATGGACCTGTTGGAGCGGGTCCAGAGGAGGGCCACAAAAATGATCCGAGGGCTGGAGCATGTCTCCTATGAGGCCAGGCTGAGAGAGTTGGGGTTGCTCAGCCTGTGAGGAGACCTTATTGCGGCCTTTCAGTACCTGAAGGGGGCCTGTAGGAAGGATGTGGAGAATCTTTTTAGCAAGGCCTGTTGTGACAGAGCAAGGAGTAATGGATTTAAACTGAAAAAGAATAGATTTAGACTAGACATAAGAAAAATTTTTTTACAATGAGGGTGGTGAAGCACTGGAACAGGTTGCCCAGAGAGGTAGTGGAGGCCCCATCCCTGGAAACATTCAAGGTCAGGTTGGATGGGGCTCTGAGCAACCTGATCTAGTTGAAACTGTCCCTGCTCCCTGCAGGGGGGTTGGGCTAGGTGACCTCTAAAGGTCCCTTCCAACCCAAAGCATTCTATGATTCTTTCAGTACGATTTGGAGTATGGTATGATTACCCTTTGCTTTTGACATGTTATGCAAATGCTATAATGCATGGCTGTTCAGAAGTGACTGCAAGCTGCAGGTTATGTGAAAATCCGACTCCTTCGATAGAGAATGCATCTCAGTTTCTGCAGCCCATGTAGAGAAAATGGCCTGCAAAGCTTGTGTTGGGCTCTTACATTGGGAATGATGTTTCAGGAAGATGGTTCTGTCTCCATTTGCATGAGAAGTCTGTCTTCTAGCTTTGGTCTACCAGGCTTTCTGAGTTTTTCCTCTTAGGTTTTTAGCTTGCTTGTGTACTAGTTTATTCCTTATCAGTCAAGTTGTTAGAGGGGAATACCTGGTAAGTAATACTTGCAAGCTTCTGTAATGGGTTGGTATGAAGTGTTCAAATGTCTGCTGCTTTCTTGTCTCTGACCTTGCTCCTCACTGCATAATTTAAAGGAAGTATGGGAGTGTTCTGGACAGGAAAGAACATGTATCCCAAGAGTCAAACTATCTGAAGGGCACTGCCTAGCATAGCTGTCCTGATATCGGTGAGGATGGACTTTCATGGTTATGAAATCAGTAAAGTATCATCTCTCTAAACATGGTCTTAAACTGCCTGGTCTCCTTGGCAGAACTGGACACTTTCAAACATACAAAAATCTTCAGGCAATCTAAAGCTGTTTGGTTTTTATTGCAGGCAAATGTCTTTGTGACCTGAAGGAGGACTTAGGCTGAGGAGGTCTTTCTTGCAGTTGTCTTCCTTGCTACCCATACTAGCAGGAGATGGGTGTGTCTTTCACAGGGGAGCAAACATCTACTTGAAGTCATAAGGCATCAGGTTCTATAGTGAAAAGCATTAGTTTAACTAAGAGTGGAAGTGAGGTAGCCTTGAATGCCAGAAGACAGGATTGCCAATGACTGATGAAGGGTCTACACCTCACTTTAGACTTCCTTTTAAGTGTCTTGGGTTTCTGATGGAGTTCAATAGACAGGCTGACTTAGGTAGTACCAGAGACGGGTGGTAACTTGGAGTGGGATTGAGACTCTGTAAAAGTGGAGGTAAGACAAGAGGAAAATGTGAAGAGCTGACATGCTATTACTGCATTGATTTCCATACCTTTGCAAGGTCTATATATTAAATGTATGCTGCTAAAAACCTCCCCCTCCTGTCCTCTGTTCTGTGGAGGTAAAATGACAGGCTTCAATTCCTCACTCTTGCTGCTTTAATTCTTCCTAAGGATGCTATCAGAGTAGCTTTGCTTCATGCTGTGGCAGTCTTGCTTAAGCTGTTCATGCAGTCTGCAAGCCTTTCACTCTGAACACCACTGGTGTAGCAGTTGAGCAGTGGAAGCCTGAATAAGCATCACTGACTGGTTCAAGTCTGACATAATATCCAAGAATTAGATGGTGCTCTCACCATGGGGATAATGAAGTAATTCCTACTGTGTTATTCATTAACTCACATTTCATTCAATGGCTCCTTCAAGGGTAATGAGTATGTTAGAGGTGAACTTGCATAAGACTTCTGACATCCTTTTGATAAGATAAACCAGAGTTAAAGCTATGGCGATCAAGTTTAAGCGTGGCAGTGAGGCTTCACTGAGGCAGGTGACATGTGGTGTATCACATGTACTGACTTTAAAACTAATTTAATGTCTTTTTCTTTAATGGTTTAAAGAAAATAGCCTGCTTCTAAAGTTAACTAGAGCTCAAAGCCAGAGGAAGGTCTTCCTTAGTGTGGAGGCTATACAGAAAGGTGATGTTCAGCCCAGCACTGCAGTGCTTCAGGGCAGGTGTGGGAGCCCAACAAATAAATTGGGGGATGTGCAACAATGAAAGCATATGGAGGGAAAAGCATCTTGATGAAGGCCAGCTGCTCCTGATTTGTATAAAAATTTTGGTACAAGAACCTGTTGAACCTTGTTGGGTTTCTGGTTTTAGCATTAATGTAGCTTGAGCATGTGTAAAAATTTGAGTATCCCTTAAATGTTGGTGTCATGCACTCCTGCCCCTCATGTATGCAGTTTTGTCAACTTAAACTGCTGTGTGCTACTCTGCAGGAGAACTTTAAAGGGGAGAAAGGTTACCTAATTTGCTAAGGGATTTTCACTAACATTATGTTCAAAAATAATAAAACTGGACAATTCCACCCCTAGCTAGGGCTGACCATTTTAAAGGAGGCTATGGGAATTAGGTATATTGACTCATTTTGTCTTCAGTGTGAGTCCTTGATGACCTGGGCTTCCTGATAAATATGGCTGTGGCTGTTGATCAAGCTACCATATCAAATGTGAGTACTGTTCTATTCTGAAGACTTG
This sequence comes from Pelecanus crispus, assembly GCF_030463565.1. Classification (NCBI taxonomy): domain Eukaryota; kingdom Metazoa; phylum Chordata; class Aves; order Pelecaniformes; family Pelecanidae; genus Pelecanus; species Pelecanus crispus. The sequence goes on along the minus strand of NC_134653.1, from coordinate 23,520,485 downwards.
CTAGGGAATTCATCTCCCTCCAAAAGAAGTTTCTGTGCTGTGCAATTGAGCTAATAAACTAGTATGATCAGATTAGGCTGTTTGTGGGAGGAATAATGATTGCATGTTCAAATGCATTAACAAACTGTTTGATCTTTTGACTTTGAGTGCACTGGCATCAGTAGTTCATCCCCACAGGTAATAAGTGAGATCCTGTTAAGGAGAGGCTGCAGTAGTCTTGGACATCTGAAGAAATCCAGAACTGCCAGCTGGCCCAGTAAGATCTTAAATTGCCTGGTATTTGTGAAGCACTGGGTGAGGGAATAGCAACTTTATCTGGGAGGAAGTTCTACGTGGTGGTCTGGTGAGTCAGGTGGTTGCCAGTGTGGGGAACTGGATGTGTCCCTGCCCTGTTGTGGGTTGTGGTGTTGGCTAATAAGTTACTGGAAACGTCTACAGGTGTGTGTAGAGTTACAGTTTTGGTGTTAAATACACAACTCCAGGCCTGAGTGCTCATCTCTGCAGCTCAACTCCCAGCTAGTGGAGTTGTATTTTCCAAATACAGAGCAGAATGCTACAAAAATTGGGAGTATTTGAAGAACTGTACTTTAGACATCTGTTCTGGGTACCAAAACTAGAAGATCCTTCTGATACCTTGAACTCTTACTATACTTAAGTTTTTCAACCTTTTAAAAACCCATTGCTACCACTTCACCATATGGGACAGTGTGAAAACTGTGGTAAGCACTATGGATCTTTAGCAGGAGAGGTGCTGTAAATTGAGCAGTGTAGAAAAGATTGACTTGATTCAGAACTCCACACTGACTGCAAGGTTTAAGAAAAATGAATATGTTGAAAAGTTCTGGGTTCAGGGAGTATTGTCCACCTAGTTCACTGCGTGAGGATGGGGGTTTATGGGAAGGAAAGGATGGAGAAGGAAATTAGGGATCATACATATTCCAAGAGAAGCTGAACTAAAGCTTCACAGGTGATCATAGTGCTTTTATTTCTTAATGTGTAATTCTTCACTCCATGCTTTTTATATATAGACATTTTAAGATGCAATTACAAGTTGATTTCCATGGCATGTATGAGTAGTGAAAATATCTGCTGTGTCATTAATAATGGGTTTCAGGCTGTCAGCTTTGCCTCCCTTGTTTACTTTATTGTGCAACTACCTGTAACAACCTTAACTCCTAGTCCAAAAATCCATCACTAAAGCATGCCTGCCCTGTCAAGGATCTCTTCACTTACAGCAGCATTTACACACCAGTGCTCTGGCTTCTTGAGCTGTTGTATGTAAAGTAGTAAAATACCACAACAGGCCATTGTTTCTTACCTGTCCTGGGAAGATCTGTTTTTCAGCACCCGTGGTAATGGTAACTGGAAAAAAGAACATGATTGGTTTATGTCAAGCTTTAAGTAGTTCAGAACTGAACAAAGAAGTTTGGCTCTAAGTGCTGCTTCATGGATTTCACTGGTTATTCTGGAAGCCTCTACTGGCAGGGAGACTTTCAAAACAGTTCTGTCAGCTGGACCTGAAACTGATGCAGAGATGTTTTATTTCCAAACTAATGACACAGATGTGGTACTTTTAATAAAACATACATACCTTGGATCCTTGTACTTGGTTGACAGATTAATTTAAGTTTGCCAAGTAAGCTTTCCTACATAAAGATGTAGTCTTTCATGCTGGAAAGGCATTTGGCCATTTTTTGGCATTTGAATCTAGATGTACAAAACTGCATGCAACTCTTTCAGAAATACAAGGCCTGAATACTGAGGTTGTTCCTACAGTGAGCTGTTATTTATCTAAATTGCAAATGCTTTTTCATCTCAGCTCTGCGCATTTGCTTCTAGATCTGTCTTCATATGTAGCTTTATTATACCAACTGCATAACCTCTTGAAATAAAGGCTTACAAGGCAAGTGAGGTAGACTTAAATGTTCTGAACATTCTTATCCTTGTTGTTTTCTCTGGTTTTGCTTGGTGTGAAGGCTTCCTGTGCCTTTGAGTATTTTTCTGAACTTAGTTTAATAAATATTCCAACCTTAATGTTAGAACAGGTTGTCTAGAAAGAACATGCTTGGAGAAATTCAAACCTTGGCTGGACAAGTCTTTGAGCAACTCGATCTAATTGGAACTGTGTCAAGTAGGGGCTTGGACTACCTGGTGTTCAGTTGTCCCATTCAACCCAAATTGTTCTGAATTTTTTGCATGTGTATCCTGGTTCTTTATACTTTTCCTGTTTGGACTTAAAGGGGCAGAAGTAACTTCAGCTTTTTTGTAATTGGGTATTGAATCTTGTTCCTGTGATTAACAGCACAGAAATCTCTGGTGTTGAATTCGAGTCTCTTTCGGAAGGAATGATTTCTGTGAAGTTCAGCCCTCCTGGACCTGATAGCAAGCTTTACTGCAGGCAGCATTTATTTTTATAGTGATGGGGAGGAAAGAAATTCCTGCACTTTTTTGGTTTGGACTTGGACCAAGGTTGACACCTTATAAGATCTTTAAGGAGATCCTTGAGTACCTGAGCAAACTGAGTTTTAGTATTGTGTTCATATGTTGTCAGCAGCTTCATCCTGCTTATGCATTGTGAAACAAGACATTGTCAGCTGAGCTCAGTTGAGGTTGATAGTCAGTTGAGGTTTTTGCCATTTAATTTAATCAGGAGCAAAGCAGTAAATTAGGACCCAAAACTCAAGTACTGAACCTCTTATGCTCCTTATTTGTGTTGTATCTGCTTCTTTGCCAAAACTTTCCTGACTTACTTTTTGAATCTAAGCAAATGCAAATTGAGTATTTTAATCCTCATGGGTTGAAGACAGACATCCCTGAGTTCACATTCAGTTAAGTACAGACTTCCTTTTGCTACAAAGTCAGTTACCAGGAGGTACTTCAAATTGAAAGATAAAGAATAAAAATAGACTAATTTAGTTGATCTTAATTTTTACTGTGAAATGCTACTCTCTGTGTTTAAATGAAGCTTGACATCTGCAAGTCACAGGTAAGAATTCAAGTGTTACAAATGTGTAACTTCCGCTATTTTCATATCTTTAAGCAAGCTTGTAGACTAATATGCACATGTTCTTGCATGTCCTTAAAATAGAATTTGAAGGGGACATGCTGTATTTACTGTAAGGATGGTTATAAATCTTTTTTATATTTCTTTAAAGGAAGGTTAAATATAGCTGGCCAATAACAATTCAAATGCAAAACAAAATTAAAGTGGATAACTGAAGTTTCCTGCATATTGATGTACATCTTTTTTAAAATCTGGGATTAAACCATATTTAAAATGAAAATTACCTTACCTGGTGCATCAGTAACAGAATTAGCAGTTGAACTGCACTCACTTCTACAGTGCCTGTGGGAAAGATGTGGATGCGTTGTGTTTAGGTAACTTGAAGAGCCCAAACTTTTTGTCTCTTTAAACTGATGGTTTAGCTCTTAATTACAACCAAGTCTTTTTCTAGTAAACTAGGTTTGTTTTGAGTCACACAAGGAATGTTCTGTAAAGGATAAATTACTTTACCTCTTGTGTTCTTTGTATTACTAGTGTTCTTCCTTCTCTGGGTTTGTTATATCTACCAATATGAATGAGTTTCTCTGGGGAAAATGAGAGAGAGGTTAAGTCAGGGTTTGCCTGACTTGAATGAATCCACACTAAACCAGATTTTGGGGAAATGTGTGTTTAGGATAGTCCCATTAGAGTTCACCAGGATATAAGCATCTGTATATACAGGCAAATGCATTCCTACAACATTTCAACACTAGAAACAAAGGTTGCTGTGGATTAAGTGCTTCTAGTGTTGAATTGTTGTAGGAATGCATTTGCCTGTACATACAGAAACTTGTTACTGTCTTGCATTACTAATTTGTCATTTAAAAGGGCATTTAGTATAAAATACAATACTAGAGTAATACCTCTTTTTGGTCAAAACTGATCAACTCTACAGAACTTGGTATGGATTAATCTAAGTGAACAGGTAGGAAATCCAGACTTAATCTTCATGTTCTCTAGAGAAACTCATTCCTGTTGGTTGATTTAGCCATTGAAACAGTGATTTCAAAGGGGATATAGTTACCATATAGGATTGATTCTTTTTTCCAAATAAGGCAAATATCTGCTGGTACCCTCTTAAGGAAGCTTGAAAATCAACAGATTTTTAACTATTTAACTAAATACAGGAGTGTGGAGGGGAGAGACTGTGGCTAGTAAATATTAACTTTATATAATTTGATTATATGTCAAAGCCTGTTTCACTAGCAGAGTTGCAATCTATTGCAGAACTTAATTTTAATTCTGACTGAAGCTCAGTGTTTTGATATACACGTGTGCTTTGGAAACAACAACAAAACCTTCTTTGCCTCTCTGAAATGCCTAAATATGTTTAACTTTGGCTTGATGCTATTTAGGTTTTTTTTAGAATAAACATATTCTATTAATCCAAGTACATTATTTCCTGGCTCTGAATGTCTGTGCAACTTCAGTGTAAACTGACAAGCTTGTGGACTTCCAGTATTATGGAAGTTGCTATACAGAGGAAGATTTTAGGGAGTTGTCATGACTGAACTCAGCCTCCCTGGGTAGTCTGGAAACATGACTTTAGGAGTTAATTGTTCTTGCCTTTGACATGTTCAAGATTTGAACAGGATGGTTGCATAGCATACAACCTAGGTTTAGTAGCTGGAGGGCTACTGGATGTAAAAATAAACAAGCTTAAAAAAATTTACATAATAGAGCCAACTGGTTCTGAAACATCACTGTTGTGACTTTAGAGGAATAAATTTTGCAGTTTGACAAAATTAACTAGTCTATTTGAAGACCTCTGTACTTAATACTAGATACTTGTATGTAATTGATCTTCAAAACTAGTTACTGAAATTAAAACATTAAGACCAGCTTCAAATTTCTTTAGGTGATCTTGATGCAAGGCTACCTGTTGTGCTTCATGCCTCTCATGTCAAAGAGCATGTACAAATGCTGTTTAAATCCCTGGTATTTGATTAGGCTCTCAAGTGAGATAGTCTTGGCTATTCAGAGCTCCTCACTATAGTTCAGTATGCAGATGGCTCAGTGTCCCTTTTTCTGCATGTTTGTAGGACCCTTTTTAAGGCTATCTTCCTCTGCTTGGCTTTTATTTTAGTTGTGGAATCCCATCTCTAGTCTTAATTCAGTGCAACTTGCAAATGGAAAAAAGTATTTTGCCAGTTATATTTCCTGCTTCTGAAAGTAACTGACTTTCCATGAATGGAAAAAGATGGGAATAAACAACTCCTAATATTTGGAAGATATTGAAGTGATTTAACCATAGGAGAAAAGGCATTTGCTCTTCTGCTTTTTCTCATAGCTTTAGTAAATTGAATCAGCTGACCAAGAAAGGACAGTAGCAGGTTTCTTGGAGGCAGTGTGCTGGTAGATTAGCCAAACCAGTTTGTCCCTTGTGATCTAAATACAGGAAGCCTCTGTAATTGGGGAAGGAGTTCTGTGTACATCTTAACATATGTAGGGAGTGTAAGCTTTTCACTGCTGTGCCTAGCTGAAGGGCAATGCTAGTGTGAGTCTTCTCTCCTGCTGTAGAAAACTTGGCTAGTAACAAGAGCATACTGTTGAAAGTTTGGAGAAGTTGAAGCTGGAAATGGATTGATGTGATAACCTGTTTGTTCTAGTCTGGAAGGGGTTAGCTGCTCAAATGTAAGGAAGGCAGTAACCTGTTTGGGTAAATCATGTGTCTAGCTTTAAACTGGAACTTGCTGTCTAAATAGGAGCTAGCAGAAAATGCCATATACTCACTTAAGCTGCTACTGTTTCCTTACCCAGCTTTTGCTGGTCTCCTTATCATGCACAAGCAGACATGGTTTTATCTCTTCATAATTTGACTTTTGCCTTACAGTATTTACACATATTAAGTGGCTGGCTGAATAGTGACTTCTGTTGATGCCTTGGCAGCCTTGTGGATGATGCCCAAACAAGTAGTTGGACTGCTCTCTGGAAAACAGCTGTTTATGATCCCAGAAAAACTAGCCTAATTCTTTATGAACTCCTGAAATACGAAATTTGGGTGGTCAGTTCATTAAAAAGGGGTCTCTTGTGACTAAAGCTGGCTGTCTGCCTGGGTCAGCTCTTTGAATATGATGACTTGGTTCAGTTGTGTTACCAGGATTGTTTTTGCATGTACCAATAAAGAAATACCTGAACTCAATGCTTTTTTGTATTGAATTAACTTACTATTTTATACTGTAAATATCACAGCATTAGTAGTACTGTTTCAGACAAACCTATCCCCTGCCATGCTTGGTTGGAAGAGATGAGTTCACAGATGCTGGCAGAAATAGCATTGCTGTGTATTATACCTGAAGACAACTTCAGTTCCTGTTGGTACAGGATACAGTTGTATGCTTAATAGCACTAATGCAGATCAGGGCTTTTTCAGGGTAACTGATATTTGAACTGTAAACTCTGCCATTTAAACTGAGTTTACTTAGATATTTATTTCCTCAAAGCATTAAGTAGCTTGAAATGAGCAAGCTAATTGACTAGTTCTGTAAAGAAAATTACTTCTGCAGGTGTTGAAGTGGTTCTTAAGCTACCTCAAATTGTGTAAAAACTCAATGTCATACAGTTGCTATCAGGCTTTGCTTTTTATCAGCATCTGGTCTGGAAACAACATACAGCATTGTAGAGTAGCAGTGCTATAACCTGACTTCTTTCTGGATTAGTTTTGTCTTGCATCTAGGAGTTGGATTATGTCATGAGGGGTCTGAAATGTCAGAGTTGGTGTAAGATAAGGAAGGGGAGGATTTTGTTGGGGAGGGTATGGGAGCAGTACCATTTCTGATGGCTTACCATGTTTCAGGGAATGCAAATGTAGTCTATTTTAAAAGTAAAAACATCTTAAGTGTCACATTAAAAAACAAAAAGGCATTTTTAGAGTGTGCCACCATCTTACCAAGTGCTAGTGTTAGGCCATTTGAACTTATTAACTTTCACACTTTATAAGGTAGTCCAGTGTAAGTCATTGAACACTGAGCCTCTCAAATGGCCTTCTATTCCTAGATGAAGACAGTGAAGCTGTATAGGCATCTTACCCAAATGGCCTCCTTGACAGAACAGGTATTTTTAATGCAACTTAAGAATTAATGGATTAAAACTTTAGTCCATAATTGCATTGTGCAAGGTGTGCAGTAAAAGTGATGTCTAGTTAATAGGCCTTGATAACAGAAAACACTTTCCTGTGTCCTGCCTGTTCCTAGCTGTGCAGCTGATCAGTGCTATTGCTCTGAGCCTCTGTGGGGTGGTGGACTTTCCTGTTATGGACACCTTATAATAACTTAACCTATGTAATGCATTGAGAAATAAATGTTTATTGATAGCAAGTACTTGGTATTTCAATAAAGTTGGCTTATGACAAAAGCAGTGAGTGGTCTTTTGATAAAGAGGTTTTAAAAGCTTTGTGCCAAACAAAGTATGGTGAAAATGAGGTTAACTTACTAACTTAGGAGCTAATAGCTGTAACTGCATGTACATTGTCCTAAAGTAGTCCAATGGGAAAAAATCCCATAGGAGTGTAACTTGAAACTCCAAAGGAGTCTTCAAATCAAATTTGCTTCTTAGTTCTTCCTATTTTCAAAACTTTCCTTTTAAATTACTTGTAGATCTCTCTAGTGTTGCATTGACTTTCAATAAAATATGACATGTAAGGAGCCTGTTTTATGGGTATTGTGTAATGCTGCTCTTCCAGAACAGCAGCTGCCTCTGTTCCCAGTACTCATCCAGTTAACAGAATGGATTGAGTTAAAGCAAAATGTTACTGGGGGAGGGAAGGGGGATGAATAGGAGTTTTGGGAGGATGAGTGAAACCTTTGAGACTTTGATTAACAACCTCTTATCCCTATTTGCTTGTTGCCTGTCTTCTAGAAAGGAAGAAATAAGTGAGGGAGTGTTGACTCATGGCAAACAGGTTGTGAGGACCTTAGTGGAAAAATGGGAAGTATGAGGAGCAAATTACTCCCTTCTTACTCTGCTCTGCCATTTCAAATGGAAACTTTTGCTGCCTGCTCTCAGTCTTGCTCACTTGCTTTTTCTGTTTTGTAACTTCAGTCTAATATTGCCCTACTTTTCATGGCTTTTTGGTTACCTTTTGATGTAATTTTCCCTCCCCAACACACTTGGTCGCCTTTCTAGCTTAGAACATATGCAAGTCCACTTGGTTTC